>NW_006408792.1:3324247-3347296 GCF_000296735.1 Chrysochloris asiatica
GTATTCTTTCACCATACTTATTTAACCTGTATGCTGAGCAAATAATCCGAGAAACTGGGTTATATGAATAAAAATGTGGCATCAAGATTGGAGGAAGACTCATTAACAACCTGCAATATGAAGATGATACAACCTTGCTTGCTGAAAGTGAAGAATACTTAAAATATTTACTGATGAAGATACAAGAGCAGAGCCTTCATTATGGATTGCATCTCAATGTAAAGAAAACAAAACAAAACTTACTACTGGACCAATAAACAACATTCTTGTCAATAGAGAAAATATTGAAGTTCTCAAAGACTTCATTCTTCTTGAATCAACCATCAACACTCACGGAAGCAGCAGTCAAGAAATCAAACGACATATTGCATTGGGCAAATCTGCTGCACAAGACCTTTTTAACGTGTTGAAGAGAAAAGATGTCAGCTTGAGGACTAAGGAGTGCCTGACCCAAGCCATGGTATTTTCAATAACCTCACATGCATGTGAAAGCTGGACAGTGAATAAGGAAGACCATAGAAGAACTGATGCTTTTGAGTTATGGTTTTGGAGGAGAATATTGAAGGTATCATGGGCTGCCAAAAGAAACAACAGATCTGTGTTGGAAGAAGTGCAACCAGAATGCTCCTTGGGGGCCAGGATGGCCAAACTTCATCTTTCATACTTCAGACATACTGTCAGGATTGACCAGTCACTAGAGAAGGATGTCATGTTTTGTAAGGTGTAGGGTCAGGGAAAAAGAGGAAGACCCCCAGCGAGATGGATTGGCAAAGTGTCATCATCAATGGGCTCAAGTGTGGCAACAATTCTGAGGTGGGCCCAGGATTGGGCAGTGCTTCATTCTGTTGTACATAGGGTCACTATGAGTCAGTACTGACTCTATGGCACCTAACAACAACAACACCAATTCCAGGTCTTTGTACATTTCATTATAATTTTGTCTTCTTGAGCTACCCTTTTAAATATTCAGTTCAGTTCTTTTACTTCCTCATTTCTGCTAGGTAGCTTCTCTATGCTCAAGAACAAGTTTCAGAGTCTTTTCTGACATTCATTTTGGTCTTTTCTTTTTTCTGATATTTTTAAATAACTTTTGCTTCCTTCTTCATGTATGATGTTCTTGATATCATCCCACAACTCTTCTGGTCTTTGATCATTAGAGTCTAAGGCATCAAATCTGTTCTTGAGATCGTCTCTAAATTCAGGTGCGATATATTTATCCAGTGTCAAAAGGAGCTCTGGTAGTGTAGTGATTACAAGTTGAGCTGCTAACCTAAAAGTCAGCAGTTCAAAATTACAAGTCATTCCGCAGAAGAAAGATGAGGTTTTCCACTCCCATAAAGATTTACAGCCTTAGAAACCCTATACAGGTCACTATGATTCAGAACACGGCACACCACCACATATTCAAGGTCATATATTGGCTCTCATGGATCTATTTTAATTTTCTTCAGCCTCAGTCTGAACTTCCATATGAACAAATGATGGTCTATTACACAGTCAACCTCTGGTTTTGCTTTGCCTAATATTTAGCTTCTCGACTGTCTCTTCCCACGGATGTAAACAGTATGATTCCTGTGTAGTACATTTATTAAGGTCCATGTGTACTATAATCTTTCATGTCTAAAAAGGTATTTTCAATGAATAAGTCATTAGTCTAGCAAAATTCTGTTATCAATCTCTAGCATCATTTTTATCACCAAGGTCCTATTTTACAACTACTAATACTTCTTTGTTTCCAACTATCCCATTCTAATCACTAGAATTATTAATGTATCTTGATTGTATGTGTGATCAATTTCAGACTTCAGAAGTGGGAAGAAGAAATTTATTTCTTAACCACTGGTTTAGTGGTTAGTGCATGCATTTGAATAATAATGGTATTAACGGTTCTTCCTTATAGGCTTCTGGATATTATAGTATCACAAACACCATTACACTTCAATATAGATCTTGAAATGCTCCTTTTTTGGATGAATGTAACACCATTTCTCTTCAATTTGTCATTTATGGCATGTTGTTGTTAAGTGCTGTCGAGTCAGTTCTGACCCATAGCGACCCTGTATAGGGTTTCCTAGGAGCAGCTGGTGAGCTTGAACTGATGACCTTGCAGTTCAAATGGCTTTGCAGTCTGGTGCATCAACTCACAATGCCACACCAAGACTCCATTTCTGGCTTAGTAAATCATATTATATTATTGTCCAACTCAAAATGACCAATACCAGTCCATTTCACTTTATTAATACCTAGGATACCGATCTTTAAGCATTCCATTTCATTTTTGAAAACTTCCAATTTTTCTAGATTCATATTTTGTACATTCTATGTTGTGATTATTGGAGCTGTTTCTCACCAATTTGAGATGTGCTCCTCAGCACATACATATCAAAGAGAACCAAATTCATTGTGGTTAAGTAGAATTCTCATAGTTACCTTAGAGAACAGAGTAGAACTGCCCTGTAGGGTTTCCAAAGCTATAAATCTTTACAGAAGGAGACTGCCACATCTTTCTCCAGTGGATTAAAACCAATGACCTTCAGCTAATCACTTTAACTATTGAGCCATGAGAACTATACACACACAGCATGAAAGTAAATATATATATGTATCTTTAGAAATCACACAAACCTTTATCAAACAAAAATATCAAAATGTGAAGTTCTTATATCGTGACATATTCTCCACCTATGTCTGTACATTTTTGAAGGCGGTGTTTCTGTCTCTGTTTTCTTCCCAGAAGAATTCTGTTCTTTTTGATTATACCATGTGAAAACAGAAGTTTGGGCACACTTCAGGGATTCAAATTGTGTTCCTTTTAAATGATCTTTGACTTTTGGTAACAAAAAGAAATCTGAAAGGACAAGATCAGAAATATAGGGTGAATGGGATAAGGTTTCTCAATGAAATTTTCATAGATCAGCCCTTGACACCTTTGAAGAATGAACAGTTGTATTTTCCTGATTGGGAAAAACAAAATCTCTTCGTGCAATTTTTCTGACCTTTTTCTCACCAATGAAATTTTGCATTTTCTTAAAACTTCATCATAATAAACCTTGATGATCATTCTGTGTCCTTCAAGAAAATCTATCATGAATACTCCTTTGGAATTCAAAAAAAAAAAACAGATACCATAATCTTCTGAGCTGACTTCTCAGTTTTAAAGGTAATTGATCCAGCAGATTCCCTCAGAATTTTCTGCTTTGATTGGATCTTATTTGAAGGTACCCTACAAGTGTATTTCAGAGAGAACTTGTCTACAGTCATCCACAGATTGCAGACACATGATGAAGCATGTTTTGTTTATAACAAATGTGTGTATGTATGGTGCTATAGGATAAGCTCTGGACGGCTAACCATGAGGTCAGTGGTTTCAACCCTCAGAAACCCTAAACAGATTCACTATGTATCAGAACCAACTCTATGACACTTACCAACAACATATTTGAACTGCTAGAAATACTTTTTCACTTACCGTTGTATACAGGCAAAATAAAGAGAAGTCTTTCAATCTAGACTGAAGGAGAAGTCATATTAAAGATTTTAAATGAGCCAGGGAGCTTCATTCATTAGGAGTTTTCTCTAACCTAACAGCACTCAGATCAGCTATAACTGTCCAAAACACTCTAGCCAAAAAACTCATTCACTGACTAGGGAGGGGTCTCCTGCTTAGATCAGAAATGGAACTGCTCAATCAGCAGGCTAGGAGTGTTTCCTGGACCAGCAGTAGCATTCCCAGGGGCCAGAGAAGCATTGACCTAACATTCTGACCTCTGCAGTGAGTAAGGACAGCCAGCATGATTCTGAGAGTAAACTATTTGACAAAATAGCAGATGCCATACACCACAACGAAGCCAAAATAAGAACTATTGTAGAAAGTGTGGTGATTATTATGCAAATAACTAAAGGGAATTATGTCTAAACTAAAACTGGGACAGTCTATCCTCCTTCTCTTCTCTTTTATCAGTAGACTAAATTCAATGAAATGTCATGGACTGCCAAAAGAACAAACAGATTTGTGTTGGAAGACGTGCAACCGGAGTGTTCCTTGGAGGCCAGGATGGACAAACTTTGTCTCTCTTACTTCAGACATATTGTAAGGAGGGACCAGTCACTAGAAAGGGATATCATGCTTGGTAAAGTGGAGGGTCAGAGAAAAAAAGGAAGACCTCCAGTGAGATGGATTTGGAAAGTGTCAGCATCAATGGGCTCAAGCGTAGCAACAATTGTGAGGTAGGCCCAGGACCGGGCAGTGTTTCGTTCTGTTGTGCACAGGGTTGCAATGAGTCAGTACCAACTCAAAGGCACCTAACAACAACAACAAATTCAAATAGAAACACATGCATTTCTATTCTGTTTTATCGGGTTGTTCTTAGTCAGAATTGACTTCACAGCAATGGGTTTTAAGATGTTTTGCTCTTTTACATTCTTCCAAGCTCCAACAAATTTTATCATATTCACTAGCTGACTGAATGATAGTTAAATACCCTTGTGCTGTGATAAGCTATAAAACCTTGGCAATGTTCATTCTCTGTCTCTATACGTGAAGGTTGTGAGAAATGATGAAATCCTAACTGATTAATGATCTATGAAGTTTATAACTTTATTTTAAGAGATTAGATTTGTAAAACAGAGAAAATAAGAGGGATAAAACAGTTTCCTACTCACCCAGAATTTTAGTTTCTGACAGTATTCTAAATGAACAATAGAAATAAATCACTAACAAGTGATCCCATGTTACAATGTATAGCATTGTCTGTAACACTTTGTTATACTTAATGAAGATATATATGTGTGTGTGTGTGTGTGTAGCTATACCATTCAAGAATATTCAATCACGCTATTTTGTTATTATATTCATGTCTTTGTCTGTATTCCTGTTGTTGTTAGGTGCCATGAAGTCAATTTTCAACTCTTAGTGACACCATATAATAGAGTAGAAATGCTCTATAAGGTTTTCTAAGTTTCTAAGAATTGCCCTATAGGGTTGCAGTTTTTATGGAAGCAGATTATCAGCTCCTTCTCCTTCATAATTGTAAGGTAGGTTCAAACTGCCAACCTTTCTGTTAACATTGAAGGGTTTCACCATTGTACCATCAAGGATTCTTTACTATTTTTACATCAGGTATATACATTTTTTTACAAAATATATTGAGCAAGATGATGATATGTATCTTATCAAAAAGATTCTGAGAACAATGACTATATTTGAGCAACGTACATATGTTGCATTGATTTTTAAGAAGATCACTTTCATTTATTAAACACTAACTAAAGGCTGGATTCTTGGTATGGTACTGTAGGATTAGCACTGGACTGCAAACTACAAGGTCAGTTGTTCAAACTCACTAGCTGCTCCTCAGAAACCCTACGTAGGGTTGCTATGAGTTGAAACTGCCTCGATGGCACAACAACTAGAGACTAAGCACAGTTTGCTTTGCATGTATTAACTCACTTGCTCCTACATCACAAAGAGTTAAGTGGTATTTTGTGCACATTTCACTAAAAAATAAACTGAAGCACAGGAAGTTTAAATAACTTGCCCAAGCTCACACAATTAGTAAGCTGGGTATTGGGAAACTTGCCAACTTGCACTGATGCCTCTCAAGAGAACCAAAAATGGACTTCAGGACTCCAAATTGCTAGTTAATATTTCTTTCCATAAATCCATGCTACTTTACATTATTCAAAAATAGTACATAAAATTCATAAGAGAAAGTGGTAATATCAGACAGATGTGATTAGGAAAATTTAAAAGCTGACTTTTGATCTGAGTCTTTGAGGATATGCAAGATTTCAAAGAACAAAGGTTAGAAATCATTCTAAACAATGAGTCAACAAGGGCAGAAAGATTAAAGTATAACAGTAAAGAGATATGAAAGGCATAAATATGTGTGAAAAATTTTAAAACAGGAGACAGAGAAGTTGGGTGAAAATTAAGCACTCCTTATAAAATTAAAGTTTATAAGGCTTAAAGATATTCTTAAAGTGAAATTTTCAGAACAAAGGAAATAAAATATTCTCTTTTCATTTTGAATAATGTAAGTCACCATTTGCACTAATTTTAATTACACTCTCTAGTGACTATGAAAGTGTCTCTGGTGGTGCAGTGATAAAACACTCAGCTTCTAACCAAAGGATCAGAGGTTCAAGTCTACCAGCAGGAGAAAGTGGTGGCAATCTGCTTCCATAAAGATTGTTGCTGTTAAGTGCCTTGGAGTCAGTTCCAACTTATAGTGACCCTGTATAAGGTTTCCAATGAGCAGCTGGTGGATTTGAACCACTGACCTTATGGTTAGAAGTCTAATACTTATCCTACATGCCATGATAGGGCTCCAAAAAGATTGTTGTTGTTGTTAAGTGCTGTTGAGACAACTCATAGCAACCTTGCACCCAGTCACTGAGGAGAAGCTGGTGAGTTTGAACTGCCAACCTTGCAGTCCTGTAAATTATCCTACAGCACCACACCTTGGAAATTATGGAGCTGTTAACTTTACTTGGTGGCCACAGGTTAGAAGATATGCAATGAATGTATTTGGAAGTATACATAGGATAAGACTAACCCAGTATTTCTCTGAGACAATAAACAAGCAGTAGCAGACTAGGTTAATGCCTGCCATGATGTCCACCTAACTCTAGTCTCATAGCTTCTCTTCAGTCACTAAGCTATCCTTCTGCTTAGTTTCAAGCATCAACATGACTATGTACACCTTTTCAGCACTCTTACTTACGTAAACACCAGGCACTAGATTGCCATAAAGTATAGGTGAACCAATTGCATACTTTAAATCATAGGAATGTCCTAAAGTTCTGAGGAGAGCAACTTGTTGGGTTAAACTATTAGAACTTCAAATTTAATTTTTGCAAAAACTACCACAAAAGTCTCACCAGTGTTCCTTGTTCTCCAAACAGTTCCTAAGCTTTCTGCTTTCTGCTTGTTTATTCTATCCGTTTTTTTAAAAAATAGTAATGTGATTTCTCTTTAAAGTTTGTACAACATAGACAAGCAGGAAAATGTCATTTTTAAACACCCATAATTCTTACATTAACAAATAACTACTGTTAAGTATTTTATCTTTTTATTCACTGTTGTGGTTATTAAGTGTCATTGAGTCAGTTCCAACTCATAGCAACACTATAGGAATTTCAAGGACCAGCTGGTGGGTTTGAACCACTGATCTTGTGATTAGCAGTCCAGTGTTAATCCTAGATGCCAAATCAATATATATATATATATATATATGCATTATATTGCATGTATTTTACAAAATTTGGATCCTATATGTGACTGATTCATAGACTGATTTTTTTTACTAATTAACATACTTTTAATGTTTCCCATATAATTAAATATTCTTCTACATCACTTTCAAATATGTTTATGTATGGTTTTATGCACTGTAGGGTAATGCACTAGACCGCAAGGTCAGTTTCAGCCACAGATTAGCTATTCACACCCACCAGCCACTCCTCAGAAACCCTCTACAAGGTTGCTGTGAGTCAGAATTGATTCAACGGCACTTAAGAACAATGACATGCTATTATGCGTAAGTCTTTGCATATATCTATAATTAATTTTTTACTAGATATTACTGGTTGGAAGGTTATAGAACAATCCTATAGTATTTTATAAGCATTTATTTCTTTGAGCACTATGAGTGTCAACTTCCCCACATCCTTGAAAAAGTCTCAGCTTTTCTTTTTAATCTTTGCTATTTTATAGGTAAAAACAAATACACCCTGTTTCTTTAAATTACCTTTTTATTACTGGGAAAAAGTAAGCCTTTAATGTATACTAGGTATAATTGTATGTGTGTGTGTCCTGTTGAGTTTTTACCTCATACTGAAAATGCTTCATCTTACACAAATGCTAAAGAATCTGACATTAGCCAAGTAGTTGTGGTGGCTTCAGTAGAAATTTGGGTCTGGCATGCAACATTTCAGCTGTTTCAGCTGCCCTTTCAACAGTTCAGCTGCCCTTTAGTTCTGTCTTCATACTTGAAGCTTCACAGTGACAGCTTATTTCAGATCCTACCTCACATGATACAGACAGAAAACAATTTTCTATCTAAGTACATACCAAGGTAAATAAAAAAGTATGACTACAAAATCATAGAAACTTTCAGTAAACATAAATATCAAAATGTGAAGCTATTGTTTCTCAATCCTCCATCTATACATGACTCCATCTATACATGACTATAAGTGGTGTTTCCATCTCTCTTTCCATCATCCTTCCCTGAAGAATTTTGTACTCTTCCATTTATACAATGTCAAAATGGCAGCTTGAATATTCTCAAGGAACTTAAATTGTGCTAATTTTCAGTGTTTTTTTGCATTTTTGGAACAAAAAAGAATTCTGATGGGGCAAGATCAGAGCTGTAGAGTGAATGTGGTAAGATTTCCCAATGATTTCTCAAAAAGATAGCTCTTGCTGCCCATGAAGAACACACAAGCGCTTTGTGGTGATGGGGAAAAAATTCCTCGGTGTGCCTTTCCTGGCTTTTTTCTCACCAGTGCAGTTTCAATGTTCTTAAATTTTCTTCATAATTAAGCCTCATGATTACCTGTGTCCTTTGAGAAAATCAATTATGATTACCCTTTAAGAATTAAAAAAAAAAAAAAAAAAAAAGTCACCATAACCTTCTTAGGTTACCACTTGCCTTGAATTTAACAGGCCCAGCAGATACTCTTAGAAGTCAGTCTTTTGATTGAACCTTGTTCTCTGGATCACACTGGCAAATCAAAGATTTCCAGTTACAATTTGTTCCATAAAATGGTCTTCATTAACTTTAATCTTGCTAAAAAAAGACTGATGGAATGGTCAGCTTTTTGAGCCAACTGATCTTCACACAAGCTTTTGGCACTCATACAGCTGAGCACTTACTGAGGCCATTTGTTAGCTTAAAACTGAAAGTGACAAACCATGTGAGAAACCACCTGCAAGTAGTTATATTGTTGCTGTTGTTAAGTGCCATCAAGACATTTCCAACCCATAACAAACTTGTATGTCATTTCCAAGGATTAACTGGTGAGCTTGAACTGCTAACCTTGCAATTCAAACTGACTTTGCAGTCCAGTGCATTAACCCACAGTGCCACACCAAGAGTCTGCAAGTATCTATAACATCAATGATAATTCTATAGTCCTTTTCCAACAGTTTCTGGACTTCAACCACCATTTCTTTATTTATTGAGGTTAACAGTCTTCCTGCTTTTAGCTCAAATTTGAGATCTCTTCCACCTTATTTCAAATGCTTGATCCATTATGTGGGGCAGCATTCCCAATGTTGCAGTTTCAATTATTTGGGAAAATATCCCACTTGAGTTTTGTTAGATATTTTATATTAGATCTGCTCTCAAAATTGTTTTTCCATGGCACAAAAGTTATGTTTTTTAGTGCTTCCTAACAAGACTACAAGTTTTGTTACTGAGAAAATGTATCTGTAGCCATCCACTGATCTCAGAGACATGTATAAACACATTTTACTTGGAATAAATCTGTGAACATATGAAGTGGAACCTTAATAACAATGACTTACCTTCATACTCATATTATTATCAGTAGACCTCATTTTCATCAAAATGTATTATTTTGTTTTTAGGTGCCTTCAAGTTGCCTCCAACTCATAGCGACCCTATGCACAACAGGGTGAAATATTGCCCAGTACTGCATTGTTCTCAAAATGGTTATGATGTCTTAATCCATTGTTGTAGCCACAGTATTAATCCATCTTTTTCTGGGTTTCTTCTTTTTCTCTAACCCTCCACTTTTCCAAGCATTGATGTGCTTCTCCAGGGACTAATCTCTCTAGATAATATGTCCAAAGTACAAGAGATGAAGTCTCACCATCCTCTATTCCAAGAAGCATTCTGAATTATACTTCTTCCAAGACAGTTTTTGTCCTTTTGGCAGTCCATGGTACCATATCAATTCTTCTCCGATCTTCCTATGCCCAACTTTCACATACATATGAAGTGATTAAAAATACCATGGCTTTACTATTGTAAAATAGACACTTGAAGGGGAAAGAGAGGAATAGCCAGAAACATCACCAGAAAAATCTTGTATGTCCATCTTCAGTTTATAACTGTTTGGAATAACTAAAATGGGGCTAGAACTTGCCCAGTGAAGAAGGCTCCCTGCAGAGATTGTACATTGCACAAGACACAGGTGGAATCATGATCATCATCCAGAATCTTCTGAGGTAGGACATACCCACATGAAAGGACAAGTAGACCAGTCTGGAGCAGCTAGAACAGAAGACACTTCTTGAAAGAAAAAACAGAAAAAAAACAACAACAACAACAACAACAGCAGCAGTAGTCCAATTGACAACTACAAGAGCAAGCAAGTTGTTCCCCAGGGAGCCATCAAGGCAAGTGGTCAGGTTTCCTCAAAGCAAACCCCCTCCCAAGACTGTAACTTAAATTGAATACACTAACCGCATGTGGTCCTGCTGCTGACCATGTTGATCACCGATAAGGGTAAGAGGGGGAAAAACAGCAATGAAGTTGTGAACAAATTCCTACCACATTCCATAGACTCCTGTTAACCTGGATTGAGATCTGGTTAACCAGCAGTATGATGAGACCTGGGGACTCCTGGGCCCAGGGGCAGGGACATGACCCCAGAAGACTAGAAAGACGTATAAAGAATCCAGCTGATATAAACGGGGTGGGGGTGGGGGAGAGGATACACAAGAACACCAACACTTGCAGATAGTACCCATTTGACCTGGCATCAATGGCTAGATGATCAGAACACGGCTAGAGGAAGAAAGAAGGGGGGTAAAAAAGGAGTAACCCATTATAAGTGGATGATCTTGACCTATGCTTGTGGATGCAATATGACAAAAGAGAGGACACATCTCTACAGTGAGGATCATTCCCACCCCCATGGTACACAGGGTTGACAGGGAGAGGAACTTAGACATTGGCTACCCAAAATGGGGGGACTACAAAGGAAAGAAGTGACTGGTTTACAAGCTTTCAGTAGGGAACCTAGCTCCAGAGGACACAGGGAAAGGTAGAACCTCCACTGAATTGTTTCCAACCTGTCTGGATGGGGTTAAAAAAAGGTGAGGGGAAAGGACTCCTGTGGTTCAATAGGGAATGATTGCTATCAGGTCTGATAGTGAGTGTTGGAAAGGAAAGTGTAAATGTTTAGTAAAAAAAGGAGGGGAGTGGCTGATTTTGCAGTCCAGGAGTGGAAATCCCTGGAACCCTCAAGGGAGAAAAGCAAAGTGCGAGACTATGTCCAGAGAGGCAGTGACACTAGGGATGGAGGCAGAGGCAATGACGTGGACAGAAGGAGCAGCTGGGGACTCTGGACTCAGAGAGGGAGAGGGGTTGTGTGCTGGCAGCTAGATGGCAGAAGTGTGGGGTGTACCCTTTGGGTGTTTGATGATGCATGCAGGGGATTGTGATCATTACAATGAAGCAGAGTACGATAGGATGAATGTAAAGATAATGTTCACCCATGTAAACTACCACATAATTCACAATAAAACTTAAAAAAAAAAAACAATACCATGGCTTGGATCATAAGCACCTCAGTCCTCAAAGTGACATATATGCTCTTTAACATTTTAAAAAGGGTTTAGCAGTAGATTTGCCAATGTAATTAGCCTTTTGATTTATTGACTGCTTTCATGATTTTAAATTCTGAATCCAAGTAAAGTGAAATCCTTGACAACTTCAATCTTTCTTCAGCTTATTATTATGTTGTTTATTGGTCCAGTTGTGAGGAGTTTTGCTTTCCTAACATTGAGTTGTAATCCATACTGAAGGCTGTAAGCCTTGATCTTTGTCAGTGTTTCAAGTCCTCTTTGCTTTTAACAAACAAGGTTGTATCATCTGCATATCATAAATTGTTAATGAACCTGCCTCCAATCCTGAAGCAGTGCTCTTCTTCATATTAACCAACTTCTCAGATTACTTGCTCAGCATATAGATTGAATAGCTATGGTGAAAGAATACAACCCTGATGTACTCCTTTCCTGATTTTAAACCATTCAGTATCCCCTTGTTCTGTTATAAGGGCTGCCTTTTGGTTTATGCACAAGTTCTTCATGAGCATAATTAAGTATGCTGGGATTCCCATCTTCTCATAGTTAAATGCCTTTGCATAGTCAATAAAGTACAAGTAGACATCTTTCTTGTATTCTCTATTTTCAGACAAGAACCATCAAATGTCAACAATGATATCTCTCATTCCACATTCTCTTCTGAATTTGGCTTGAATTTTTGACAGCTTCCTGTCAAGGTACTTTTGCAACCATGTATGACTTATCATCAGCAAAATTTTATGTGCACATTACATTAATGATATTTCTTCATGATTTCTGCATTCTGTTGGATCACTTCTCTTTAGAATGGGCACAAATATGGATCTCTTCCAATCAGTTGCCCAAGTAGCTTTCTTCCAAATTTCTTTGCATAGATGAATCCACCATTCTTGTGCTGCATCAGTTTGTTGAAACATGTCTTTGTGTATTCCATCAATTCCTGGAGGCTTCATTTTTCTTCAGTACCTTCAGTACAGCTTGAACTTCTTTCTTCAATACCATTGGTTCTTGATCATATATTGTCTCCTGAAATAGTGGAAAATTTACCAATTCTTTTTGATATAATGGCTCTGTGTATTCTTTTCATCTTCTTCTGATGCCTCTTGCATCAGTCAATATTTTCCCCAGAGAATCCTTCAACACTGAAAGTGGAGGCTTGAATTTTTTCTCAGTTCTTCCAGTTTGAGAAATGCTGAGCAAGTTCTTTTATCAAAATTTATATACTAGAAATAAATCAAATACTCAAAAAGATATATTTTGTTGTTGGGTGCTGTTGAGTCAATTGATCCCATGAGACAGATTAGATCTGCCCCTTCGGGTTTTCTTTGTTGTAATCTTTATGGAAGCAGATCACCATGCCTTATTCCCACAGAATCTCTAGGTGTTTTCAAGCTGCCAACCTTTTTGTTAGCAGTCAAGTACTTAACCTTGCACTTTATCCTTTTTAATCCATTTTTTTATCCTTCCACTTTATCCATTTTTTAAAGCCCTCACTAGGCCAACAAGTCTCCATGTTTTAAAATTCCATATGATAAAATCAATCTTGACCAAATATAGGACTATCAAGTAGAAAAGCTGAACTTAATCCCTATCTCCATTTATAAATAAAAGTGGCATCCTTCTATATAAAATCAACAGTTATCATAGTAGAAAAGCCAAGGGTTTAAGCCCTACCATTACTCAGTCAATTGATCCAAAAAAAATATGATATCATTAATTTCTTGGGAACTTTTCTTTCTTTGCTTGGTTTTAGTGATATGATATTATTGAAAGGAAATCCCACCCTGTCAGAAGGTTTCATCCAACACAGCTGACTCTCTACTAAATATCTAGTCCTCAAAATTACAATCAGTTATAAAATCAAATTGGAATTTAGTACAATGACTAGGGTTAATGCTTTCTAGCATGAAATCAACTTTTTAAAATATTTGCTAAGTAAATCACTCAAGAGAGACAACTAATTATTCTTTACACAAATGTTATATTGAAAAAAGGAAGAGGAGGAAGAGAAGGAGCTTCTCCAGTGTGAGTTCTTGGCTGCTGGGAATCATGGTAGGAAGGGTACTATCACATAGAAGAACTGTCTATTCAAAAGAGGAAATTATAGTTTGGAAATCAATGCTAAAAATCAGAGAAATTGCCCAGAGTACAGAGTCCTTGAAATCTTGCTGTACCTCCTCTCTTCCTTATTTTCTTCATACCACTGTCTCTATAGAGGTGTTACCCCATTCCCAGGGCAGCCCTACAACTGCACTGTTCATCCCATTCCCTTCCCTTTCTTCTTAAGTCTCCTTCCCTACTTTGCCTGTTTTCTTTCCCCCTACCTGATATTTTTTCATTATCAGTCTGTAACATCCTAAACATTAAACATAGGTATGGGTCTTTGCTTGTATTCCATCTCCCTCTTCCTTCACCAAGAAACTTGATGAAAACCTCACAGCCTTCTGTTTTTAGCTCACTATCACATGTACTCTCTCCCTACAGCACAACTTTTAGATCCAGTTCCCAGTCACCCTAGACTTCAATATAAAAGTCACTAAAGCCCTTGGGTGTTTTTTTCCCAGCCATTTGAGCCAAGGACAGACATTCCAACCAAGGAAATATAAATAACAGAGTAAATATATTTAAGTGTTCTGAAGGAGGTCTCTGTGTCTCCCAATTATAATCATTTATGGGACAACTCCAAGGAGCCTTAGTAGCACTGTGGGGTAGGTGCTGGACTGCTAACCACAAGGTGGGTGGTTCAAACCACCAGCCACTTTCAGCAGAAAGCTGAGACTGTCTACTCCCATAAAGATTTATAGGCTCAGAAACCCTACATAGGGCTATTGCAGATCATAATAGATTATAGGGCAGTGGTTTGGCTTGGGTTTAAATGAGACATCTCAAGGCAGACAAAGTACAAAGTCCTTAAATAAATGAACCAAACTAGCTGCTTCTCAGAACCACCTTAAAACATACTCACTTCCTCAGTCATTTCTCTAAATTCTCTATTTTGCCCCCTTGGGTTTGCTTCTATTCTATGCTGATGTGGGATTTCTTACTACTTCTCCACCACTCATGTGTCAATTTGTTGTACTGTGGTCACTTTTATGTTGTTGTGATGCTGGAAGCTATGTCACTGGTATTTTAAGTACCAGATGGTTCACTCATGGAAGACAGGTTTTAGTGAAGCTTCCAGGCTAAGACAGACTAGGAAGGAGGGACAGAATACTTTCAGCCATTAAAACCTTACAAATAGTAGTGGAACATTGTCAGATATAGTGCCAGAAGATGAAAATAGTATGAGTATCAGCAGAACATTGTCAGATATAGTGTCAGAAAATGAGACCCTTGGCTTAGAAGGGAATCAAAATATAATTGGGAATTGTTTCCTCCTCAAAGCAGAGTTCAATATAATGAGTAGAGCAAAGCTTTCAGGACCTTCCTTTCCTGTGGGGCACAACTGAATATGGGGAGAAACATCTGCAAATATCCATTAACAATTAGAACATGGAATGTACAAAGTATGAATCTAAGAAAATTATAATTTGTCATAAATGAAATGGAATGCATAAGACAGATATCCTAGGCATTAGTGAGTTGAAATGGACTAGTATTGGCCATTCTCAATCAGACAATCATAGGGTTTTCTATGTTCAGAATGACAAATTAAAAAGGAATGGTATTATTCATCAAAACAAGCATTTCCGGAGAACAAACAAGATGGCGGATCAGGTAGACGTGCAGTGAGGAAATCCATCTGCAACAACACAGAATACCGGACCAAGCAGGCTCCAGAGATGGTGCCAGAACTCTAAACCACATATAAAGGAATATTTAGAAGGTTGGAAAGCATACAACTAGGGGAATTGGTAGCAGAAGCAAGGAATCTATTGCTTTTAAATTCAAGACACTCAGCTGCTCCCGGAGCTGCCATCTTGGGCGAGACCAAGCAGGACAGGATTAGAACAACCACAGATGCCTGACAGAACTGCAGAGATAAAGGTGTGGATGTTCTTTTTCTCTTTTTAAATCTGTTTATTGGTCTCTCACTGTCTGTACACCTCTATTCTAGTGACTAGAATGGGTGCCTGAGTAAATGAACACCCTACTTCTACCCCTGGAGGGTTCTACTATGCATAAGTGCAGGTCTTCTCGAAATTTAAAGTGACAGTTTCCACTTAAAACCAAACCACAGTGGAAAATGGCCACAGCTGGCCCTGAACTATTTATCACTAGGAAAAAAGGCTGAATGGGGACTGTGGAGTGGGACAGGCGGACTAAAAATGAAATAAGCCAAAAATTAAATCCTGAGTTATATCATAATGACCAACAGTGGCATCTTGAAATTTCTCAGGAAGAAGAGTGAAAAGGGAAGCCCATCTCCTCATCACATCTACCTGGAGGCAATCAGAAACTATAAAAAATACTAAAATACAAACACATCTAAGTATTAAGGCCACAGATAACTCCTGAATACTACCAAAAACCAGAAACAGATGACCATATCAGTACAAGTCCAGAAACAAGATAAAGTGACTAAGGCAAATGAGCTGGAAGTAGACCTACTTCCATACTGGAAGATGGGCAGGCTTTAGAAATGTCTGAGAAGGAAATCAGAAAAATGATCATAAAATGTATCAAAGCACTTTACAATGGAGTTGAGAAAAATAAGGAAGAGGTCAGGAATGTACTACAGGAACAATCAAATAAGATAGATACAGCATTGGGAACAATTCAAAACCTACAGAAAGAGGTTAAAATGATTAATAATACAATATCAGATATGGACAATACACTGAAAGGGCAAAGAAGTAGAATTGAAGAGCTAGAGGCCAGAACTAGTGAACTGAAGGACAAATCTCTCAAAACTACTAAGATAGAAGAGGAAGCACAAAAAAGGATTTAAAAAATCTGAAGAAGGCCTAAGATTCACATTGGACAACATGACGAAGAATACCTTAAGAATTATCGGCATTCTAGAACAGGAAGAATCACATAAGTCCACAGAGGAGATAATTAAAGAGCTTCTGGAAGAAAAATTTCCAAACATCCTAAAAAGCAAAAAGATAAGCATTCAAGAAGCTCAATGAACCCCAGGACGGATAGACCCTAAAAGACAATCACCAATACATACAATAATCAAACTCTCCAAATTCAAAGATAAGGACAGAATCCTGAAAGCAGCTAGGGAAAAGAGAAGTGTAACATGCAAAAGCAAGCAAATCAAATTAAGCTCAGATATTTGAACAGAAATCATGCATGCAACAAGGCAACGGGGAGATATAAATAAAACCCTGAAAGAAAAATCTGTTAACCAAGAATCCTCTCCCCAGCAAAGTTGTCAATCAAATACGATGGTGTAATCAAAACATTCCAGGATAAAGAGAAGCTAAGGGATTTTGCCAAGGCCAATCCTGCTATGAAAAACATTCTAAATGAAGTTCTGTGGACTGAGAACCAACAAGAACAGACAACAACCAGAGAATTGCATAAGTGGCAGCAACACCCTGAACTCAATCGACAAATGGAAGAGTCAAGAACATAATAAAATTATAAGAACACAGGATCTTGGAGGTCAGTCTATGATCAAAACAATTACAATGTGAAAAAAGGTGAACACATGAGAACAGAGATCCAGGTAGTGAGAAGTTCAGGTAGATTATAGGATAAAATGTTGTTGTTGTTGTTGTTGTTGTTGTTGTTAAGTGCCGTCGAGTCGGTTCCGACCCATAGCGACCCTGTACAGGGTTTCCGAGGGTGTAAATCTTTACGGGAGTAGAAAGCCTCATCTTTCTCCCGCGGAGTGGCTGGTAGTTTCGAACCGCTGACCTTAAGGTTCGCAGCCCGAGTCGTAACCACTACGCTACCAGAGCTCCTTATAGGATAAATAGACTGTCTTAAATAGAGGGAAGAATTAATGGTATATAAAGTAACCACAACAGTGAGGTTGGGGTGGAAGGTTTAGTTTGGGTGTTGGCGAGGGCAGTATAAGAAGGGGGAGGAGGTGGAAGAACAAGATAGATAGGGAAACACTGAGACAGGTTTGCATGGCCTAAATGGGACAGAGGTAAATATTGATGCATGCTCAACCTTGTAACAACAGGGCTCTGTGATACAGGGATCTAGGCATAGTTTGACAAGCGGAAATAATACTAAAATGCTTGTGAATACTGTCTTATAAATATTGGTTTCCCTTACCTACTATTGTAAAATAGACACTTGAGTGTGATAGAAAGTAATGTTGGGAAACATGATTACAAAAAGCTTATAAGCCCATCTTCAGACTACAATTAATTGGAATACCTAAAAGGGGTATTAGAATTTGCCCAGTGAAAATGGGCCTCTTGCAAGGCCTTTGCAGAGTATAGGACCTTAGGGGGATTCCTGAGTCCCATCCAGAACCTTCTGAGGTAGGACATTCCAACTAGAAAGGACAAGCAGACCAGCCTGGAACAGTTAAAGCAACAGAAGATACATCTTTAAAGAAAGATCATCAGGAAAAACCCAAAACAAAAATGTCAGTATGACTGGCTACTACAAGAATAAGCAAGCTGTTTGCCAGGAAACTATCAAGGAAAGCAATCAAGCTCCTTCAAGACAAACGTCCCACTAAGACTGAAAACTCAAAGAGAACACATGAACAAGTATGTAAGCTTGCTGACGATCACAATGGTCTACTGATGAGTGGAAGAGGGGGAAAGGCAGCAATGAAGAAATGGGCTGCGTTCAACCACATTCCATTGATTCCCATTGACCTGGAGATGAGAAAGAGAAGAATAAGGGCTGGTTGGTCCAAAGTATGGTGAGATCTGGGGACACTTGAGCTCATGGACACTTGAGCTCATGGACAAGGGTATAGCCACAGAGGGCTAGAGCTGAGAGTGAAACATCCAGCTGATATGAAGTGAGGGAGATGCCCAAACTTACAGACAGTACCCATTGACCTAGCCTTGATTGCTTGATAATCAGAACTCCACTAGAGGAAGATTACAAAAAAAAAAAAATTGATAAAGGGTAATTGCTACAATTTGATGACCTTGACCTATACTCATGGTGGTAGTAACTCTAAATACCAACAGAGAGGGAAGGAGTCTTCACATCAAGAATCAATGCTGTCCCCTCTATATACAGGGTATATAGGGATGGGCAACTTAGACATTGGCTACCTAAAATGAGGGGGCCATAAAGGATCGACGTTACTGGCTTACAAGGTTTTAAGAGGGCATTTAGTTTAAAAGTGTTGGGGAAGTGGGGAACAAAGCGTCCCCATTGAACAGTTTTCATCTTATCTAGATGGGTCTGGTGAAAAGAGATGGGGATAAGATTCGTATGATTCAATAGTGAATAATTGTTATCATGACTAATTGTGACTACCACAATTGTAAAGGTAGAAGTTTTGTAACAAAAACAGGTGAGTGGTTAATGTTACAGTCCAGCAACGGAGGACCCTAGGACCATCAAGGGAGAAGAGCACAAGTAGAATGAGGGACCTTAACCAGAGAAGCAGTGATGCCAGAGATGGAGGCAGAGATGGGATCATGGAGAAGGGGAGTGGCTGAGGACTCTAGATTCATGGGGAGAGATGGAATAAGAGCTAGTGGCCAGGAAGCTGACATGCGAATGTGCCCTTTAGAGGTGCAAATTATTATACATGCCTGAGTGTTGTTGTTTTTGCTTTAAAAAAAAAAAAAACAGCTAAAGTGAATAGGGAGAAAGAAATACTGTTAATTGATGGTACATGGAAGGGACTATAATCATTGTAATGAAAGAAGGTGTATGATTTGTTGAATGTAAAACTAATGATATGCCCTGGAAACTTTCACTCAATCCACAGTAAGAACCTTAAAGAAAAAAGGAGCCTTTCAAGATCTATCTGGAAGTACAATGCTGTCTGTGGTAGGAGGATAAGATCTATATGCCTACAACAAAGTGCAGCTAATACTATCATTATTCAAAATGACATAGCAACTACTAGAGGCAGTGATGATGATATTAAAGAATTTTATTAATTACTTCAGTCTAAAATTGATCAAACATGTAATCAAGATGCATTAATAATTACTGGTGATTGGAATGCAAATTTTTAGAACCAAAGAAAAAGGATCAGTATTTGGAAAATATGATTTTGATTATAGAACTGATGTTTAGAGATCCCATGATAGAACTTCGCAAGACAAGTGACTTATGCATTGCAAATACCTTTTTTAAACAGCATAAAAGGTGACTATACACGTCAACCTCACCATACGGAATCCACAGCGACTACATCTGTGGGAAGAGACAATAGAGAAGCTCAATATCATCAACTAAAACAAGGCCAGGAGCAGATGGTGGAACAGTCCATCAGATGCTCCTGTGCAAGCTATGAAGCTGAAGAAAATTAAAATAAGTCCAGGAAAGCCAAAATATGGCCTTTAACATAGTCTACCTGAATTTAGAGACCATCTCAAGAACATATTTGATACATTACACACTGTGATAGTTAGGGGTCTTTGTCAACTTGACTGGGCCAGGATTCCCAATGGATCTGCAATTGCAACTCTCCAATTCTATGATTGGGAGGCATTTCACAATCTATGTATATGGATGAAGCCCTGTTGTGGTGCTATAGGATAAGCACTCGGCAGCAAGGTCTGTTTGAATCAAAAGGTCAGCAGTTCAAACTCATCAGCCACTCCCAGGAAACCCTATATAGGGTCGCTATGAGTCAGAACTGACTTGACAGCACTTAGCAACAACATGTGTGTGTGTACACACACACATACAGAGACACACAAGATGAGTCAAAAATTATCTGCACTCTGGCTGTAGAATTTATTTTAGTCAACTTTTAGAAATGACAAATACAACAGGTTTTTACATAGTCTCCTTGCTTTTCAACATAGTTTGCCCCTCTGTCTACAAGTTTTCATATTCCCTTATTAACACATATTTTAAGCTGAGCATCGAGCTATAAATGCACAACTGTCTTCACTTCTTCAACAGAGGTGAATCTTCCTCCTTGATGAACTGCCCAAACCAATGAAAGTCCAATGAAGTAAGATCAGGACTATAGGTAGAATGCTTTAACATGCCAGCAGTCAGGGCAGAGGCGTGAGGACATGTGTTGTCATGCAAGATCACAACACCCTGGGATGGCAGTCCTCTGCATTTAATCCAAAATTTAGGCTTCAGCTCTTCAGTGAGCATCTCACTGTAATGATCACAGTTGATTGTTGAACTCTTTTCTTGATAATGATCCAATATTGACCCTTGAGAATCCCAGAGAACTGTGCCAATTTTCCAGCTTACGCTGACTTTTGAACTTTTTCTTGGTTGGCAATTGAGGATATTTCCATTCCATACTCTGCCGTTTATGCTCAGACTTATAGTGATGAAGTCATGTCTCATAAGCAGTAATGATTTTTTTAAAGAAATTTTTACCTTCCTTTGATTATCAGTCCAAATTTTGTTTGCAGATATCCAAACACTTCTGTGAGTTGTTTCAGAAACAATTCACAGAAACTTTCTGAATCCCAAATCTGTCACGGATTATTTCACCGGCAGAGTCATGACTGATTTGTAAATGATTTGTCATATAGTCCACTGTCACTCATCTATTCGACAGAATCATTTCATAAACACACTTAATGTTATTTTAATATAAACAGAGTGTGGATTATTTTTTACTCACCCTGGTGTGTATGTGTGTGTGAGTTTATATATGTTGCTGTTATTAAGTGCCATCAAGTGGATTCTGACCCATAGCCACCCTGCATAGAGTTTCTAAGGAGCAGTTGTCAGCAGTTCAAAACTACCAGCTGCTCCGCGGAAGAAAGATGAGGCTTTCTGCTCCCGTAAAGATTTACAGCCTTGGAAACCCTGTATAGGGTCGCTATGAGTAGAAACCGACTCCACAGCACATAACAACAACAACAAATATATGTATAAACTCATGGTGTGGCACTGTAGGATCAGCAATGGACTTTGAAACATAAGGTTGGCAGTTCTAACCCACTAGATGTTCCTCTGACACCCTATACAGGGTTGCTATGAGTCAGAACCAACTTGACAGCACTTAATAACAATGTACATATATGTTTCACTGTTTTTCTTCCTAGAAAATTCAGCCTAAGACATGTGGCACCAAATATGGGGTTCTAGAGAAACAAAATCCCAGGGATTCGTTTCTAAAATGGTTCTCAAGGCTGACGAATTTTAAAGCCATTTATAACTCCGCCTTCACTGGTAAAGAACCTTGTAGAGTGGAGTCATGTCTGACTTCTGCCTCACAGAAACTGGCCTTGGGCTGATTTTGAATTTAGTTTTCTTTCCGCCTTGTGCAATAAGAGGAAAACAGACATGGTCCCCATTTGATTTAAGCAGTTGGTTTCAGAAGAGGGATTCATTGCAATGACAGTATATTCATGGAAGTATGAGGTTTTGTAAGAGAAAGAATAAAGGCGCACTGGAAGTGAAACTTTTTAGTTTTAGATGGCTGTTTGGTTTTTGTTACCTGTAGTGGCTGAAAGGAATGTAAGAGATAAAATTCTTCAGCTGAGGGAAGAAAAGCAGCTTCTGGATTTGAATAAATCAAAGGTCAAACTGGTTAATCTAGATGCATAGTAGGGGGCCAGGACCTACTGCGTCCACACTGCCAGAGTCCCAAGGCCATATGTATATGAATGGAGTTAGTCCAAGGTTAAAGAAAAGATTGAACTGGATGTTTTTAAAAGGTTTATGTGTTTAACTT
Organism: Chrysochloris asiatica; assembly: GCF_000296735.1. Taxonomy (NCBI): domain Eukaryota; kingdom Metazoa; phylum Chordata; class Mammalia; order Afrosoricida; family Chrysochloridae; genus Chrysochloris; species Chrysochloris asiatica. The sequence continues at coordinate 3,346,528 of NW_006408792.1, forward strand.
CCTTTTGGATATTGATTTCTCCTGCCTATTATTGTAACATATACATACATGTGTGATGGAAATGAATATTTGGAATTATGATTACAGAGTCTTGTAAGCCGCCTTCAGTGTCTACTTGACTGGACTTGCTAAAATGGGAGTTAGAATTTGCTCAGAACCTTCAGAGTTGGAATATTTGCATTTGAAAACACATACAGACCAACTCAGAACTGCTAAGACAATAAGAAATACATACAACAAAAGTAAAGCAAACTGTTTAGCTTTTTGGGTTTCAAGCAAGCTGTTTGCATTGGAGATATCAAGGCAAGAAAAGCCTGCCAATCAGAGAAAACTCAAGTCTTAGAACTAAAAGTTAAAGGGAGCTAGTGAAGTTGGCCCAGGATTGGGCAGTGTTTAATTCTGCTGTCCATACCGACTCAATGGCACCTAACAACAACAACAAGTGAGCAGCAGCTAGTATGCTCATTGCTGACCTCCTGGGTCTACTTGTGAGTGGTGATGGTGGTGTTTATGTGTCGTGGAATCAAGTCCGACTCATAGCAACCCTGAACAGAGTTTCTGAGGCTGTAAATCTTTATAGGAGCAGAAAGGCACATCTTTCTCCCGTGGAACAGCTGGTAGTTTCAAACGCTGACCCTGACGTTAGCAACCTGATTCATAACCATACACTACCAGAGGTCCTCTACTTGTGAGTTGTTGTTGTTGTCAGGTGCCATCGAGTCGGAACCAACTCATAGCGATCCCATGCCCAGCAGAATGAAACAATGTC
>NW_006408792.1:3348940-3349727 GCF_000296735.1 Chrysochloris asiatica
TTTTGGTTTTCTAATTCTAAATCTTCACATATTTTATTATAGTATATGGTTTTATCTTCTCAAGCTGATCTTTGAAATTTTTTGTTCAGCTCTTGGATCTCTTCAATTCTTCCATTTTCTTTAGCATTCCTGCTTGTGAGTACAAGGGGAGAAATACAGCAATGAAGATATGTGCTGAGTTTTAACATGTTCTATTGGCACCCGTTGACCTTTAGATGAGAGAGAAGAGGAAGGGCTGACTAGCCTGAAGTTTAGGGAACTGGGTGAAATCCTGAGTCCATATATACTGGCCTAGCCCCTGGGGGCTAGAGCTAAGAATGAGTATTTGTCAAAACTATAACCTTAGAACATGTGTAACTAAAAGAGAGGAGTAATTAATCTTTCATTTCAAGAACAAATGATCCCAAGATCATCAAGAAAGAAGAGCATGAGTATAGCATAACATCCCTACCTAGAAAAGTGGCACCAGTAGAGACTGTGACAGATGCAGTGGCATGTAGAGACAGAGCAGCTGCGGAATCTAGGCCCATGGTCTGAGCAAGGCTGTGTGCCTATAGGCAGGAGGCTGGCTTGCAAAATATGACCTTTATTTAAATGACTATATTTTTTAAATTTTGTTTTGTATGTGTTTATCAAATATTTTTACTTTGTTCATTTGTGAAATATAAGATATCAGCGGGGCGGGGAACTTCTGGTTTGGGCAATAGCAGCAAAAATCAGGCAGGGGACTGTCCATTGTGAAGGGCCTGGGATCCCATGAAGGAAGCGCTCATAGAACAACTCCAGA
>NW_006408792.1:3357479-3358753 GCF_000296735.1 Chrysochloris asiatica
ATCAACATACAAAAATCAGTTGGATTTCTCTATAGCAACAATGATAGCACTGAAAGGGACATTAGGCAAGCAATATCATTTACAATAGCCGCCCAAATGATGCAATATTTAGGAATAAACGTAACCAGAGAAACAAAATAGTTATACAAAGAAAACTACAAAATACTACTACAAGAAACCAAGAGACCTACAGAAGTAGAAGAACATTTCATATTGCTGGATAGGAAGACTCAACATCGTGAAAATGTCAGTACTGCCCAAAGCAAGTTACACATACAATGCAATCCCAATCCAGATTCCAACAACATTCTTCAAATAGATGGAAATGACAATTACTAACTTTATATGGAAAGGAAAGAAACCCAGGATAAGTAAAGCACTGCTTAAGAAGAAGAACAAGTTTGGAGATCTCTCACTCCCCGATTTCAAAATTTACTAGATGGCTACAGTGGTCAAAACAGCCTGGTACTGGTACAATGAAAGATACATTGATCAATGGAAGAGAATCCAGAATCCAGAAATTAACCCAACCATATACAACCAAATGATTTTCTACAAAGTGCATATATTGCATGGGGAGGAGACAGTCTCTTTAACAAATGGTACTGGCAGAACTGGAAAGTGATATGCAAAAGACTGAAATAAGATCTTTATCTCACGCCCTGTACAAAAATGAACTCAATGTAGATTAAAGATCTAAATGTGAATCCCAAAATCATGAAGGGCATCAATGAAAAAATCCAGATAAATGTGAGGTCGCTAATTCAGGGCATATACAGACTACTAAACATTTTGAAAACTACACAAACAAAAATAGACAAAATAGATGAGTGGGACATACTAAAAATTAAAAACCTATGTGCATCAAAAGACTTCACCAAAAGAGTAAAAAGGGAACCCACAGTACGGGAAAAAATCTTTTGCAACCACACATCAGATAAGGGACTCATATCTAAAATATATTGGAAACTACAACACTTCTACAAGAAAAAAGACAAATAACCCAATTTTTAAAACTGGCACAGGACATGAACAGACAGTTCACCTAGGAGGAGATCCGGGCAGCCAACAAACATATGAAGAAATGTTCACGATCTCTAGCCATCAGAGAAATGCAAATCAAAACAATGAGATATCATCTCACACCAGCAATAACAGCAATGATCAAAAAAACAGAGGACAACAAATTCTGAAGAGGATGTGAAAAAACTGGGACCCTCCCACATTGTTGGTATAACTGCAAAATGGTCCAACCACTCTGGAAAGAAATATGG
>NW_006408792.1:3360036-3363762 GCF_000296735.1 Chrysochloris asiatica
TATTTACAATAGCAAAAAAAATGGAGACAACCAAAATGCCCATCAATTGAAGAATGGATAAACAAACTGTGGTACATGCACACAATGGAAGAGTACGCTACCTTGAAGAACAACAAGAAAGCTGTGTGCCATAACATAGCATGGATGAACCTTGAGGACATTATGCTGAGCGAAATTAGTCAGTCACAAAAGCAGAAATACTGCATAAGACCATTGCTGTAAATGACTAAGAAAAAGAACCCACCCAAAAGGTGGGGGAAAAAACCCTATATATATAAGTGCTGATCACTGGTATGTATGGGATGAGAGGTGGAGAGGGAGGGAGGGGAAAGAAGAGCACAGGCTAGGGAATAGATACAGGAGAGCCTGGGAGCTGGGGGGATGGGGGCTGGCAATACATAAGAAGGGGGAGGGGGAAAAGAAGAACAAGGTGGACGGGAGAACTGTTGGGCAGGCTCACATGGGCTAGGTGGGACAGAGGTAAATGAGGATGTATGTACAACCTTGGGATAACAGGGTTTCAGGATACAGGGATTGAGGCAAGGCTTGAAAGAGGAAAAAGGGGTATAATGCTAGGATGCTTGGCTATCTTTTGAATCTTGGTCTCCCTTGCCTACCATTGTGAAATAGACACTTGAGGCAGGGAGGGAATAGCCAGAAACATCACAACAGAAAACATGTAAGCCCATCTTTAGCCTATAACTGACTGGAATACCTTGAGGGGGGCTGGAAACTGTCCAGACCCAAAATGGGGATGGGGAGGCTATAAAGGCAAGAAGTGACTGGCTTGCAAGCTTTCAAGAAGGAGCCTAGTTCCAGATGGGGCAGGGGTAGGCAGAACCTCCACTGAATGATTTCCAAACTGTTGAGACTGGACTGAGGAAAGGAAATGGGGATAAGACTCTTTTGCTACAACAGTGAATACCTGCCACCAGGACTGACTGTGAGGGTCGGAAATATAAAGGCAGGTGTTTTGTTTTGTTTTTGTTTTTGGCAAAAGGAAGAGATTGATTGATTTTGCAGCCCAGGAGCAGAGGTCCCTGGGACCATCAATCAAGAATAGTGGAAAGTCTGACCCTACCCAGGGAGGCAGTGAGGCCAGACGTGGAGACAGAGATAATGGCATGGACAGATGGAGTGACTGGGGACACAGGACTCAGGGAGGGAGAGGAGCTGTTTGCTGACAGCCAGGGAGGGCAGGCCTGTGGGGTGTATCCTTTGGTTATTTGATTATGCATGGAGGGGATTGTGATCATTGCAATGAAATGAAATATGATAGGATGAATGTGAAGCTGAAGTGGGACAGAGGAAAATAATGATGTATGCACAACCTTGGAACAACAGGGCTCTGGGATACAGAGACTGAGACATGGTTTCAATGGGGAAAAGGGGGGGAGATAATGTTAAGATGCTTGGCTGTCTTCTGAATCTTGGTTTCCCTGGCATACCACTATAAATAGACACTGGAGGAGGAGAGAAAGGAATAGCCAGAAATACCACCATAGAAAGCTTGTTAGTCTGTCTTCTGACTATACTGATTGTTGTTGTTGTTAAGTGCCGTTGAGTCGGTTCTGACCCATAGCAACCCTGTACAGGGTTTCCGAGGGTGTTAATCTTTACAGGAGTAGAAAGCCTGATCTTTCTCCCGCGGAGCAGCTGGTAGTTTCAAACCGCTGACCTTAAGGTTTGCAGCCTGATTCGTAACCACTACACTACCAGAGCTCCTTTTGGAATACCTAAAATAGAGATACAACGTGCCCAGTGAAGGAGGCTTCCTGGGGAGCCTCTGTATTACATAAGACCATAGGTGGAATCCTGACAGCATCCAGAATCTTCTGAGGGGAAATTTCCACTTGAAAGGACAAGCAGAGCAGCCTGGAGTGGCCAGAAGAACAGAAGATACTTCCTGAAAGAAAGACTGACAGGAAAAATACAAAACAATATAGGCAGACTGACTGATTACTACAAGAACAAACAAGTGGCTCACCCAGGAGACATCAAGGCAAGTGGCCGGGTCCCCCTCAGGGCAAACCCCCTTCTAAGACTAAGACTTAATGGGAATACATGCTCTGATTGGTGACCATGTTCATCACCAATAAAGGGAAAAGCAGCAACGAAGCTGCAAGCTGAGCCCTACAATGCTCAATAGACTCCTGTGAACCCAGATGGAGACCTGGTTGAACAGCAGTGTGGCAAGTTCAGGGAACTCCTGGACCCAAAGTCAGTTACATAGCCACAGAGGACTAGAGTGGAGAGTGAAGAGTCCAGCTGATAAGAAGAGAGGGCACATGCATAAGTACACTCACACTTGAGTAATACCCACTTGACCTGACTTCAAAAACTGGATGGTCAGAGCTCAACCAGAAGAAGAAAGAAGAGGAAAAAAAGAATAATCTGATACAATTTAATGAACTTGGCATATACCTATGGAAGCAGTAGCTCAAAAGAGGGAACAAATCTTCACAGCAAGGATCATTCCCACCCCCTCCGCAGACAGAGAAAACAGTGATGGGCAACTTGGACGTTGGCTACCCAGAATGGGGGGGCTACAGAGGCAAGAAATGACTGATTTACAAGTTTTCAAGAGGGAACCTAGATCCAGAGGGCGTGGAGCAAGGTAGAATCTCCACTGAGTAATATCCAATCTGTCTAGTCTGGGCTGATGAAAGGAGATTCAGATAGATCTCTTGTGATACAATAGCGAATACTTGTTATCAGGACTGATTGTGAGGGCTGGAAATGTACAGGTAGATGTTTTGTGGCAAAGGGAGGGGCGTGATTAACTTTGCAGTCTAGGAGAGGAGGTCCCTGGGACCATCAAGGGAGAAGAGCAGAGAACGGTACCCTACCAGAGAAGCAGTGATGCCAGAGATGGAGGCAGAGATGATGACGTGGGGAGATGGAGCGGCTGGAGACTTTGGACCCGGAGAGGAAAAGGGCAGATGACTGGGGGGACAGGCTTGCGGTGTATACCCTTTGTTTGGTGGATGATGCATGGAGGGGATTGTAACCATGGCAAGGAAACAATATACGATGGGATCAATGTGAAGCTAATGTTCTCCCATGTAAATTATCACATAATTCACAATAAAGCATTTAAAAAAAAATGATGTCAATGGGTCCAGTGTATTTTCAATTGTTCGTATTTTATATCATGTTATATCATGTTAGGGGCAAATATGAATTCACAATTTTCTTAGAGATTATGCATATGTTTTACATAGGTGCCAAGTTGATAAGGAGTGTACTATGATAGTTAAGCTTGTGTGCTAATTTGACCTGGCCAGAATTCCTAGGGTTTGGTAGTTGATAGTTAATTCTATGATGATTGGCTATGAGCAGCCGATCAATTGAAAGGATGGCTGCTTGGAGTGTAGCCTGCTTGCAATATTATGGACACACAGGAAGACTTGCTCTCTTTCCCACTGGATCTGGACTTGGGAGTGGACCTCTGTGATTGTGAGCCATTTCCTTGATATAAACTTCTCTTTATATATCAAGGAAATGGCTCACAAGACATATACAATATATATAGTGGTGGTGATGTGCTGTGGAGTTGGTTCCTACTCATAGTGACCCTGCATAGTATTTTCCAAGGCAGTAAATCTTTATGAAAGCAGAAAGCCTCATCTTTCCCCCCCAGAACTATTGGTAGATTTGAACTACTGACATTGAGGTTAGCAGCCCAACTCGTAACCCTATGCTATCAGAGCTCTCTCTCTCTCT
>NW_006408792.1:3364497-3395671 GCF_000296735.1 Chrysochloris asiatica
AAAAAAAAAGGATGGGATACAGAGTCACTGTACCAAAAAGAAATAATTGGTGTTCAACCATTTCAAGAGGTAGCATATGATCAAGAACTGACAATGCTGAAGGAAGAAGTCAAAGCTGCCCAGAAGACAGTAAAAAAAAAAAAAAAAAAAGGCTCCAAGAATTGTTAGAATACAAATTGAAATCTTAAAACAAACTGATGCAGCACTGGAAGCATTCACTCATCTATGCCAGGAAATTTGGAAGATAGCTACCTGGCCAACCAACTGGAATCACTGAACAATATCATTCTTTTGCAAGTAAATGTGCAATCATTCCAGTATCGTTTAATGAAAAGATTATTCATTCTCAATTGAGTTTCCTTGATATCCTTGTTGGAAATCAATTGACCGTAAATGTGGGATTTGTTTCTGGGCTCAATTATATTCCATTGATCTATGTTTTTTCCTATGCCAATACCAACATTCTTAGTCATTACAATTTTGTAGTCAATTTTGAAAGTTAGGAAGTATGAATCCTCCTACTATGTTCTCTTACAAGATTGTTTTAATTAATTTATATATTTTTAAATTCTTGGTCTCTTATACTTCTATGTGGATTCTAGGATCATTTTTTCAATTTCTCTAAAAAAGCTGTTGGGATTTTAATAAGGATTTTATTTAATCTGTAGACCATGTGGGAAGTATTATCATTTTAACAATCTACATTCTTCTAATATAAGAAGATGAAATATCTTTCAATTTATTTAAGTCTAATTTCTTTTAACAATGTTTTTTAATTTTATAGTATAAGTTTTTTCAGTCCTTTTGTTTAATTTATTCTTGTTTATCTTAGTCTTTCCATGCTATTGGAAATGGAAGTATTTTCTTAATTTTAGTGTATGGAATTGAAACTGATTTTTGTATATTGCAATATCATTATATTCAATCTCATGGGTTAGTGATAATAGTTTTTTAGTGGATTTGTTAGGATTTTCTAAATACAAATATCATATAATCTGCAAATAAAAATAGTTTTACTTCCATTGCAATCTTGACGCCTTTTATTCCTTTTTCTTGTTTAGCTGCCTTGACTTGTTGTTGTTGTTGCTAAGTGCCGTCGAGTCGGTTCCGACCCACAGCGACCCTGTACAGGGTTTCCAAGGCTATAAATCTTTATGGGAGCAGAACGCCTCATCTTTCTCCCGCGGAGCGGCTGGTAGTTTCGAACTGCTGGCCTTAAGGTTCGCAGCCCGATTCGTAACCACTACGCTACCAGTGCCTTGACTAGAACCTGTTAAATACAAGTGGTAAAGGGGTCATCTTTGGTTCCTGATCTGATAGGAGTAAGTTTTCAGTCTTTCACCATAAGCATGATGTCAGCGAATTTTTCAGAGATAGTCTTTATAAACAGTTTGCGAAATTCTTCCTATTTCTAGTTTGTTGGATCTTTTTATCATAAAGGATATTGGGTTTTGTCAAATGTTTTTTCTTTTCTATGGAAATGATTTTGTGGTTTTTGTTCTTTATTCTATTGATATTGTACTATATTACATCACTTGATTTTCAGTTAACTAATCTTATACACTCGAAATACATTCCACTTGGTTATGGTGTATAGTCTTTTTTATATATTGCTGGATTCAATTTTGCTAAAATCTTATTGGAAACATTTGTGAATAATTGGTATTAATCCTTCCTTAATATTTGATCATATTTTACTTTTAAACTCTTTTTTTCTTTTCTGTTTTTAGCAAGTCAACTCAGATAGCATATTCAATAGGAGAAATGAATACCTACTCTTTCTCTCTGAAAATATTATTAAGCACTGGACTGCTAACCACAAGGTCGGCGTTCAAGCCCAACCGTCAAAACCTATACAAGGTCACTGAGTCGGACAACAATATCTACGACTTGCAATGCATTGTCAAAGTTTGAATTACAGGACAGAGAAGGAAGTTTCTTAATTCAAGCCTAAAACTTTTCGTCGGCTAAGAGGAAAACAAAGTAGAAGCACACTAGTTTCGGTGTGAACTGCTATTCCTGAATCCCTTTTCCCCTTCAAGGTCCCTCTCTATGCGCAGTTCTGGGCCAGGTGCGCAGACTACTGAGGTGACACAGGATGGCTGAAGAAAGCATCATTATCCAGGATGGCTTCAGCATCTGCAGAGGAAGGGGGTTGGGGCGGGAGGGTCTCCAGGGGCGGGGCGGAGGAGGAGGGAATGCAAAACAGAGCCTCGCCCCTGGAGCACAGTGGCTCAGGAACGCCCCTCGCTATAAATTCAGTGCTGTCTTGGTAGTAGATGATTCCAACGCCTGACAGCTCGGCCAGAGGCAGCAGGCTACAGAGCGCCTGGGCGGGCACAGGGCTCTCTGCCCTGTTGGATCCCAGGGGAGCGACTGAAACAGGCGCCCACAGTAAGAGCGGAGAACAGGACGTCAAGCTCCGGTGGAACCCAGTGCAACGGCGCAGAGCTCAGGGCACCGGTGAGTTCGCACCGACTGTCAGATGCTTGGGGAACTGGCGGAGCGGGATGATAAATTTCATGTCACGGTGTCTTGACTGCGGGCAACTGTGTTGGAACGCTCGACACAAGGGAAAGCGTTCAGGGCAGCGCCCACCCCGGACAGCGCTTACTCCAGAGCCAACAGTCTCTCTCCGTATCAGGTTAGGGGCGCTTAAGTTAGGAGGGAATCATTTAGGCTTGCTTCGGGAAATGTAATCCGATTTGTTCAAACTCTTCCGAGAACAAGCAAAAAATTTGCGGAACGGGGATACAAACAAGTGAAGTTTCTTCCCAAAGCTTTTAGCTAACTTTTGTCTGAACTATGACCTGTGTGGGAAGCCCATGTGAATCTGCGAGGAGTCCATTTAAAAGCTGTGCTACTTTTGAAATGTGCTGGGAGTGTCCCAACCTCAGGATCTGCTTCCAAGTAGATGCCCCAGCCCCACTTATCCTCACCCTGACCTTTTCCATAAACTCTGCGTGAGTCCATAACAGCCAACACGAGGTTCTAGCTCTCCTACCCCTCAGGTGGTTCCCAGGTGCCTTTTCAATCAGTCAAATTGAGGTGAAGAAAAGTAGGAGCTTCTCCACACTTCAATCCCCACACCCTTGTCAATGCATATTTATAACTAAGACAGGGCTTCAGCTGAAGGCCTGCTGCTTCCTGGGCTGAATAGAACTTCATGCAGGCCCTTTCCGTCCACTCCACCATTGTCTAGCAAACCATTTGCCAAAACAAAAAATTGAACCCGTTACCCTTCAGTGGACTCTAAGGTTCTCTTAAATGCCCTGCACAATCTTTCTCACAGTACCAGCCTGCCAGATTCTCTGAAGATCTAAGCAGTCTTTCGCAAAGGATCCCATCCCCATCTTCTTTGTGAAGCCAATGGAAATAAGGCCATTGAAATTTCCTAGGGTCTTTATACTTAATCTTGTTTGCTAGTGGCCTAATTAAGTGTTCGAAGTTCACTTTTTGCTGGGATCACATTTAAGAGTTGGTTATATTTGTTTCCAGTGTTATTTGGGGAAATGAAAGTAACAGTGAGACAAGAAATCTAGCCCCCTATTGTTGTGTTTTATGACTTGTATCTCTTCACCAACATGATTCTCTTAGTAGTTACCTGCTGTGGGTTCTAGGTTCCCTGTCATTTACCCCCATCTCCCACCCCTTAGCATGAGCATAAGTCTTCTCTGAAAAGAAAAATTTTTGTTTCCATTGTCATCATTGTTGTTGTTAAGTACCATCAAGTTCCGACCCATAGCGACCTTGTATAGGATTCCCAAGGAGCAGGTGGTGAGCTTGAACCACCGACCTTGTACTTCAAACCATGTGCAGATCAGCACATGAAACCACACTCATCATTCCTTAGGTTGTGATGGATTCCTCTGTGATATCTGCTCTCTCCTCTTCCTTTTTCCAGTCTACCTGGCAGATGGTCCAGCATTCAGAGAAGTACAGTGAGCATGGAATGGAGACTCACTTAACTAGCAGTGTGATATTAAGAAAGTTATTTAGCAACTATTTGCCTTAGATTTGCCCATAAAGTAAAGAGGATTAAACAAGATGAAATTGATGGTCCACTACAGTGATAAAATTCCTTGTTTTCTTTTGTTCCCTAGTTATTGCTTAAAAAATTAAAGGCTGTAATAATTACCCTGTTAACCCCTGTTTGGGTTCCTCCAACTGTCTAACCATCTTTCCTACAAATAACCTGCTCTGGAAAATCATTAAGTTTTTCAGTATGGCTCCAATTAAAGTAGGGAATTCTACAACCATGACTCAAGAAGTGGGCCAAAATTATGCTTCAACATTTGCTGAAGCTCCATGATAGTTTTATCCACTCTGTCATCTCTTTTCTCCATTGTTTTTAATTTCTACTATGAGTATTTCTTTTTTTAACCTTAAATCTAAACAGTTGCTCTATCAACCAAACCCAGAAGAAAACTAGTTTCTACTGAGGCTAATGAAAGACTTGATTTCATTGAAATTTTTTCAGTGTCTTTCAGTTATTGTTGTTGTTGTTGTTAGGTGCCATAGAGTCAGCAGTTATTGTAGCAGTTGTGTAAAGTTTCCTGCTCCACAGCCCTCAGAGCTCTTTCATCATGGTACAGATCTCAAAAAGGATTGCTCATTGATGGATTGCTCAGGTTTCTCACTTCCTTCTTTCCAATTTGGTGTCAGAAATTGTGTGTATGTAGATATATAAAATTTGTATTTATTTTATTTTTATTTTATTTTATTTTATTTTATTTTTTGCTGCTGCTGCTTTTTATTACTATTGTTGTTGTTATGACTAATTATTTGGTCTATGTTGGAGGGAAAAATAATGAAAGAAAAATTCAATCTGCTATTTACCACAAAAGCAGGCAAAATACTTAGCTGAGGGGGTTGGAACATGTAGTTTAAATGCATAATATAAATCTCCTGTAGTTTTATGTATACTGTTGCAGTGGCCATTATAAGCAAATAACTGAGAGTTGTCGTTGTTGTTGTTAAGTGCTGTGGAGCGGGTTCCAACTCCGATCTTGTATAGGGTTTCCCAGGAACAGCAGGTGAGCTTGAACTGCCAATGCTGCTGTTCAAACAGACCTTGTAGTCCAGCACACTAACCCGCTGTCATTGCTCCAAATTTACTTCGAGGACAAAGATAGAATCTCATCATATTGACATGTATTATTGGCTGCCCTTTGGTGCTATGGATATAAGGTCACTTTGTCCTTTTTTTTAAATTTATTATTCCTCACGTATGACTGGGGAATGCCAGAGAGTTTCCCAAATAGGCTAGTAAATGAAACATTTTGCTTAGAACTTTGCAGTAAGTTGAAATATAGTAAAGATTGAAAAGCTGACTTGGAGACATACTGGCAATTAACAAATACGGAACCAGAGCAACAAAATATGACTAAGTATTCAAGGTCAGGTTTAGAATGTTGCTGTTATCTAGCAAGCTGAACATATCAGCTTTTATACACATGCCATTAGAGAGTGTTATTGTTTTTCTTGAAATAAGTTCTAAGATTTCTCTTTCCAAATTATCTAAAGTAACTGTATCACATGGTTTGTGTTTCTTTTCACATAGGTGTTTTTAAAACACAGTATAGTAATACTACCCTAAGGAAAAGTACATGTTATTCCATTCCCAGCTTATATTTAACTATCATTTTATGTTTTTCTTTTTTATTCATAATATGAATCCTAGCTTCGAAAATTAAAATTTATACTGGCTTAATAGATAATGACCTCTTAAATCAATGATTATCTATTTAAGGTAATCAACTGGTATGGCAAGTGATTACTATTATCTTATTAAAGCTCCAAAAATTTGTTTTAAAAATTCAGTCAAAGGAAAATACATCTAGAGAGCCATAGATTTTCCAGATGTTTGATTAGCTAATTGTTACACTGATGACAAAGGAAAACAATTAGAAATAGAAAGCAAAGTGCATATTTAGAACAGTCAAAACTGTGGTTGTATTAAAGTTAAAGGATTTCCTATCTGATTTTGATACATTCTCTTCAGAGCAGATGTGTTTATAGGGAGAAAAAAAACCTTACGTATGAAAATCAAAAGTGTCTTTCACATTATTTTAGTAACAATTCCTAAATAATATAAATGCTTTGAGATTATTTTACATTATTACTGTAGCTCAGTTTATAAATTTGTTTTGTCCTTCAATAGGTGCATCACCTAAATTTATCAACAGAAATGTCTAGAATCTCTCAGTATTTGTTAGAGTTTCCTTCCTGCACCCAAAATATTTTTAATTGTATTGCTATGTTTTCAACTTTAATAATTTTTCTAAATGTTAGCATTTTGAAAATGAGTGAAAAATGGTCACACTTTGCCTTTCATAATTGCAACATGCCTTCCTATGTCAAGTCTCAGTTCTAGATGTGATTAAATTTTAGTCATAGAAACAAAATAAATAATCATTGCGTTTTGGAAAACTTTTACGTGATTATGTGTTTATTGTTGAAGCATATAAACTGTTTTGTTCCTTGCCAATTATTGTTAAAATCTTATTTTACCAGTAAGCTAAGAAGTAAGGATATTGGAAAATACACATATGGTTGTATGATCTTAAAGAGAATTTATGATTGCTAATTTGATCTCTAAGATCTCTTTAGGTGTTTTCTCATTTTATATTAATCAAAGTGATACTAGGCTCTGAGGACACAAAGTATAAAAATGGACTTTGCCCTAGAGAGATGTTGATCAAGCATAGCACATGTTAATAGGGTCTCTCTAACCACTTCTAAGGAGTCTTCGGGTGGTACAAATGGTTAATGTGCTCAGCTGCTAACCTGAAGGTTAGATGTTAAAGTCTACCTAGAGATATCTCAAAAGAAAGGCCTGCAGTTCTATTTGTGAAGTACTTAGCCATTGAAAAGCCTAAGGAGCATAGTTCTACTCTGACACACTTGAGGTCACCAGCAGTCGGAATGGACCCGAGGGAATCTGGTTAATCACCTCTATGTCACATAAAAATGGCCCCTCCTCCTCGACTGCATTTCAGACCAGGTAGACTGTGTAACATGTCACATTGCTTATTCTAGTCACTTCCATAATAACCTTCTAATCCCTATGGAATTGTAACTCTTTTGATGGTTGTTGATAAGTGCCATCAAGTCAGTTCTGACTCATAGCAACCCTGTACAGCGTTCGAACCACTGACCTTTTGGTTAGCAGTCCAGTGCTCATCCTACAGCAGCCACACCAGAACTCTCCTTTGATGGTTGTTGTTGTTGTTGTTAGGTGCCATGGTCTATATTTTATTAATCCTTTTTCTCTACTGTTAAATGTTCTGCAAAAGTCACTACTTTCCTCTTTTTTTTTTATCCCAGCTAAAGCTCTGGATAGTGTTAAATACATTTTCAGATCCCTATCAAGTATCTACTGGTATGGCACTGTGGGTTAATGCACTAGACTGCAAATTTCATTTGGACCATATGGTCAGCAGTTCAAACTCACCAGCCACTCCTGGGAAATCCTATATAGGGTCACTATGATTCAGAACCAACTCAACAGCACTTAACAACAACAACAATATCTACTATGATGGTTTTCAAAACTATAGTCACATACATTACTCACAAGGCAGTCCCCAAGCAAGCAGTGACTTACTTTAAAGTTGTTGCTCTACAAATGATTCCATACCTGAACTATTTCTCCAAGTACTTGCAAATTCACTGATACCTGTCAGTTGACTCCAACCAAATGCCTGCTTCTGCCAGGGGGCTCACTGATGTTTGTCAAAAGACTGAAATCAATCTGGGTTCCCTGTGATAGTATTTGAGAGGAAATATTTGTCAACAACTTCAGCAGCTGTGGTTTTCTCAACAATAAAGGGATATTCTTGCAGGACAGAATTCCATCAGCTTCTTGGAACCAGCGCTTTAGATATATGTTGTTATTAAGTGCTGTTGAATCAGCTCTGATTCATAGGGTTTCTGAGGAGTGGCTGGTGAGTTTGATCCACCGATCTTGCAGTTCAAACTTACCTTTCAGTGGAGTGCTTATCCTACAGCACCACACCAGGATATATAGACAGTACTAAATTAAATACTGAAGGAGGAAGTCCAAGGTGCATTGAAGGAATTGGCAAAGAACAAGGCACCAGGAATTGATGGAATAAAAATTGAAATCTTTCAAGAAAGTGAGGCAGCACAGGAGGCACTCACTCATCTATGCCAAGAAATTTGGAAGACAACTATCTGGCCGACTGATTGGAAGAGATCCATATTTGTGCCCATTCCAAAGGGACCCAACGGAATGAGGAAATCATCAGAAAATATCTTTGATATCCCATGCAAGTAGTTTTGCTAAAGGTAATACAGAAATGGCTACAATCATACATTGACAGAGAACTTCCAGAGGTTCAAGCTGAATTCAGAAGAGGCCGTGGAACGAGGGATATCATTGCTGATGTCTAATTGATCCTGGCTGAAAGCAGAGAATATCAGAAAGATGTTTACCTGTGCTTTATTGACTACACAAAGGCTTTCAATTGTGTGGATCATGACAAGCTATGGACAACACTTCGAAGTATGAGTATTCTGGAACACTTAATTGTGCTCTTGAGGAATCTGTACCTGAACCAAGAAGCAGTTGTTTGAACAGAACATGGGAACACTGAATGGTTTAAAATGTAAAAAGGTGTGTGACAAGGTTGTATTCTTTTACCATACTTATTCAACCTGTATGCTGACAAATAATATGAGAAGCTGGGTTCTATGAAGAAAAACGATTGGAGGAAGACTCATTAACAACTTGTGATATGCAGATGATACAACCTTGCTTGCTGAAAATAAAGAGGACTTAAAACATTTACTGATGAAGATCAAAGACCACAGCCTTTGGTATGGGTTAAATCTCAATGTAAAGAAAGCAAAATCCTCAGCACTGGACCAATAAACAACTTTCTTATCAATGGAGAAAAGATTGAAGTTGTCAAGGACTTCATTCTTCTTGGATCAACTATCAACACTCATGGAAGCAGCAGTCAAGAAATCAAATGATGTATTGCATTAGGCAAATCTGCTGCACAAGACCTTTTTAAAGTGTTGAAGAGCAAAGATGTCAGCTTGAGGACTAAGGTACACCTGACCCAAGCCATGATATTTTCAATAACTTCATATGCATGTGAAAGCAGGATAGTGAATAAGGAAGACTGTAGAAGAATTGATGCCTTTGAGTTATGGTGTTGGAAGAGAATATTGAAAGTGCCATGGGCTGCCAAAAGAACCAATAGATCCATTTTGGAAGAAGTACAGCCAGAGTGCTCCTTATAGGCCAAGATGGCCAAACTTTGTCTCTTATACTTTGGACATATTGTCAGAAGGGACCAGTCGCTGGAGAAGGATATCATGTTTAGTAAGATGGAGGGTAAGAGAAAAAGAGGGCAGTGTTTTGTTCTGCTGTGCATAAGATCACTATGGGTTGGTACCAACTCGATGACACCTAACAACAACAACAACAAATTACAGAGTCTAGCTTGTCCATTGTACTCTACCTTGCAAATTAGGTTGAGTGTCAAAGTACAACTGGCTCAACTGGGTTTCTAATGGACTGAGTTTTCAGAAACAGATTACCAGGTCTTTCTTCCTATGGGTGGATTTAAACCCCCAAATTTTTGGTTAGCAGTTGAGTGTTTCAACCACTTGTATCGTCCCAGAATCTCGAAAATCAACACAGGACTGTCATAATCTAAGGAAGGGCTGTCAGGAAGGGAGTGGTACCAAGGAGATATTCTACACATAGCAAACAGAGGTCTCAGTGCTAGTAAATGATAAAGTATTAATGATCCCCTTAAGAACCTTTACTGTAATACTGGTCTCACTAAACCCAAATATTTGTGATTGTGTAGCTGAATATAAAGCATTCCAGGATTTTCTGTATATAGATTGTTGTTGTTGTTGTTAAATGCTGTCGAGTTGATTCCGACCCATAGCGACCCTGTGTAGGGTTTCAAAGGAGCAGCTGGTGAGCTTGAACCACCAACCTTGTAGTGCAAATGACTTTGCAGTCTGCCGCATTAACCCACAGTGCCAAGGGAGAGAAAAAGTCCCTCAGCATTTCTTAGCAAGCTTCAGACATTTACAATTTTATTATCACATTTGTTTTCCTTCACTTTTTGATACAGATCTTCTTGCTATCTAATTCAAATACATTTCACATGCTTCTAAACATATAAAGGATACCCTTAGAACAAGACTATTCCATTAACCTAGCTTTAATAACCTAACTCTCTTTCCTTTCAAAGGCTGTCACTTCACATAAAACCTGTTATGCCATGATGCCTCCCAGTCCTTCACACAGATAATTGATGACATTTTATCAGGAATGGAAAAGAACATGATGTGTTCCTGCATAGTGATTTCTTGAACGTGTTTTCACCTTTGATCTACTGAGTTCATAGAATGGATCTATGAGAGAAACATACATCTATTCATATACTTTTAAATTCAGGATAAGTCATATGATAGAACATTATACAGTCATTAAGAGTATTTTTTAAAATTTTGGATGGCAATGGAAATATTAAATGAACAAAGTAAGTAAAAACTTGCCATATTTTTTTATGCATGTGATCCAATTTGTGTGGAAGCGTGTGTGTTTGGTGGATTCATGTCTAAGGTTCATTAAGTTCTTACTTGAACCATTGGTGTTCTAAAGCAAATAAGGATAAAAGTAAATCCTTCTAGCACCAAAATCCTTCATATAACACTGATGTGATACCCACCCACTGTCAGAGTAACTTCACCTATTGGGTTTCCAACACAGTAAATCTTTATAAAAGCAAAGTGTTACATCTTTCTCCTTTGGAGCACTGATGGACTCCAACCACTAAACTTGGTAGTAGCTGAGTGCTTAACCACTACACCATCAGTGCTCCTCACCAATGCTATAGTATGATTGATATATAGATATTGTTGTTGTTGTTATGTGCCGTGGAGTCGGTTCCGACTCATAGCAACCCTGCACAGGGTTTCCGAGGCTGTGTTAATCTTTACGGGAGCAGAACGCCTCATCTTTTTCCCGCGGAACCGCTGGTAGTTTTATAGCTATATATATATATAGAGAGAGAGATCTGTATATATGTTTATATATACAGAGAGAGAAAGTCTTGCTGTGGTGCTGTAAGATAAGCACTAGATTGCCACCTGCAAGGTCAATGGTTCAAACCCACCAGCTGCTCCTTGGGAACCCGATGCCAGATGGTCACTATGAAACAGAACTGACTTGATAGCACTTAACAAAATCTTCTTCAATAACTCTTCAACTTAAAAACATTTTTTTTTTACTTAAAGTACACAACATTAAACAACAAAAAAATAGAAATATGTTTCAAATGTACCCAAATCCATAAAGAAAAATATTGATGAGTTTGGTTACCTAAAAAATGATGACTTTTATATGGTAAAGAGTACCAAAAAAAATTCAAAAGATAGACAAAATTGGAAAATTATATGCCACACATTTCGTAAAATCATAGAACGCGGCTTTCTTAAAATAAGAAAATGAAAAGGAGCTCGACTTCATACATCATTTAAGAAACACAAATCCTAACATTTTTTTTTTTTTTTTACTTATGGAGAAGAAAAATGAAGCTTTGATAAAAACCATATAGTTCGTAACATAAATAGGTATAGGCTTACAGGATATGTTATAAATATCTATAAAAATTTTAGAGTGTATGAATAATTTGCTTCAACAGTTTTACTGTTTGGAACTCATTCTATATACAATGTACATATATCACTATGAATATTGAAACATTTTGTACCAGCCACAAAAGGAAACAGAAAAGGAATCAAACAAAAAATTAATGACCATTAATAAGCTGGCAAAGAAAATTATTATATATAAGATCAATGAATATAAAACTGGTTAGTCATCAAAATTAATGAATTATATATTTATGCTAATGTAGAAAATTCTATAAGCTGTAGTATTAAGTGGGGTTGGTATGAGAAAAAAAAAAAGCAAAGAAAAGAATAGTATGATCCAAGCTGTTTTTAAAAATGACACAGATCTATACATTTATGTGTATGCGTATACATTTTTTTTTAATTCCCAAAAGGATGTTTAAGGAACAAAAGGAGCTGTTGTTGTTGTTGTGCTGTTGAGTCAATTCTGACTCATAGTGGACCTGATACGGTTTCCAAGTAGCAGCTGGTGAGTTAGAACCTCCAACCTTGTGGTTCAAACCTACCTTGCAGTCATGTCCTTAAGTATCTCTGGGAAGTAAATCCAAAGAGAAGATTAAAGAGGGCTGGGAATTTTTTCTTTAATACTCTTCTTGGTGGTGCTATAGGATAAACACTGGACTGTTGACCCTAAGGTCATCAGTTCAAGCCCACCAGCCACTCCATGGAAATCCTATATGTGTCTCTATGAATTGGAACCAACTTGATGGCACTTAACAATAAAAAATTAGTGCTTATGGAGTCCTGGTGTTGCACTGCTGGATAGTCCTTCAGATTCCTCCTTGTTTTGCGGTGTTTCGCAGACTTCTCACTGTTCTTCAGTTTTAAAATTATGGTACAATAACATGTGTATAAATTTTATAGTAGAAAAAGAATAAAATTATTTAGCAAAAGTTAGCTGTAATCCCAAGAGTAAAAATCTATAATCTATTATATTTATATTTAGAAGCAACATCTATAGAAAGCAAGTGGCTTAGAACAAAACTGTACTGTTTTGTCCACAAACTTTCTTGTTTTTCTCCTCTGAGCCCTGGTGGTGCTGAAGGATAAGCACTGGACTGCTAACCAACAGTTAATCCCAAGGTCTGCAGTTTAAATCCAGCAGCCACTCTTCAGGAGAATAATGAGGTTTTCTGCCCCTGTAAAGATTCGCAGCCTTGGCAACCCAATTTAAGGCTGTTATGAGTTGGAATTGACTTGAGGATGGTGTGTTTTTTGTTTGTTTAATGTGCATCTAAAGAGCCCTGGTCACGTAGTGGTTACGAATCAGGCTGTGAACCACAAGGTCAGCAGTTCGAAACGACCAGCTGTTCCGTGGAAGAAAGATGAGGTTTTGTGCTCCCGTAAAGATTTACAGCCTCGGAAACCCTGTACAGGATCGCTATGAATCGGAACCGACTCCACGGCACATAACAACAACAACAAAGGTGTAGGGTAGATGTTTATTATAAGCAGGAAGAGGACTAAAGCTTGTGACCGACAGCCACTTTGTAAAACCTAAGTCTATAAAAGGAAAAATGTGTTCTTGATGTGAACCGGATGGTTTCATTCTCTTAAAACATTTTTTTTAAAGATGCAGTGTTATTTGGTCGATTTTATAGAGAGAGAGAGAAACAGAGAGTCAGTCCTGCTATGGCGATGTAGGATAAGCACTAGACCACAAGGTTGATTTGAACTGCAAAGTGGTGGTTCAAGCCCACCAGTCACCCCTCAAAAAGCCTCTACAGGTTCACTATGAGTTGGAACCAACTCAACAACATTTAGCAATAGCAGTACACAGATAGATAGATAGATAGATAGATAGATAGATAGATAGACAGACAGACAGACACAAACACAAGGGTAGGTCAAAAAGTATTGCTATAAAATAATGGAAAGCTTTATTGAACAAAAATATCAAAATGTTATGCTATTGTTTTCAACATATCTTCCATCTATGTTTACAAGTATACACTTCTGAAGGCAGTGTTTCTGTAGTGGTTATGAATCAGGCTGCGAACCGTAAGGTCAGCAGTTCAAAACTACCAGCTGTTCCGTGGGAGAAAGATGAGGCTTTCTGCTCCTGTAAAAAATTTACAGCCTCAGAAACCCTGTACAGGATCGCTATGAGTCAGAACCAACTCCACGGCACAAAACCACCAACAACAACCCTTCCCCAAAGAATTGTGCTCTTTGATTTACACAATGTAAAAGTGGCAGTTTTGGTATCCTTGTTGTTGTTGTTAAGTGCCATTGAGTCAGTTCCAACTCATAGCGACCCTATATAGGGTTTCTGAGAAGCAGCCTGATAGGTCTGAACTGTTGGTTTGTGATTAGCTGTCCAGTGTTTATGCTGCTGTGCCACACCAGTATACATACTTTTTTTAGTTACCCTCATTTAGGATCATTTTCAATGAATTTCTCTCCTTTTTTTTTATTTCCAGATTTGATACATGCAAATTGGTGTGAAATGATGG
Source organism: Chrysochloris asiatica (assembly GCF_000296735.1). NCBI lineage: Eukaryota > Metazoa > Chordata > Mammalia > Afrosoricida > Chrysochloridae > Chrysochloris > Chrysochloris asiatica. The sequence continues at coordinate 3,378,648 of NW_006408792.1, forward strand.
AGTTTTTGTCTGAGTAAGCCATCAAAACAAAAGCCATTAAAGGATAGTCTGCATTCAGGTAAATGTCTGAAATCTGTAGCAATATCTCCGTCTTTACGTTTTCTCTATTGTGTAAACAGTGGAAAAGTAGTACAGGAAGCCACACATACTATTTGTCCAGTGACAAAAACAGAAACAGAAAATGGAATTCTATTCTTATTCTATCCTCTTCAATATCTAATTTAAAAGCATACATGTTTATATTATTTTGAATATAAACATTGTCAGAATTACCAAAACCTACCCATTCATGAATGCACCAGACTGTAAAACCATTTGAACTGCAAAGTTGGTGGTGCAAGCTCACCACATACTCCTTGGAAACCATATACAGGGTCGCAATAGACTTGACAGCACTTAACAACAACCCACTCGTGAACTAATGATATGCCACAGGCGAGACTGGCAACCCCTTGGGAAGCATCTCCTCATGGTCAACATTCCGTAGGTGACACTGAAGATGATATTGTTGTGCAGTGCACTCTATACCTTGTAGGGTGTAGGAGGACCAAGAGGGAAATGATGAGGCACTTAGTGGACATTTTAGAATTCATAACCACCCCTAGCTCTCAGGTTCAGAAGCACATGTCTAAATGCCATAACATTTCAGAAAACCCAAATGCCTCATAAACTCATTCTTATAAGCTTCCCCTTAACTCTTAACCATTATGGTTGTTGTTAAGTGCCATTGAGTCAGTTCCAACCCATAGCAACCCTGTATAGGGTTTCCAAGTTGTGGCTGGTGAGCTTGAACTGCTGACCTTGTGTTTCAAACCAACTTTGCATTCCAGTGTATTAACCCACAAAGCCACACCAGGGCTCTTAACCATAAAATATAGGAAAAGGAGCAGTAAGAGATCGGAGTGGAAGCATCACTTAATCCCCAAGATGTCTAATATCTGGTAGACATGAGTCACATATCACAAAGTTCACCTTTTTCAGAACCTAGTATTAAAAGCAGCAGGACTAGCCAGGGACCGCTCTATAAGTCTTTCTCTTGTAACACACACCGATATGGTATTTTTCATTACAGTACTCCTGGATTTACCCAACTAGGAGCGTGGACAGTGGTAGACATCTTATCTTCCAGGCTGGAGATACAGGTCTCAATGTACTTCAAACATAGCCATCCCTGTCTGTCAGTGGGACTTGTAGGTGGTTATGACACTGAATAGGAGTCCTGGTGTGGCACTGTGGGTTCAAGTTTACTAGAAGCTCCTTGGAACCCCTATTTAGGGTCGCTATGGGTTGGAACTGACTCTACAGCACTTAACAACAACAACAACAACATGACACTGAATAGGTTTCAGAGGAGCTTCCAGATTTTAGATGGACTGGGACAAAAGGCCTGGTATCTACTTCTAAAATGTATCCAAGGAAAACCCTGTAGATCAAAAGTTTGATCTCATTGTGCACGGGCTCACCATGAGTTGCAGGGCAATTTATTGACAACTCCTGATGTGGCACTGTGGGATAATCCACTGGACCTCAAAGTTGATTTGAACCACAGGTCAGCTGTTTAAACTCACCAGCCATTCCTTGGGAACCCTATACAGGGTCCCTGTGAGTTGGAACTAACTAGACAGCACTTAACAACAACAACAACAAACAAAACCTCAGATCAAAGAATACACACTCCACTGCTTTTCAGATTAACAAGTGAAATACTCCCTAGTCCCTCTAAGGGAGAAAAAAAAAAAAGAAGAAGAAGAAATTATCCCTGAATATGTTGTATTCATTGCATCAAATAGAGGATACTTAGGATAGGCAGGCAGTGGGTGGCAGACAAACGTTTAAATTGACTTTATTCTTCTTTTCTAGATTAACAAGTAGAAAACATTTGCTGGAAGGCTCTCTATGTAGTTAGGAAACTATTTAGAACTGCCTTAATCTTGGAGACAAAAATAGTAACATTCTCCAGAGTTCTGTCACAGGATATCTTTAGTTTTGCTTTTGTTTTTGTTTTTGTTTTTTTGAGGTGTTGTTAAGCTTGGAAGGCTGTGCTATGCATTTTTTTCAATAACAATACAGTTCTGGAAGGTGTGCATTGAAATATATATTTGTTAGGAAGCATTAAGATAAGAAGCTTTATTTGATATTGTAAGAGTAGCAAACAGAAGGAGCTCTTTGTCCATAATCTTCCATTAGCCTTACCACTAAGCAGTATCAGTTAGCAACATAGTTAATCTAGGGAATTGCAACTAGAAATGATAATCAGATCAGCTTCACTTCTCTCCTGTATTTTTAAAACCCTCAGTTTCTGACCGATACTCACACAATTGTAGTAAAATTTCCAAAAACACTACAATTTTTTGCTAAAAAAATAGCAAAACAGTGAAGAAAACATTCTATAGTTTTTACCTTTTTCAAACTTTTACGTTTTAGACAAATAATCAAAATAATTCTTAAATCTAAGAAGTTATTTTGTGTTTATTAAAGTACTGACAATGTATCAACTGTGCCACTTACTGGCAACTATGCCCTCAGTGTCCTGTCAAATAACTTCCAAGACCCTATCGCAATCCATGGACACCAAACTGAAATACAAAGCAGTGTTTTCAGGTGGACCTTCTGAATTCTGCAATGTCCCTTTAGAACTTTTACCATTGAAAAACTACAGAACTCTGATCTCTTATTGATTTAAACCAGTTAAGTGCAAACAGTACTTCAGAGCTGGTTTTATGAGACCTTAGGACTTATGTTGAAACTTAAGTTTAACAACTGGTTAAACCTGATTGGTGGTGATGGATCTGTGCCTTGGAATTTGTTCCAGCTCTTAGTGACCTTGTTTAGGGTTTTTGACGCTGTAATCTTTACAGGGACAGAAAGCCTCATCTTTCTCCCACATAAGTGATAGTAGTTTCGAAGTGCTGACCTTGAGTTTAGTAGCCCTACTCATAACTACTACACTACCTGATGAGTATATTTAAAAGAATAAATTGCAGACCATGATCAGTGGCTTAACGTCTATAGGCCTAAAAAAATAAATAGCTACTATAATCCTGCACTCCCCAATATGGTAACTAATAGCTACATGTGGCTATGTAAATTCTAATTAATTAAAATAATTCGGTTCCTCAGTTGCACACCCTACATTTTAAGTGCTCAAAAAAACATACATGGCCAGTGGCTATCAAATTGGATAATGTCAATCCATCATATAAAAAATTCTATTTCTATAGTTCAATCACTGTAGAAAGTTCTACTAGACAACACTGCTGTGAACTAAGTTATTCATAATGCAATTGTCTTCCATTACCCCTTGGTAATGAAGTCTTCTATTTATTAAAATTGATTTGAGAAAGTTTGTACTGAACCATAGCAATCCTATGCACAGCAGAACGAAACACTGTCCAATCCTGGGCCAACCTCATTACTGTTGCCACACTTGAGTCCATCGATGCTGCCACTTGGCCACTCCATCTCATTGGGGCTCTTCCTCTTTTTCTCTGACCCTCCACCTTACCAAACATGATATCCTTCTCCAGAGACTGTTCCCTCCTGACAATATGTCTGAAGTATGAGAGATGAAGTTTGGCCATCTTGGCCTCCAAGGAGCACTCTGGCTGCACTTCTTCCAAAACGGATCTGTTGGCTCTTTTGGCAGCCCATGGCACTTTCAATATTCTCCTCCAACATCATAAGTCAAATGCATCAATTCTTCTACGGTCTTCGTTATTCACTGACCAGCTTTCACATGCATATGAGGTTATGAGACAATTTAAGCATTCTTAAATTCCAATTTTCTCAGGGTATCTGTTACATAGCTTCCAGAGGCTCCTTTCTTATTCTTTTTTAAAAATTTGGTATAGTAAAAAATATGGAATGAATTATTGCATTCATTTTTCTAAAGGTAGAGTTTCTTGATTTCTGAAAATTGTTAGAAGTGGAATTTATAATTTTATAGAGCTTCTGGTAGCGTAGTGGTTACGAATCGGGCTGCGAACCTTAAGGTCAGCGGTTCGAAACTACCAGCCGCTCCGCGGGAGAAAGATGAGGCTTTCTACTCCCGTAAAGATTTACACCCTCGGAAACCCTATACAGGGTCGCTACGGCTCGGAACCGACTCGACGGCACTTAACAACAACAACAACAAATGAATAAATAAATGTCTGACTTTTGGCTTGTTCACCTGTACCATTGGTATCTCCAAGAAAGCAAGCCTAGAGAAGATAGAGGATCGTTTTCAAAAACCAACATTTCTTCTCTACTCACTACATTTGGTAAATTTTTAGTTTTCCTACTAAGATTTGTTTTTGTTATTAAGTGCCATTGAGTCAGTTCCAACTCACTGCAATCCTATATAGGGTTTCCAGGGAGTGACTGGTGGGTTTTAACCACCAACCTTTTGGTTAACAGTCCAGTGTTTATCCACTCCAGGACTCCTATAGTTATAAATAAACTAAAATGTATTGGCTTAACTAAAGCTAATTTAAGCAAATGAACAGTCAAGCAAAATAAGTATTAGAACACTTATTTCTCAGGTTTTTTCTTTATTTGTTGTTGTTGTTGTATTAGTTGGTTCTGACCCATAGCAACCCTGTATAGGGTTTCCGAGGAATGACTGGTGAGCTTGAACTGCCGACCTTGCAGATCAAACCGACTTTGCAGTACAGCACATTAACCCACAGCACCACTACAAATGATATTAGAAGTCAACATTTTTATTTCTAAATTACTATATCACAGATAACATTAGTTATGCTCTTGTAATCACCTCCTATTTTATATTGTCTTTCTTTTTTTTACTGGTTTGAATATATATAGCACGATATTTGCCAGCTGAACATTCTTCACATGTAAAAGCTCTTAGTCACCATTTTACCACTAATATGATCCCATTAATAAAATGTCAATCTCAGTTACTTTCACCTAGCCATTCAATTATATCTGGTTCCTGAACTAATGGTTACACAAGGCAAACAATTAAAAACAAATTTGTCTTTGAGTCATTGAAGCATGAAGAATTTGAATAGCTATATAACTAGCTGTGAAAAAGGATAGAAATATCCAGCCAATATTCCCTTTATATATTTAATAATATCATTTTTTCAGTTAAAGCATAAATAAATTTATATTCAATATTGAATTTTTAAATATGAATTCAGAGATATACCAGTTAAAAAGGCAAGGTAAAGTTTAGTCATTTATGTTTACTTTTTTCCCCCAATTAAAAACACATGACTTTCTTTTAAGAGTAACTGGTTTTACTTCAAATAACCTATGCTTTATGCAATTTCTTTATGGTAAGAATGTTCCTCTGGTTGTATAGTATGCTGTTAAATGCATTCAAGTCAGTTCCAATCATAGTGACCTTAAATAGGGTTTCAGAGCAGCAGCTGGTGGGTTTGAACTGCCAACCTTATAGTTAGCAGTCCAGTACTTATCCTACAGCAGCTCGGTGTATTTAGCATATAACTATGTGTTGCTGCTAAGTGCTGTCAAGTTGGTTTCAACTCATAGCGACCCTGTATAGGGTTTTTTCAAGGAGCAGTTGGTATGCAGTCCAGTGGTGACCCTATAGTGCCACACCAGACTATGTAGGTGATTCTAATTTAAATTAAATTGTTATTAATGTTTTTAACTATTAAAATAGTTCCAGAGAACTATTCCCTCCTTGTCTCTATATTTAGAGGCTCTGTTTTGCTGGTGGAAGTACTCTTGGCTAGCACCTTAAGAGTTTCCATCCCCTGCCATTAACAAGAGTTAACTATCCCTCTTAAGACTTTTAAGAAGATTTGGATGTATAGGAGCCATTTTTGAAATGTCAGAAAGGTCTCAAATATCTCAAACATATAATGCTAACATTGCAAATCTGTTGGAAGGTAACCAGATTTCTGGAAGTAAGTTATTGGTATCTTTCCAGAATTTAAGCAAACTCTAGACTCATCCAAGGAGTGCTGTAGCATCAGGGACAAGGTGACACCACCAGCCGAAAATCCAATGAAAAGCAGAGTCCTCCCCTTTTCATCTAGGCAAGGACAAAATACGTAATTCTGCACACAGCATGGAACGTTGTAAAGCAAACAGAGCTGCTGAAGATAAAACCAGGCAGTGTGTAAAGGCTGTCATTTGACTTAGAGCCAACCACTGAGCTCCTCAGTGACGTTCCCAGGTCAAAGAGGAAGCAACACAAAATGTCAGTTCCACTGCCCAACAAGGTCAGAGTATACATCAGGAGGGTAAAACAACTATGTTCCTTCACAATGCAGAACAAAACATTTGACTTGCTTTGATAGTTTGAAAGCAATGAAAATTTGCCTCAGTGAAAAGGCTTCTCAAGTGACTGTAGTTGTTCAAGTGCCTTAAAGTGGGTTCCAATTCATACAGAACCTGTTCAGGGTTTTTGAGGAGAGGTGGGTGGGCTTGAACCACTCACCTTGCAGTTAGCAGTCCAGTACTTATTCTACAGTACCACACTAAGATTATTACAGAACAATAATGGACCAGCTTTATTTTTTCAACCCTAAAACATTAATGAATGTTGATCTCTGTTTTGCATATAGTATGTGTACTGTATACAATTGAACAAATAGGGAACATTGGAAATGGTCCTGTGACATATATTAGCCCACAATGTAATAGGTTGTTTTAGAGCAATTGATGCTATCTGTGGACTTCTGTTAGATTCTAGATTTAATTAGATGGATGAATTAGATAAAAATATCACAATTGAAAATGCAATATGTACGAACTCAGTAAAATAAAGATACATTATGAGTAAATCAATCAATAGAACCAAAAACTTAATTTATTTTAGAGTCCTAAAGATACATGATGAATTTGGCAGATCTAATTTAACATCTTAAAATTATGAACTATTTATTTGACCTATTTTGTCATTTTATCTTCTTATGAGGATGTTTTGATGTCTTTAACTGTCATATTAAATCAATTCATCACTTTTTTCCTTTTTCATTTCTATGGTGTCTCTATTCGTCAAACCCTATTGGTTATGTGTGTGTCTATAGATATAGATATATATTTCTAAAGGGTCCCAAGAGAAAATCACCCTGAAAACTTCCTCAGCAATTCGTTCTAACAATTAAGAACCCTTAAGCTAAATAGAAAAATTCATTTCACAGGAAACTTTTATTCAATATGTATAATTAGTTTTAGTTAACTTTATTAATGGAATGTTACAAATCAATTAGGTTTGCAATAATCAGATGCTGAGGACCCAAGAGGGGCCATTTCTCTCACAAGAGGGGAAGGTGAGAATGCAATTTAGTTGGGAAGCAAGTGTAATTAGATTTGATCAGTTGAGTATTCCTGTCCTAAAGCAGAATTAGGCGAATACTAAAGTATGACTGTATACTAAGAAAAGAAATAGGAAAAATCATATGACTTAGAAATTCTCTTCATGGTCCTATTGACCACAAACTGGCAGCCAGGGAGACCTTTGAAACCATAGACAGATTTTCTTCAAGCAGTGCTCTGTTCTATGGTTTATATTTCTTTTTCAAATATAAATGCCTGTAAGTAGGGAATTATTTGAACTCTTCTCTTTGCCATAAACCCCACCAATCCGTAATGCTTTATATTGGTTGCTTTACACATTTATATAACTGTTCAACCCCTGATGACACTTCAGTTTTCAACTATCATAATTTTGTTATTGTTAAATTGTTCAGTGCTACTGAGTCGGTACCAACCCATAGAGACCCTGTATAGGGTTTCCAAGGAACAATTGGTGATTTTGAACTGCTGACCTTATGGTTGGCAATACAGTGCTTATCCTACAGTGCTGTTATAACCTAGAAGTCAGTTACTGAACCAGTGAGAGGTAACAAAGGAATGTCATGGAAAACACTAATGCCAGTTACTGTTGTCAGCACTAGAAACCCAGTGGTAAGTGGAGTAGACAAGTCCCTGACCTCGTGCAACTTTCATTCAGTACATGTGGGAAGAAAGGGGGAAATAATCAAGAAACACAGAGACTGTGTTGGATGACATAGAAAACGAAGATAGAGTGTGGAGTAGGTATTGCAGTATTAAAGGGGTGTTCAGGGAAGGAAAGAAGAATGTTGATATCTGAGGGTAAAAGATTGTTCTGGACAGAAGAGAAGGTTCAGCAGATGCAAAGACCCTGAGGTACCTGCATATCCAAACCACAACATATTGACCAGTATCCTTAGCAACCACAAAAAAAGGAAGGGGAGAGGGGAATGGATAACTAAAGAAATACCAAGTCTTAAAGGGTATGAACTAACAGAAACTAGAAGCATGATTAGAATGGAGACTAGAAGAAGGAAAACAAACCTAAACAAAGACTTAAAATACTTTGAAAGGTTGAAAATGTCTTTAAGAAGAAATCAGGTCCGTGATTCAACCCCCATTGGAGGGTCATTACTGGATCCGTGGCTAAAACTTAAATCATTATATGCCTGTGTTTTTTGTCAGTTCCTCCTTAACACCAAACTGCTTTGTTCAGTGCCTTTGGTCTACTTCAAAAGCATTATGTCCCTCACCAACCTGTTTTCTTGATTCTCTGGATCTGAAAATAAAACTCCTCAAGTAATAGAGATAAGACACATGACTTTTCTATTACATTGTTTTTATGGAAACTTTACCTTTTTAGACAAATACAGCAATACATGCATCCCAAAATGATTTCTTATACCAGTCATTCACTGCAAATGGTTTTTTTCATTCTCAAATCAATAAAACTAACACAAAATAAAAAGATACTGTTAAAATTATGTGTGTGACACCCATCTATGTTTAATTAAATGAAATCAAATCATTTACTAGAAAGTTTCCAAGGCAACTGACTCTAAAAATATGTATATACGCTGACTAACAAGACACAATTCAGACTTTGTGTTATTTTTTAGTGGTGGGATTTTTGGTTTTGTTTTGTTTTCCCCTCTTTGTGATCCCCATGCTTTCTTCCTATGCTGCTATTCTTCAGTTTTTCCTAATGAGGATTAGGAAACAGGCTTCTTTAACAATCTGTTTTTGTAGGTTGGAAACAAGAAAATGAAGACTAATAGTTTCTCTCCTGCTAATTTGATTTCTACAACTCCTCTCCTACTAGCTTAGGCAAGAGACTTAGTTACTATTTCCAGCAGATGGGGCCAAGGAAAAGACAAGCATCTGTGATGTCATGCTTGCCTCAAATGAGCCAGCTGCCTCACAGGCCTCCAGTGGAGACTTCCCCACGAGTACGAAATGAGAACTGATCATGAACAGAATGAGAAAAAATCCAACATAAACTTTCTTTATTCTATACAAGCAATAGCTCAATGCCAGAGAAGTCCCATGGCCTAAAATGTTTTGAAACATAAAGTGATTTCTGATCAAAATAAAGGCCATTATTCTTAATTATTTCTTACATTAGTCTTACTTGTTTGTCAGATACTATTTTAGTGTGTTTCAAATTGTTCCAAATGCGGATGAATAAATCACTAATTAGATTCTAATATAGGGAAGAATTTTAATATCAGATAAATTAGAGAATAAAAAACTTAGTTTACCCTTGTATGATTCATATGTACATGTCCTTGCCACTAAAAATGTACACTACATAAAACTCATGATTTGCTCTGTAAACCTTTACTCAATGCATAATAAAAAGCTTCAAAAATTACTATTACAGTTTAATAAGAGCCTATGACTTTGCTGCCTTTTATAGGTGTTAAACGTATTGCCGTTAAGTTGATAGCAACTGATAATAAATTATTTAACCATCACATTTCACTTTGCCTTAGAGAGTTTGCGACTTGGATAACTTTCAATGAACTAATATCCCAAAGTTGAACTAGCAACATTTCCAACCCACATCACAGCTAAATATTTAAAATATGTAAACACTATAAACAGTGTCTCTTAACTCCAAAGTGACTGATAGTTGTCACCTCAAAATTGTTTTCAACAAATTAAACTGAATTGTGTCCAGAGAACCAGGCAGGTTTGAGCAAAGCTAAAATTGGGTCAGGTAACCTTCAGCACAATCCTGGGCCCCTCCAGGAAATCTCCAGCATAGGTCCCTGATTCTCCTCTGATGGAGGTGGCAGTTGTATGCTGCTAAATCCCTTCCAACTCCTAGTGACCCTGTATAGGATTTTTAAGGCTGTAAATCTTTACGGGAGTAGAAAGCCTCATCTTTCTCCCATGGAGTAGCTGGTAGATTCTAACTGCTGACCTTGTGGTTAGCAACCCAGCTCGTAATCCACTATGCTACCAAGGCTCAATTACAGTGCTCTGTTGGTACAGGGTTTCAGCACTCAGCTGCTAACAGAAAGGTTAGTGGTTCAGACCCACTGACCTGCTCTGTGGAGGAAAAGAACTGGCAATCTACTTTTGTACGATCATAGTCTAAGAAGCCCCATGGGGTAATTCTACCTTGTCATCTGGGGTTGCTATGAATTGGAATTAACTGTAAGGCACCTACTAACAATAGCAACTCCTGCTCCGCCATTCCCTCACTAATTTCATTAAGACTCTGGCCCATAGAAGTGATTTTGGAAAAGAGACTGTGCTGAGTTGACTGGAAGACATGGAGACTTTAACTAAAGGTGTTATGGCTGTACTTTAATATACCTAAAATATAAGTAAAATAAATCCTCAGCTTCAAGAATTTCAGACCCTATGGCTAGGTAATGGTACAAATGTAATTATTTTAGACCAAAGCAATCTATGTATTTATTTCCTAGTACCTCTATTGTGGAGTCCTGTGCGCCAGACTGCAAATCCATTTGAATTGCTAGGTCGGTGGTTCAAGCTCACCAGCTGCTCCTCGGAAACCTTGCACAGGGTCGCTATGGGTAGGAACCGACTCAACGGCACTTCACAACAACAACAACAACAAACCTCTATTGTATCACTTTTTATTGTTGTTAAGTGCCGTCAAGTCAATTCTGACTCATAGTAGGGTTTCCAAGGAGCGTCTGGTGAGTTTGAACCACCAACCTTGCAATCCAGTGCATTATCCTGCAGTGCCACACCATTAAATCTTATCTGTTAAATCTGCCCTGCAAGGAACTAAACTATTTTGAGAATATACAATATATAATATTAAATGGATTATGGTGAAGAATATTGAAAGTACCATGGACTGCCAGAAGACCAAACATGCCTGTTTTTGAAGAAGTGCAGTCTCATTGCTCTTTGGAAGTGATGATGGAAAGACTTTGTCTTTTGTACTTTGTACATGTTGTCAGGAAGGACCAATCCTTGGAAAGGACATCATACGTGGTAAAGTGGAGTGTCAGTGAAAAAAAGGATGACCCTCAATGAAATGAATTGACACAATGGTCTCAAATATAACAATTATGATGGTGCAGGATCTGACAGTGTTTCATTCTGTCGTGTATAGGGTCACTATGAGACGAAACCAACGTGATGGAACCTAATAACAACATTCTTAAATAATCAGTTTCCCTTTGCTCACACACAGCATGTTTGAGTTGACCTGGACTTTTGTCCAGGTAAATGTCTCTGAATTTCCATAAGCACATACCTCTTTTGTAACTCTTGTGTGTCCTTGAAAATGGCTACCAAAAGACAAAACTGCAGCCTAGGCCCTCTCTGAAGAAAACTTTTTGTTAGTTATCTGTCAATATATGGCTGCTATTCTCTTTATTACTCACTGCAAAATACAGCAGTTCTAATTCTAAATCCCAGTAGCATTGCAAAAACAGGTTGAATTCAAATAATGCCTGTAATTTAATCAGTATTTTATCCTTAATAAAAAGGTAGTACTTAGTTACAACTTCTTTCAATTCCATTCCCTGGATTTCTCTATTGAAGGAGGTACTAGATAGCATTTTAGGGAAAATAAACCTCTATAAATCACTAGGGGTGGAGTAATGAAAGGGTTGAAAATAGCATTTTAAGCTAGATCATGCTTTTTTCTTTCAAGTTGAACAGATTCTTAAGTTCAGTTTGTCAACTGCCCTGAAAATAGTTTCTGCCTCTGGTTTGACATTTCTTTCAATACAATGCTTTATCTTCTTAATCTGGTAGAGCCACTAATTTAAATAATTACCCAGATCAGAAAAAAAATAAATCAGGCCAAAAGTAATCTAAATGACATCATCTTAAATCTAGGCATGACTCATCTTTGAAATGCTCCCAACTCATGTTCCCCCAAAACTTTGGGAGAACATTTGAGGCAGCAACAGGTGACAGGTTGTGCTTCACACAAATGATTTTATCTACTTTTTACAAGAACACTTACAGGTAACTTTTATTGTTGTCATATCATATTGCTAATTTATAAATGAAGACACAAACCGTTAGAGACAATAATAGTTAACTAGCATGATGTCATTTGTCCTATCTGTACATTCTCATTAAATCCACCAATAAATCTTATAAGCTAGGTTCTCTCAATGACTGCTTTTTATTTTTTACAGAGATGGAGCTTAAGGGGCCCACATTGCTAACCTCACCAGAGCTAGCACCAGGATTTAAATTGAAGTCTGACTCTTAGGCCATGGTTCCAACAATTTCTCTCTCCCTGATATAACCCATCAAATTCTCCAGCGCCTAAGAGCTTCCTGCTGCTGTTCAATCAACTGCTACAAAGCGGAATATTTCTTTTGCATATATAGATACAAGTGAACATTGTCCTAATATGTAATTATAGGCTTATACTGATACTGGGTCCAAGTATGACATCATTTTGAATAATAATTGAAAAGTCAGGAGCTCTGAAAGGCATGTTCAGGATAGGGTAAAGCAGATATTTTTTCTGTAACATTTTCAGTGAGAAAATTGTTAATTCATATGTCAGCAGTCATAGGCAGAAATGCAACAAGGAATGAGGAAAAAGCTTAACTACTTTAAATAGTGTGGTCAGCAGTACAAATTATTGCAATGAGGATACGTTTCCTTCTGTTGTTGAATTGATCATTTGGATTATGTAGACAAGCCGTGTAAGACATTACTAAAATTATCTTGAATCCTGGCTTTAGAGCTCTATAAAACACTAGGCAATTTGCCCAAGAGTACATAGAAAACACTTTTTAAAAGGATTGGGTTGGGTTATTTTCCCCTGTTAAATATTAGCCTTTGAAATGAATCCAGCTGATCTGCTAAATAACACTTGCAAATTGTTGCATTTTAATAAAGTGACAGACTGAAAAGGAAGCCACACTATACCTGCTTATGTGTCTGGAGGCGTCACAAGTCAGGAACATTATGCAATGATGCCTTTTAAAAGAAGGGAACCTCTTAGCATTGCACCTTGCTTGGCAACAAATGTAGCCACTTACTCCAAATGCAGGTGTAATTAGAATCTATGAAAATCTACCATCAGAATCCCAAACCCCTGATGCAATAGTAAATTATAGCTTTTATGTCTGTAATATTTCCATCCACTCTATTTAAACATACGAATATATGAATGTGCAATACTGTAGGAGACCTGCCCCATGTGCTTTGGGAAAGACAGGGTGGCCGTGCAAATAGGGTCTCATTTTCAGGTTTCTGGTAGGCTCCGAGCATGGGCTGCTGCTGACAGAGGGCAGATCCAAATGGGCTACTCTTAGGAGAATCTTTGGGCAAATGTAGTGCACAGTTAAAGCTTGGAGCACTCAACTTGCATTAGGTACCATGAGCAATGTCACATCTGTTAAAGCTATAACCAGGGCCAACAGAAACTCCTTGCATTTGATCATAAAATTGCAGTAGGAGCTTATCAAGTAAGCGTGAAAGAACATTAACTTTTCTTCTAATATAACATGACCAATAGAAGAAAATCTTATTTAGAAACCCTGGTAAAAGTAGTCAAATTGGTGTTTTAAATAAAATAACCTGAGAACTAACAATTTACTTTAATATATCATAGGAAGCTAAATGTTTAAAACTTAAATGTAAAACACAAAGATCGTAAACTATCTTGGGGAAAAACTATTTTTTCTATAGGCATTTGACCATACTAAATTTTGTTTCCCTGACTTATGACTAGCCATGAATTTCTGTGATTAAAAATACAAAAGTAATCTCAACAGAGTGCTAGAAATTGAGCAGAAACTTGGTTTCATTGTACCCCAAAGAGTTCCTATTAGCATTTTCCTTTGTTTCTTTAGGTGTTGTGGTTTTTATTCCCTGGTGTTATATCGTCAAGAGATTTTTAAATCTTACAACATAGAAATTGGTATTGAAATTGAGAGCTGGAAGTCTCAGCCACTTGGTTATGATTTTTTTTTAAATAGGTAATACAGACCTCTAGTGGTTGAAAGGTTTGAAAACCTCTGCAAAAAAAACCAGTTGTGCACAAAGTGCCTGCATTTTCAGGAAAGCAAAGTTTTCAGGATTAATTCACTCTGCAAATTCCCTAAAATTTTGTAAAAATCACCTGAGAGCGTGGGCTTCCCCTTTGTTAGATGATCCTTGGTTCTTCTAAATCAAACAAGAATTCCTTAATCAAGGTTGGAGTAAGAAATCCTCAGGAAATGGCCACTTTGATTGTTTTTCTTTTAAAAGACGAACATCTAATTCATTGGGTATACAAATGAAGTTGACAGATAATTTTTGTCATGTGAAATCTATTTGATTTTTCTTTATACATAGTTCTGTCCTGGTATAGCACTGTGGGTTAATGCGCCAGACTGCAACCCTGTTTGAACTGCAAGGTTGGCGGTTCAAGCTCACCAGCTGCTCGTCGGAAACCCTATACAGGGTCGCTATGGGTTGGAATTGACTTGATGGCACTTAACAACAACAATACCTCATTGGGACTCGTATTTCTCTACATTCCACTGATTCCTCATGAAAAGTTGAGTCCTTCATGCAGCCCAGCCTGCCTGTCCTGCTCTCAGCTTCGCTCCATGGATAGCCCCACTTCAGAGGTGTGTTCTCAGTGGCTCTCTCTTCTACGTATGGGAGAAATTGCTTGCTGCGTGTACCTCTGTTGGAAAAGCACCAAACTGCTAACCACCAGGTCTATAGTTCAAATACACCAGCTGCTTCTCAGAAACCATACACAGGGTCATTATGAGTCAGAACTTACTGGGTAGCAGTTAACAAGAACAACTGTCCAAATTTAAGAAATGTGTATCTAGACTACTGCTTCTCAAAGTTTAATAGAGTCACAAATCTCTTGGGAAATCTTGTTAAAATGCTGATTGTGACTGAGTGGGTATGGAGTGATGCCTGAGATTGCTTTGCTTTTAAGCTCTGAGGCCAGGCCCAGAATGTTCATCCATGGATCATACTAAATAGCAAGGAGGGGTTCCATAGCACCTTTCTTTATTTTTTAATGATACTTTTGTTTTTACTGATTTCATTTTCATTTTAATGGCATTTCTTACAATTTAACTGTTGAATTTATAAAATTCCCAAATCCTTTTTTACCAGACTATTCCAAAATATCTCTTGTTGTTGTGGTGGTGGTGGTGGTTAGGCACCATTGAGTTGGTACCAACCCATAGCAACCTCATGCACAACAAAATGAAACATTGCCCAGTCCTGTGCCAAGCTCACAATCGTTTCTACACTTGAGCCAATTGCTGCTGCCACTGTGCTAATCCATCTCATTAGGGATTTTCCTCTTTTTCACTTACCCTCCACTTTAGCAAGCATGATGTCCTTCTCCAGGGACTGTTCACTCCTGATAAAATGTCTGAATTATAAGAGATGAAATCTGGCCATCCTGGCTTCTAAAGAGCTTTCTGGCTGCACTTCTTCCAACACAGATTTGTTTGTACTTTTGGTAGTCCATGTTACTTTTAATATTCTCCTCCAACACCATAACTCAAATGCAGCAATTCTTGTATGATCTTCTGTATTCATTGTCTAACTGTCACATACATATGAGGTTATTGAAAATATCATGGCTTGGTTCAGGCACACCTTGTCCTCAAACTAACACCTTTGCTCTTAAACACTTTTCTTGTGCAGCAGATTTGCCTAATATAATAAATATATCGTTAGATTTCTTAACTGCTGATTCCATGAGTGTTGATGGTTGATCTGAGCAAAATGAAGTCTTTGACAACTTCAGGCTTTTTTTTTCTCCATTTATCTGCTGTTATTTACTGTATGAGGTCCAGTAATGAGGATTTTTGTTTTCTTTATGTTGAAGTGCAACCCACACCAAAAGCTGTGGCCTTTGATCTTCATTAGTATTTTAAGTCCTCTTGGATTTCACAAGCAAGGTTGTATCATCGTTAGATGTTGTTGTTGTAAAGTGCTATTTGTTGTTGTTAAGTGCTGTCAAGTCAATTCCAACCCATAGCAACCCTGTATAGGGTTTCCAAGGAGCAGCTGGTGAGCTTGAACCACCAACCTTATAGTTTAAACGACTTTGCAGTCTGACTCATTAGCCCACAGTGCCATACCAGTGCTATAGCAGGCTGTTAATGAGTCTTCTTCCAATCCTGAGGCCACGGTTTTCTTCATATGATCCATACTTCTCTGATTATTTGCTCAACATACAGATTGAATAAGCATGGTGAAAGAATGCAATCCTGGCATACACCTTTCCTCATTTTAAACCATTCAATGTCTCCTTGTTCTGTTCAAACAACTGTCTCTTGGTCTATGTACGTGTTCCTTATGAGCACAATTAAGTATTCAGGAATACTGATTCTCGGCAATGTTGTCCATACCTTGTCATGATCAACACAATTGAAAGCCTTTCCATTGTCAATGATTCTCTGCTATCAGCTAAGATCCATCTGATGTCAGTAATGCTATCCCTTGTTCTATGTCCTTGTCTTAATCTGACTTGAACCTCTGACAGTTCCCTATCAGTGTACAATTACAGTTGTTTTTGTATTACCTTTAGCAAAAAATTTCCTGCGTGCAATATTAACGATATTGTCTGATGATTTCCACATTCCATTGAGTTACCTCTCTTGGGAACAGGCACAAATATGGATCCCTTCCAATAAGCTGGCCAGATAGCTGTCTTCCAAATTTCTTGGCATGGATGAGTGCCACCAGTGCTGCATCAGTTTATTGAAAGATTTCAATTTGTATTCTATCATTTCACAGAGCCTTGTTCTTTGTCAATGCCTTCAATGCACCTT
>NW_006408792.1:3395771-3397893 GCF_000296735.1 Chrysochloris asiatica
TCACTGCACTTCCACCCAATCCACCATCTTGTTTGTTCTCTAACCACCCTCCCTTTTAATGAGCATTCTTACTATACTACTTCTAAGACATATTTGTTCATTCTTCAGACATTCCATGGCATACTCAATATTTTCCACTAATACCATAATTCAAAGGCATCAATTCTTCTATAGTCTTCCTTATTTATTGTTTAACTTTCATATGCATATAAATTCAGGCTCACCTAAATCCTTAAAGTGACAGCTTTGCTCTTTAACATTTTAAAGAGGTCTTTTGCAGAAGATTTTCCCAAACCAGATTTCTTGAATGCTGTTTCCATGGCCATTAATTGTGGATGCAACTAAAATGAAATCCTTGACAACTTCAATAATTTCTCTGTTTATTGTGATAATTGCTTATTGATTCAGTTGTGAGGATTATTTTTGCTTTATGTTGAGGTGTAATCCATACTGAAAGCTGTAGTCTTTGATTTTCATCAGTAAGTGGTTTAAGTCTTCTTCATTTTCAGCAAGTAATGTTATATCATCTGCATACCACAGGAAGTTAATGAGTCTTCTTCCAAACCTGATGCTCTGTTCTTCTTCATATGGTCTAGCTTCTTTGATTAATTGCTTAGCATACTGATTGAATAAGTATGGTGAAAGAATTCAACCCCAATGCACACCTTTCCTGATTTTAAAACACATATCATTATTTTGTTTTGTTTGAAAGACTGACTCTTGGTCTGTGTACACATTCCATAGGAACACAATTAAGTGGTCTGGAATTCCCATCTTTGTAATGTTATCCATAGTTTGTTATAAGCCACACAGTTGAATGCTTTATCATTGTCAATAAAGCACAGGTAAGCATCTCACTAGTATTTTCTGATTTCAGCCAAGATCCATATGATATCCCTCATTCTAAGTTCTCTATGAAATGCAGCTTGATTTCTGGCAGTTCCCTATAAGTATACTGCTACAACCATTAAAAATTATCTTCAGCAAAAGTTTACTTGCATGTAATATTAATGATATTGTTCAATAATTTTATCATTCATTTGTATCACCTTTCTTTGGAATATATACAGATATTGTTCAATAGTTTCCAGTAGGGTAGCTTTCAAATTTATTGGCACAGACAAATTAGTGCTTCCAGAGGTGCTTCCATTTGCTGAAACATTTTAATTTGTATTCCATCAATTCCTGGAGCCTTCAGTGCAGGTTGGATTTCTTCCTTCAGTACCATTGATTTTTGATAATATACTATGTTCTGAAGTGAATGAACATAAACTAATTCTTTTTAATACATTGACTCTGTATTCTTTCCATCTTTGAAATTCCTTAGACAATTTGTCTTACAGTTTTTGTGCTGTTGTGTTTTGGATGTTGTTGTGATACTGGAAGCTATACCACTAATACTTCAAGAATCCACAGGGTTACCTATGGTGGACAGGTTTCAGTAGAGCTTCTGGACTAAGACAGACTAAGAAGAAAGACCTGGTGGTATACTTCTAAACATATTGGTCAGTGGAAATCTTTGGAACAGTGGAACAATGTCTGATATAGTTATGAAAGATAAGCCATTCAGGTTGGAAAGAACTCAATATATGACTGGGGAAGAACTGCTCCCTCAAAGTAGAATTGACCTCAATGAAGTAAAAGAGCAAAGCTTTCAGGACTGTCATTTGCTCATGTGACATGACTCAAATAAGAAGAAATCACTAAAAGTATCTATTAATAATCAGAACATAGAATGTAAGAAGTATGAATCTAGAAAAAGTGGAATTTGCCCAAAATGGAATGAAATACTTAAAAATAGATATCAAAAGCATTCGTGAATGAAAACAGACTGTTATTGCCTATTTTAAATCAAATATTCATATGGTCAACTATGTTGGAAATGACAAATTGAAGAGAAATGACATTGCATTCATTTTCAAGAAGAAAATGTACTAAACAGTTTAATTATTCTATAAAAATTAAGAGCTAGGGCTTATGAAGGATTTAACATTTTTTTAAAGTAAGGACTAAAGCAGAGTACTGGTGTGGCACTGTGGGTTAAGGCGCCAGACTGCAAAGTCATTTGAACTGTAAGGTTGACAGTACAAGTTCACCACCTGCTACTCGGAAACCCTATTCA
>NW_006408792.1:3397993-3407509 GCF_000296735.1 Chrysochloris asiatica
CCCTGGCCTTGTTTGGATATGGAGCTTTTCCTCTGTCTCTTTCCACAGATGTCGTCAATTTGATTTCTCTGTGGAATTGCTATTAAAGTTTCTAAAAGTTCATTTTGTATTTTAAAAATTGATTCAGTGTTAACTGTTTAGCTTGGTGATTTAGTTCATCGAGGACCTCTCTAAGCACTTGAAGGTATTGTTCACTGGTTAGGTGCCATTTAATTGTTACAACTCCTAGCGACCCTGTGCACAACAGGGTCACACACTGCACCATCCTTACAATTGTTATTACCTTTGAGCCTATGGCTGCTGCCACTATGTCAATCCATCTCACTGAGGGCTTCCATTTTACCAAGCATGATGTCCTTCTCCAGGGACTGGTCCCTCCTGATAACCTGCCCAAAGTCTGAAAGATAAAGTCTCACTATCCTGGCTTCCAAGGAATATTCTGGTTATACTTCTTCCAAGACAGATTTGTTTGTTCTTCTGGCAGTCCATGGTACTTTGAATATTCTTCTCCAACACCCAAACTCAAATGTATTGATTCTTCTATAGCCATTTTTAGTCATGGTCCAACTTTCACATGCATATGTTGTTGTTGTTAAAAGTGCAGTGGAGTCCTTCTGAATCATAAAGACCCTTTATAGGTTTTTGAGGAGCAACTGGTGGGTTTGAACCACTGACCTTACAGTTAGCAATCCAGTGCTTACCCAACAGTGCCACATAATTGAAAATATCATGGTGAGTCAGGCACTAGTTAGTTCTCAAACTGATCTCTTCCTCTTTAGCACTTTAAAGAGGTCTTCTGCAGCAGATTTGCCTAATGCAGCACTTGTTTGATTTGTTGGCTGCTGCTTCCAAGATTGTTGATTATGGATCCAAGCAAAATAAAGTGTCTGGGAAATTCAATCTCTTCTCCATTTATCATGATATTATTTATTGTTCCATTTGTGATGATTTTTTTTTTTTTCTTTACCTTGAGGTGCAATCCATACTGAAGACTTTAGTCTTTGATCCTCACCAGTAAGTATTTTAAGTCCTCTTTGTTTTCAACAAGCAAGATTGTATCATCTGCATATCACAGGTTTTACACACTTATTGTACAATTAAATATCTAATTCACCAGATTGGGAAAATAAGTGGGATCAATTGAGTTTGCATATGCTGTAAACACACAGAACATTTTATTAAAAAGGGCCCAAAGTAACATCCACATCATAAAATCAGGCAGAATAAAAAGCAGTTGTGAAAACTTAATAGTCAATAAATCAGATTAAAACCTGGGGAACATGTGTTTTAAAGCAAAATCTATTATAACTTTATCATCTACATAACTTCATATCATAACATGTTGCCAACCTTAATTTCAAATTCCATAACTTTAGATGTTATGTCATGGAGTAGTGTTTAAAAATCTCTTTCAAACTTTTAACATGTAGTTTCAAATTAAAAAAAAAATAATAATATATTAACAAGCTATGGCATGGAGGGAGTACATAAATTATTGTCATTACCCGTCATGGAATAGTAATTCACAGGTTTGGCTCAGACACACTTAGATGAAATAATTAACTATGTACAGTACTTAACAATATAAAAGTAATTAATCTAGTTGCCTCATACTGGTTTGGCCTAAATAAACATGCAATAAAAAAAGCCATACGATTTTATTATTCTTTCACTCATGTTGCTCCTTTAGCAAGTTGGAATTTTAATATGTCAGAAGAAAGATGTCATTCCTTTTAAAAGATCATTTTTAATAAAAATAATAATATGATACTGAATGAGTTCCCTGTATGAGTACTTATAATTGTGGGCAGATGTTTTCAATTAATAGTGTTTGTGCATTCTTTCTTCACAGGAATTTGGTGAAAATGATTATGTAGTTTAAATTAAGATGGAAATAGGAAAAATTAGTTAGTTTTTCTTTTCTTTGTTTTTCACTACAAGTCACATAAACTCTGTTGATGGTACTACAATCTTGTGGTGGTGTAGTTTTGACAACATGTCTCAGGTAATTTTGTGTTTTGCTTTATGGGCTTTGGGAGAAGGCAATTGCCTGTTTGCTTCCATAAAGACTTTTGTTGTTGTTGTTGTCAAGTGCCATCAAGTTGGTTCTGACTCATGATGACCGCCACCTTGCAGTTCAGACTGACTGTAGTCCAGCACATTAACCCTTAGCACCACACCAGAACTTCATAAAGATTACAGCCTTGGAAACCTATGGGGCAGATCTAATCTAGCCTACAGAGTTGCTATGAGTCAAAATTGACTGGAACACAATGCATTGCAGCTGAAGACAACATAATTTCTGACACACGTTTCCCCTCTCACTCTGACCCCTCTTGGCATGTATCTAACTTGTGGAGCAGACACCACCTCCTTCCATGGACCGACACTCCATTCTAGCACAAGGAATCCACAGTAGAGTTTCCAGTTGTCCCCCAGCCTTGTATCTTCTGAATTATAAGAAAGTTTACATTATGAGGCCACTTTTTCCTTCTCTTTGGTTTCAACTTTCAAACTCTATAGTTTGAAAAAGTATGAAATTTGATCTCTTCGCATGAAATACAATTAACATGGAAGTTAGCACTTTGCAGCTCCCATCCTTCCCAGACAGTGTCCTATGTATAGAATATTGAACTATGTTCTTCCAGACAACCAAAGTGCCCATGTTGTCCTTGTTTACAGAATTCAAAATATTCACGTAAGAGTTAACCTTATTCCAGCAAAATTGAAAAATCAATTTCTTGCACAGAAAGTTTTATTAGGCTAGAATCCTAAGCAATGTACATGCTAGCCAAATGCTACTGTTAGTCAGAAATACTCCATATTAATGCAATGTTAACCATGTGTAATTCTCTCCATTTATCTGTCTAATCAATAGCAGATACATTTTTTGTGTTCCCAAACCTGCAGTAAGCTAATTTAGAAAATATATTAACACAAAAAAGTAGTGTCAGAAAAATACAGTTTCATGCTTAGAGAATCAGTGTTCACTTGAGAAACACTCTATTTAATTATGAAACTTTCAAAATTAATATTTTTCAGCACTTAACAAAAAAGTTTAAGATTTAGTCTGAGAACCAGTTAACTAGCCAGCACCATTAAGTCAGTGTGGCTCTATGAAATAGCATCATCTCCATTCATTATTAATGATCTTTAGAGTGATAGATAATATTTACTGAATAAGTATCAAAATAATATGCAAGAATACCCAGATATCACAGGTTCTATGCCATTTTTGGAGTCCTGGTATAGCGCTGTGTGTTAATGTGCTGGACTACCAAGTCAGCTTGAGCCTCAAGGTTGACAGTTCAAGCTCATCAGCTACTCCTTGGAAACCCTATACAGGGTTGCTATTAGATAGAGCAGACTCGCTGGCACTTAACAACAACACAACATGCTGTTTTTGTCCTCATGGAAATATCACTTTTGTGAAATACAGCAATAACTCTAAAAAATATAGCAGGGGTTATTTTTGTTTTTGTTTTGCAATATGGGAAATTAAATTGTGACAGAAGTAATTAATTGGGTATGGGGAATAAGTCCAATCTGCCATTCTAAGATAATTCTGAGAATCTGAGCCAGGCAGACCAGCTGTATGAGCAGAGATGAACAATAACCTCATCATATTTCTGTTGTCCTATTACTTCCAACTTCTCAACCTGTCTGTCAGTTGGGCAGACTGTGGTGACTTGTATGTTGATAGGACACTGTAAGAAATGACACCAATATTTTAAATACCAGCAGGGTCACCCACTGTGGACATGTTTCAGCAGAGTTTTCAGACTAAGATAAACTAAGAAGAAATGCTGGGTGATCTACTTGCAAAAATTAGCCTATGAAAACCCTGTGGGGATCACAACAGTATACTGTTCTGTATGGTGCTAGATGATGAGCCTCCTCGGTTAGGAAGCACTCAAAATACACAGTGGCAACAAAAATAGGCTCAAACATATGAAGAGTCACAGAGGTGGAGGAGGCCTGGACACCATATCATTCTGCTGTATGTGGGGTAGGCATGAGTCGGAGCCAATTCAATGGCATCGACAACAACAGTGACATGTCATGTATGATTACTAAATGTGGAAATAAAAGATGAGAGTGTTTAACAATCAACAGTATACTTCAGTGTTTATTGTAATAAGAGAAAATATAGGAATCAGGATCTGTAGCATTTTGCAGAATGTTGTAGTCTTTGTTGTTTCTTTTCATTTAAAATTAAGTGATTGGTCTGGATCCTAAACTGAACATTAGAAGCCCTGGGGCTAAATCTGGTTTGTAGAAGAGTTCTGTTTAGTTCCTCACAGTGTTTTGTGTTTTTGTTTAGTTTTCATGTGTGCTAAATGAAAACATCTCAATATTTCACATAGGATTTAAATTTTCCAACTTATCTTCAAAAATGAGCCTATATCCTGCCCTCCTCCTACACACCATTGACCATAGCTAAGAAGTGAACTGTCACCTCAGAGAAGAGAGAAAAGCCCACCATTCTTCTTTACTCATATGTGACTCCCAGTTCCTATTGTTGCTGTTTTTAAGTGCTATGGAGTTGCCTAGTTCTTATTAAGTATTTGAGTATTTGAACTCAAGAGCATATAATGTCTTAAGGACCATTCCAGCAGTAAAACATTATGAGTCTCTGGCTTGTTTCAACAGAAATGAAAGATTATTGAGAATAGTAGTTCAACTACATTATAAGTTCTAATACTTTTTTTTTTTGGATGGTCTGACAACTAAAATCCCATTTAGGATATAGTCATCATGTTTACAGGGACAATAAATAAATTCCCATATTTCTCAGAACATGAATAGCAATAAATTTGACTGAGGAAGTTCTGTGACTTTCTGATTCACACTGAAATGAAATTACTCTCCAAACCTAAATTGAAAGTCCTTAAAAAATTGCAGAATGATTTCTTTTTTTATGTAAAGAAAATATCTGAGTTTGTTGGCATAGCATAAATAATCCATTTAATATATTTAGGGAAGAGCTTTAAGCTGTTTACATAATTTATGTAAACAACTATGATTTTCAGAGTGATCTGATTCTTAAAATATTTTCTCTGACTTAGAACTCTTTTATATCCAGTTACCCAAAATTATTACCATATTATATTATTCTCACAAACTTCTAATGAATTGCACAAATCTGCCTGCTCTATTCTGAGCATAAAAATATTTAGCCTAATTTGTTATTCTACAATTTTATATAGTAATAAAGTAATACAAAAAACTGTTAGTTCCAGATATAATACATTATTATGTAATTATTAGAAATTGAATTTCATGAAATCATATTAAATAACAACAATTACCACTCCCGTAATTCAAGGAAGAAACTCAGATGATTCAAGGAAGAAAGTTATGTGAATACTAGGGGAATTGTTAGCAGATAAATTTTTTTCAATGAATCGTGCCTTTTAAAGGACATTTTTGCCATTTAATTAGTTGAGGTATGATTTACCAACTAAAGGTCTATGTTGTTGTTGGTAAGCGCCGTCGAGTCAGTTCCGACCCATGGCAACCCTTTACAGGGTTTCCAAGGCTGTAAATCTTTGCAGGAGCAGAAAGCTTCATCTTTCTCCTGCAGAGCAGCTGGTAGTTTCGAACTGCTGACCTTGATGTTCGCAGCCCAATTCATAACCACTACGCTACCAGAGCTCCTTTAGTATAATATTTTTCCTCCCCAATTTAAAACATTCTCGAAACCACCGGATTTCACTTCAGTTGTTTATACTTAAAGTTTTTCTTAAAAACAGATCCTTTAAATTGCTTCAGGAATTTATAAATTATATCACCACATGGGATTGTATTGACAGAGCAGCTAACATCATTCCAATCAATTTATTCCGCGTGAGTAATAGTGCGACAAATTACACATGAATAAGATAAAATTTCGACTATGAATCATAAAGTCAGCAGTTCAAACCCACCAGTCACTCTACAGAAGAAAGATGAGACTTCCTGATCCAGCAAAGATTTACAGCCTTGAAAATCCTATACAGGATCACCATAAGCTGGAACTGACTTGATGGCAATTCACAACAACAAAGTAGAATTTTATGTGGTAGCTTAGTATATGTGTAGGGACATATGGTTTTATACTCAGAATATATGTTGTTCTTGTTGTGAAGGGCCGTTGAATCGGTTCCAACTCAAAAGGTTTCTGTAGGAGCAACTGAGCTTGAATTGCCGACCTTGCAGTTCAAACCAATCTTGCAGTCCAGCACATTAATCCACAGTGCCATACAAAAGTGTGTACGGATAGATAGATAGATAGATAGATAGATAGATAGATAGATAGATAGATAGATAGATAGATAGATAGACAGATAGATGACTATGCTTGGATAAGCTGACAACCAGAATACCATTTATGATATAATAATCATGTGCATTTACAGGAACAATAAATAAATCCCCATATTTCTCAGAACAACAGTAAATTGACTCAGAAAGTTCTGTGACTTCCTGATCCATAATAAAATACAGTTACTTTCTTGAAAGCAAAATTGAAAGTCCTTAAATTGCAGAATGATTGTCCTTTCATTGCAAATAGTAATACAAATAGATAACATATATTTAGTGCATAATACATAGCAGTCTTGTTTTCATATTTTAAACTCTCATACTAACAGTACAAAGTAGGTTTTAATTCCCTTTTTACAGATGAATAGACTGAGGTTCCAAGAAGAGGTGTGAACTGGTCAGTTACACTGTTAGCCGGGGATAGAGTCAGCATCATAACCCTGACCTTTGTGACTGCAAAGTTGATGTTTTGTTTTGTTTTGTTTGTTTCTATGACATCAGGATGGCAATAGGCACTGCTAAATTCATGTTCCATTTTAAGATTCTAAGTGCTGATTACATATTTCTTAGCATAAAGATTAGTTTTTATTTATTAAACATAATTGTTTTATATAGTGTATCCATACTAGTGTAGTGGTTACGAATCCGGCTGCTAACCTCAGGGTCAGCTGTTCGAAACTACCAGCTGTTTCATGGAAGATGAGGCTTTCTGCTCTCATAAAGATTTACAGCCTCAGAAACCCTATACAGTGTCACTATGAGTCGGAACCGACTCCACGGCACATAACAACAACAAAAAATCCATACTAAGGAGTCCTAGTGTGGCACTATAGGATAAGCACTGAACTGCTAACTACAGGGTTGGTGGTTCAAACCCACCGGCCTCACTAGAACAACCACTCTGTGACACAAAACAACATCCATACTTAGAAACACACATAGTGGCATACACAGTTATGTGCTCAGCTGCTAAGTGAAAGGTTGATGGTTTGAGCTCATCCAATGGCTCTGGGAGAAAGAAGGTAATCTTTTACTTCCATAAAGATTACAGCCAAAAAAAGCCCACAAGGCAATGCTGCTCTGTCACATGGGGTTCCTATGAGTTGAAATCAACTTAACAGCACTTAATAGCAGTAACCATACTAAATAATCAAACTCATCAAATCAGTTCCAAATCACAGCCATCCTATATAGAGTTTTCTAAAGATTTAAAGAAGACAGCTTCATCTTTTCTCCACAATTTTGAACTGCCAACCTTGTAGTTAGCAACCCAATACCTAACCCACACCATCACTAGGGCAAAGGGGGGATAATATATTATCTGTAGAGAACATTATTTTAAACACGTAATCTTACAACATTCTTTCAAGGGCAGAGTTATCATTTCCATTTGTCAAATCAAAGTCCAAGGTTTAATGATTTTTCTAAGATCTCAGTTGCAAGACAGGGAAAGAAAAAGCCCTCCAGTCTTCTGCCCCCAATTCTAAGCTAGTATTTGTTCTGGGGTTTCCCCCCTGATAAATCCTACAATCAACCCATTTCTACTCAGGCACTTCTTCATTTATGCTGCTTGTGTACTCATTGCTTTGGATTTTATATATTAACATTCAGCACTAGCATGTACCATATATTTTCACTACCAGTTTTGAGTATTTCTATCAATTGCTTAATTTTGCAGTTTATGGGGTTTTCCTTCATTTCTGTTTTATTCCAATTATCCAAGAAAGTTTGTGTGCATCTTCCAAAATGTCTGATATTGTTGATGAACAGACCTTCTAAGTGGCCTTGTTTATCTCCCACAGAGTTGCATATCATGACTTCAAATGCCACACTGAAATGTTACCCATTTGGCATCAGTATACAGAAAAGGCTGTACTCTGCGATAAGAAATTTGTAAGTGAAATACCACAGAAACCGAAAAGCAAATAAAACTTTGGTCATAGAATTTTGTACAAAGAACTCCATTAATAAATGGCTTGCTCTCAACTACTAGCCAAAGGTTGTTATTCTTAAGTGCCGTGGAGTTATGACTCATAGTGACTCTGCATAAGGCTTCCATGGAACAGCTGTTGGGTTTGAACCACCAACCTTGTGACCAGTTGTTGTTGTTAAGTGCTGTCAAGTCTGTTCCAACTCACAGCTTCTAAGGAACAGCTGGTAAGCTTGAACCACCAACCTTATGGCTCAAATCAACCTTGCAATCCAGCTCATTAACCTGCAACACCACATCAGGACTCTGGTAGTTATCCTACAGCACCACAGCAAAGCCAGAAAGTTGGCTGGTTAAAATATTGCAAAATCAGACTCTAAATACCCAGGTGCACAATGTGGATTGAATCCCTTTAGGGCCTGTCAGATTCTGTCTGTGGGAGTGATGCCACCAGAGGGCAGGATTTGACTTCCAGACACTAGATTCTATTCTCCAGGGGAGACCTTGGGGCCAACACAAAAGCTGTCAAATTCCTGAAAGTTCTTTTAATGAATCTAAGCTCAAATTCTACAGAATCCTGGAGCTCTGAAAATTTCTTAAGG
This sequence comes from Chrysochloris asiatica, assembly GCF_000296735.1. Lineage (NCBI taxonomy): Eukaryota > Metazoa > Chordata > Mammalia > Afrosoricida > Chrysochloridae > Chrysochloris > Chrysochloris asiatica. Next base: position 3,406,832 of record NW_006408792.1, read on the forward strand.
AAGGTAATTTCTAGAATGATCTAACACAACAGAAATTTTATCAGTTTACAGTTTTATAGTTCAGTACTTAACAACTAAGTAATCCACATGACCTTAGACTTTTGAGTGCTACCCTATAGGATTTCATCTTTCAAGGAACCCATAGATTTTGGGAAGACTTTTTTGTCATGTATTGTACAGGTAGTTCCCGACTTACGATATATTCTAGCTATGATGTCATCATGCTCAGATGTTCACAAGCAGATGTTAAATGTTATGTAGTGATAGTTGTTGTTGTTATTGCTGTTAAGTGCTGTCGAGTTGATTCCGCCCCATAGCGACCCTGTATAGGGTTTCCGAGGAGCAGCTGGTGAGCTTGAAACGCCAACCTTGCAGTTCAAATGGCTTTACAGTCCGGCGCACTAACCCACAGCGCCACACCAATAAAGGATAATAACAGCCCAAACTAATCGATGTGTTCGATTTGTGCCAAAACAGATTTACAATAGCTTCATTGAAGCAGCACCTCATTGTAAGTAAAATACATGACAGAAAACGTACAAGATGGTTTTGTTGTTTGGCTCTATGGAGTCTGTTCCTACTCCAAGTGACTCTAAATACAACAGGATGAAACACTGCCAGGTGTTGCATTATTTTCACATTTGTTGCTATGTTTGATACCATTGTACAGCCCTGAGT
>NW_006408792.1:3408794-3410020 GCF_000296735.1 Chrysochloris asiatica
GAACAGCTTGCTTATTCTTGTATTAGCCTATCATGCTGACATTTTTATTTTTGGTTTTTCCTGATGATCTTTCTTTAAAGATGTATTTTCTGTTGCTTTAGCTGTTCCAGGCTTGTCTGCTTGTCCTTGCTAGTGGGAATGTCCCAACTCATAACGTTCTGGATGGGACTCAGGATTCCACCTAAGGTTCTATGCTTTGCAGAGGCATACATCTCAATTCTTCCCTCTATTTAAGACAGTCTATTTTATCCTGTAATCTACCTGACCTTCCCACCACCTTGATCTCTGTTCCTCTGTGTTTACCTTCTTTCACACTGTAATTGTTTTGATCATAGACTGACCTCCTTTGTTCTTATAATTTTATTCTGTTCTTCACTCTTCCATTTGTCGATTGAGTTCAGGGTATTGCTCTTCCATTTGTCGATTGAGTTCAGGGTATTGTTGCCACTTAGGCAACTCTCTGGTTGTTGTCTGTTCTTGTTGGTTCTCAGTCCACAGAACTTCCTTTTGAGTGTTTTTCATAGCATGGTTGGCTTTGGCAAAATCCCTTACCTTCTGTTTATCCTGAATGTTTTGATTGCATGATCATATTTGATTGACAGCTTTGCTGGGTAGAGGATTCTTGGTTGGCAGGTTTTGGGGTTTTGTTTTTTTTTTTTCTTTCAGGGTTTTATATGTGTCTCTCCATTGCCTTCTTCATGCATGGAGAGATCCAAGGTTAATCTGACTTGCTTGCCTTTGTATGTAATGCTTCTCTTTTCCCTAGATGCTTCCAGAGTGTCTCCTTATCTTTGATTTTGGAGAGCCTGATTATGATATGTCTCAGTGATTTTCTTTTGGGGTCTATCCTTCCTGGGGTTCGTTGAGCTTCTTGAATATTTATCTTTTCATTTTTCAAGATGTTATATAAATTTTCTTCCAGCAGCTCTTCAACTATCTCCTCTGTGGACTTGTGTGAGTCTTCCTGTTCTGGAATGCCAATAAGTCTTAAGTTATTCGTCTTCATGTTGTCCAACATGAATCTTAGATCTTCTTTGGATTTTTTCATCCTTTTTTCTGCTTGCTCTTCTATCTTAGTGGTATTGAGAAATTTGTCCTCAAGTTCACTAGTTCTGCCTCAGCTCTTTAATTCTACTCCTTTGCCCTTTCAGTGTATTGTCTATTTCTGATATTCTATTATTAATATTTGAACCTCTTTCTGTAGGTTTTGAATTGTTTCCAATGCT
>NW_006408792.1:3410120-3432070 GCF_000296735.1 Chrysochloris asiatica
GGGAGAAAGATGAGGCTTTCTGCTCCCATAAAGATTTACAGGCTGGGAAACCCTATACAGGTTGCTATGAGTTGGAACCAACTCCACTGCACACTGCTACCACCACATCAGATTTGCTCAACATTAGTGTTCTTAACAGTTTGTGATATATAATTATTTGATGTGGAGTCTGGGATAAGCACTGGACTGCTAACTGAAAGATCACTGTTCAAACCCACTAGTCACTACTTGGAAACCTTATACAGGGTCACTATGAACTGGAACCAACTCAAAGGCAATTAATGTATAGAATATACATTAGCAACTATAATTGTTTGTTGAACAATAGCAACTATAATTGTTTGTTGTAAGGGTATATTCTATACATTATAAGAAGATTTGCAGTATCCCTAGTCTTTCCCCACTAGATACCAACTACAAACCTCTCTCTCTACAACCCTCACCACATTTATGAGATCCCAAAATGTCCCCAGTAGACAAGTATGAGGAGTCTTGGTGTGGTGCTATAGAATAAGCACTGGACTGCTAACTGTAAGGTCGGTGGTTCAAACCCACCAACTGTGCCTCAGAAGCCATATGGCAGGGTTTGTTGTTGTTAAGTGTCATTGAGTCAGTTCTGAATGATAGTGATCCTGTGTAAGGTTTTCGAGGAGCAGGTGGGTGTGAATTGCCAACCTTGTGGTTCACAGTTTAGTGTTGATCCTATAGTATGACACCAGAAGTCCTTGTATTGAAGGGATAGGGAACCTTTTTCTGTCAAAACTTGTAACATCATTTGCAGGCTATACAAAATTATCAGTTTAAATATTTGCTTGCTATATTTGGTCATATATTTCATTAACTCACCCCTAATGTGATGGCTGGAGCCCTGGTGTGTTGCTGTGGGCTAATACGCTGGACTGCAAATTCAGTTTGAACTGCAAGGTCAGCGGTTCAAACTCACCAGCTGCTCCTCAGAAACCCTATACAGGGTCAGTATGAGTCGAATAACAACAAGGTGATGGCTGGAACTGTGGTTGCCTTGGCAGGGCCAGAACAGATGATTTTGAGGCCTTATACAGCCTGTGGGCTAGATGTTTCCCACCCCTGCTATACAGGGTGGCTGTGAGTCAGAGCCAACTCAATAATACTTAATTCTAACAACAATCAACTAGTGTGAAGATCTGACAACAACAAAAATTGAACCTTGAAACTGCACTTATGGTAGTGAAAAATGTAGGAACCTGATCTCTATGCCTCCATTTCCAGATATGAGGAATGGAAACCACAATGCTGCCTCTCAGAGTACTCTTATTTGATGAAAACACTAGCATGGTACTAGGCACGCTGTAAAGGGCTCTGATAGTGCTTTGGGAGACACAGTGGGCTGCAATTTCAGCAGGTCCAGCACACCTGCCACACTGAGGGAGAAACAGAGGCTGTCTTCTCCCATAAAGTTTCAGTCTCTGAAAACTCTATATAGGAAGGCTATGAGTTAGAATCAATGGCATTGGGGTTTGGGATTTCCTTTTTCTTTTTTGAGGCATATGGTAAGCACTCACTAAATTATAAACAATTAATCATAAATCTTATAATTATCATTAAGCAAATATTATAAGGACTTTATATGAATAGCCAACAGAAACACAGAAGAGTCTAAAACAACTGTACATTAAAGAAGCTTCATTAAAAACTTGCAGGTCTCCTTGTACTAGCGTTGTATAGCTGAAGAGCTGCAAACTGAATCACTGACATAGCTAACCATTCAAGGGTGCTCTGACTTCCTCCTTTAAGGGACATCTAAGGGTAGCAATGCTGGCATCCCTAGCATCTGAGGAGTTGAAAATGACCCAGAAATCAACTTTTAAGTGCTTCAGGGGATTTGTGTATTTAAAGAAACTATATGTAAATATTTTCTAAAGGAGACTTGAAAATGATAATTTATTTTCACTCTTTTGATTTATAAGTTTTAACTATCTTACAGTAGATAAGAATCAAAACAAATTGGAAAAAAAAAAACACAACTGTCTCAAACAGCCATGTCTTCAGCTGAAACTGAGGAACTGAAGAGATTTTGAACTGGCAAGGAACGTTGGCCTTCTTCATACAAAAAAGATTTGTTTATAAATCAAGAGGATGTTAGAGATTTCTATCACACTGGCTTATTGTTTGAAATCTCTGCTGGCTGAAGAGAAATTGGGCTTTCCTATTTCCTTTTGTGGGGTTCCCTTCCTAACCACAATTGTTTTCAGATTGGAGGCTTGAAACATTGAGGCCAAGAACAGAGTTGGCTCAGTTAGCTGGAAGAACAAGCGGAGAGTTTTAATATCACATGAGGAAATGGAAGTATTAGCAGGACTGTTGTTAGAGCGGAGTTAGGAGGAATGACATCAACACTGTCATTTGCTGACTTGAACACTTTGTGGCTGATAGTAAAAGCAACAGTTGCTTGCCGAAAGTGATGATGAGGAAAGGAGAAACTGCTATGACAAAGTTGCATACATGAGGAGATGATGATTTTGGTGTGGCACAGAATGGTCAAAAATATTCTCCTTGCCCTTACAGAGTTGGTATTGTATGAGGAATGTGTTGCTTCACGACATGCTCTTCTGTGCAAAAATACCATATTTCGACTTTACAAACCAAGCACTGCATTTTATTTTACATTTAAAGGGGAAAACAGACAATCAGAAGACACAGTGGTGCATTATCTTAGGCAGCTATATTGAAAATTTTTAACTCCTGCTCAGATAGAACTCAAATACTGGGGATATATTTTAATTTCAAATCTGATGTGTGACATCTGGTAACTCATTGATTGCTAATGAAACTTGCCCAAGAAGCCACAGTCATCAGGGTCTCATCTTACTTTTCAGTTGACAAAGTGTTTTCTATCTACCCAGTATCCATGCCTCTTATCAAAGCCTGTTTAATTAGGAAACACTACTACTAAGCTGGCTACAACTACCGACCATTCTGACCAGGGACATAATAGAAGGTTAGAATAGGAAGAAAATGCAGAACAGAACTCACATTCATAAAATACCAGTTACTGGTTTGACAGAGACTGGAGGAATCCCAAGACTGTTGCTCTGTCTGAAGTCACTTCTAAAGACCATATCACCAATAAATAATAGGCCAACCTATGAAATCCATTACTCATCTGTCAGTTTGTAATAATGTGGTGGCTTACGTGATGCAGGAAGCTAAACCACAGGTATTTTAAATACCAGCAAGGTATACCTATAGTGGACTGGTTTCAGCTGAGTTTCCAGACTAAGACAGAGAAGGAAGAATGAAAGGCAGATTCTTTCTGAATGTTTCATGACTACAAACCATAGGAATGGCAGTGGAACACTGTCAGATAGCACAAGGGTATTGAATAGTGAAACCTTATGAATAGCAGCAGAATATAGTGTCAGAAGATGAAGCCCTCAGGTTGGAAGGCACTGACTGGGGAAGAGCTGTCTCCTCAAACTACAGTTGACCATGATGACACTAACAGTGTAAAGCTTTTGGAACCTTCATTTGCTGATAGGGCACAACTCAAAATAAGGAGAAAAAGCAATAAACATTCATTAATAATCAGACAACGAATGTATGAATAAACATCAATATCCTATATCCTAGCCACTAGTAAGCTGAAATGGACTGGTATTGGCTATATTGACTCTGACAATCACATGATTTACTATGCCAAGAATGACAAATTGAAAATGAATGGCTTAGCATTCATCAAAAAAAATTCAAGATCTGTCTTGAAGTATAATGCTGTCTGTGATAGGATAGTGTCCAGACATCTAGGAGGAAGACCAGTTAATACCACTATTATTCAAAACTACGCACCAAACACTAAAGCCAGTGCTGATGAAATGGAGGGATTCTACCAACTTCTTTAGTCTGAAATTGACCAAACATGCAATCAAGATGTATCAATAATTACTGGTAATTGGAATGCCAAGGTTGGAAACAAAAAGGAAAAAGCAGTAGTTGGAAAACAGCCTTGATGATAGAAATTATTCTGGAGATTATATGATAAAATTTTGCAAAACCAATGTCTTCTTTGCAAATACATTTTTAGTATTTAACCAGATGGAATGCACAGAAATCAAATTGAGTACACTTGTGGGACGTACTCAAGAGATGGTAGAAAAGCTCCATATCATCAGCTAAAACCAGGTCTGGGACACACTGTAATGCAGACCATCAATTGCTCATATGCAAATTCAGATTGATGTTTTAAAAAATCTAAAACAATGATGACATGGAGAGATAGAGCAGTTGAGGACTCTAGTTTAATGGAAAGAGAAAGGCTGTGTGCTGGCAGCCAAGTGGCAGGCTTGCAGAATGTGACCTTTGGTTGTTAAATTATTATATATTCCTGAGTGTTTTTGTGTACAACCCCAATCCGACCCCCCCAAAAAAAGAGGAAATAGAAGCAAATACCGTTGAGTGATGATGTACAAAGGGGATTGTAATCATTGCAATGAAATGATGAGTGTAAAACCGATGTTCTTCCATGTAAACGATCACAGAATAGACTCTGGAACTAGCTCTCCAATGTAAAGATGCTAAAGAAAATATAAGAAATGGGAAGATAAAAGAGCTGCACAGAAAATTTTCAAAGGCATCAAGAAAAGACTAAGTCTAGTATTGTAAGAAATGTGCAAAGACCTAGAGTCAGAAAACCAGAAGGGAAGAACACATATAGTAATTCTCATGCTGAAAGAACTAAAGAAAAAAATGAAGTCTTGACTTGCAATATTTTTTTTGAAGGATTCTATGGGCAAAATATTGAATGATGCAGAAGATATCAAAGGACGGTGGAAGGAATACATAGAATCAATGTACCAAAAAGAAATAGACGATGTTCAGCCATTTCAAGAGATAACATATGATCAAGAACCAACTGTACTGAAGTAAGAAGTCCAAAAAGGACTGAAGGCATTGGCAAAGGAATTGATGGAATACAAATTGAAATCTTTCAACAAACTAATGCAACACTCGAAACATTCACTTATCTGTGCCAAGAAATTTGGAAGACAGCTAGCTATCTGGCCAACTGATTGGAAGAGATCCATATTTGTGCTCATTCCAAAGAGAGATGACCCAATGGAATGTGGAAATCATTGGACAATATTATTAATATCACATGCATGTCAAATTTTTCTAAAGATAATTTTTAAAAGCTACAATAGTACATAGACAGGGAACTGCCAGTGTTTCAAGCCAGATTCAGATGAGGAGATGTAATAGGGGATATCATTGCTAGCATTAGATGGATCTTGGCTGAAAGCATAAAATACCAGAAAGATGTTTGCCTGTGCTTTATTGACTATGCAAAGGCTTTCAACTGTGTTGATCATGACAAGCTATGGACAACACTGGGAATAATGTGTATTGTTGTTGTTGTTGTTGGTAAGTGCCGTCAAGTCAGTTCCAACACATAGTGACCCTGAATAGGGTTTCTGAGGAGCGGCTGATGAGCTTGAATGACAACCTTGTGGTTCAAACCGACTTGCAGTCCATTGCATTAACCCACAGCACCACACAAGAACTCCAGAATGAGTATTATGGAACACTTTATTGTGCTCATGAGGAACCTGTACATAGACCAATAGGAAACAGACTGGTTTAAATGGCTGCACTTCTTCCAACACGGATCTATTGGTTCTTTTGGCAGCCCATGGAACTTTCAATATTCTCCTCCAACACCTTAACTCAAAAGCATCAATTCTTCTACAGTCTTCCTTATTCACTGTCCAGCTTTCACATGCATATGAGGCATTAAAAATACCATGCCTTGGGTCAGGCGCACCTTAGTCCTCAAGCTGATATCTTTGCTCTTCATCACTTTAAAAAGGTCTTGTGCAGCATATTTGCCCAATGCAATACGTCATTTGATTTCTTGACTACCTATATGTAGATATACAGAAATATAGAGATATAGAAATGTATATACTGTTGTCGTTAGGTGACATCAAGTCAGTTTCAACTCATGGAGACCCTGTGTACACTGCCCAGTCAGTCCTGTGCCATCTTTATAACCATGTTTACGATTGGGCCCATTGTTGCAGGCACTATGCCAGTACATCTCTTTGACAGTCTTCCTGTTTCTCACTGACATTCTACTTCCCCAGTTGTATTTTGAGTGTCTTCCAAACTTGGGGGCTCATTTTCTGGTCAGTGTTCCACATGTGTTCATATGCTTTCCACAGGTCAGTTTTTCAGAAGTCGATAACTAGGTCTGGCTTGGTCTGGAAGCACTGCTGAAACCTGTTGACAGGTGACCAGGTTGGTATTTGAAATACCATTAGCAGAGTATCCAGCATCACAACTGTAGACAAGCCACCACAATACAACAAACTGACAGACGAGTGGTATCTAAGTATACATACATCCACCCACTCCCACCCCCCACCCCCACCACAAGAGAATTATCAGAGCTGGCAAAACTGTCCAATCTGAGCAGTTTGTCAGCATACATTGTGACCTCCCCTTTCTGAATCTTTTAACTTCTACTTCCAACACCACAGGCAATTCCCCCATCTCTCTTTTCCAGATTGACTTGCAGGAGGAGGGAAATAGCCATTTACACCACAGTGCAAATTTTAAAACATCAACAGAAATCCCAAAATTCATAGCATCCACATATTGCAGTATATGATCTCATTTGAATTTTCCAATAATGTTTTAAGCCAAGTAGGGCAAATACTATTACATCACCATCAGTATTATTATCATTGTTTTTCAGCTGAAGGAAAATGAGTCACAGATTAAGTGAGAAGCTCATAAGAGGTAAATCATGTGCTTGATTCAGATCTTGATTCCCATCATCATGTTCTCCCCACCACGTTACTCTGGCGTTCACCTGAGTCAATGTATTCCCCTCCCAGATAGATTTCAGTTGTAAAGGTGGTTTGGCGTTAAGATGTACCCTGCCTGACCTCATCTGTAATTTACTAGATAATATCTTGTTGGGTTCTTCTCAGCTACACTACCCCTAACTGTTGAAAAGAAATAAAAAGTTGAATGAGTAATTCTCAAGCTACACTTAGGCATCTCTACTTCAGTACTTTCTATAGGCCAAATGAAAACATTTCATTTCAGCTGAAGATATTTCTGTTGTTTGATTTGCTTTTGCCTGTAAATCATGACTATTAATATTTAAGGCAGAGTTTCAAGTCAAGATACCATGAAACCCATTCCATGGAAGCACTTTAAACTCAGAGCAACCCTAAATGAACTACAGGTTCATTTCAACAAACAAATAAACCAAGGCTCAATATGATATGCACTGGATTGCAAATCACAAGGTCCTTGGTTCAAGCCTGTCAGCTGCTGCTTGGGAGAAAGATGAGACTTTCTGCTCCCTCAAAGATTTAAAAGCCTCAGAAACCATATACAGAGTCAACCTATACTATACTCAATGACACTTAACAATTTTTACAGAAGCAGACTGCCACATCTTTTTCCCACAGAACAGTTTGTGAATTGAAACCACCTGTCTTTTTCATTAACAATCAAATTCTAAACCACTGCTTCATCGGGGCTCCTTCAAGATGCCTTTAGGGCAGTGGTTTACTAATATTTGTGTGCAGCAGAATCACCTGAAGAACTCACTAACACATAGCTTACTGGGCCCCCTTTTCCCCCACCCCTTCAACAATCTCTGATTTTGAAGGCCTGGGGTGAGATTTACATTTCTCACAAATGTGCTGGTACGGCTAGTGATGCTGTTCAAGGACCAGGCCTGTGAGAAACATTGTTGGGGGCCACGTAGGTGACTTAAACACTGATACTGTGCTGTTCAATGCAGTGACAAGACACAGGTAGTGATTAAGCACTTGAACTCTGGTTAGTGCCAATTGAGACATACTGTAAGTCAAAATTACATTCTGGAATTTGAAGGCTTGCTACCAAAAAAAGAAAAACAGAATGTAAAATATCTCAAGGTCATTAATAATGAATACATAGTGAAATAATAGTAATATGATTGATATCTGGCCTCAAATAAGGAGACCTTGTTGGCTCAGATTAAGCATTGGTCTGCTAACCACAAGGTCAGTGGAGTGGTTCAAACTCACCAGCCTCTCCGCAAGAGAAAGATGAGGTTACCTCTTCCTGTAAAAATTTAGTCTCAGAAAGCCTATGGAGCAGTTCTGTTCTGTCATATAGGATCACTGTGAATCGGAATTCACTCCAGGGCAGTGTTTGGTTTGGGTTTTGAGTATAATCTCCATTCCTCTGTGTGTGTGTGTGTGTGTGTGTGTGTGTGTGTGTGCACGCACGCGTGTGTTGTGGCGAGTGACATAGAGACATGAAACTGAATCATGGTAATTGCCAAACTTTAAAAAGTTCTATTTTCCCACAAAGAATATGAGATAGGTTCACTTTGTGTTATTTTAACATTGTGTACCTCTTTCATAGAATGACATAATCTTGCTGCAGGGCATGCTTTTTATGTTGTTTTTAGCCATGGCCATATGTGTACCCTTTCACCTGGGTACTGCCAGTGAATAACACAATGAATGCCTAGGAGGGTCACAGTTTTTGCCATAAATGGAGTTAAACAAGCTAAGTGGAACTCAAACCCATAACCTTGACATCATCAACTACACCAGCTATACAAATGTTATGCTTTAGAAACATTTATTTGAATTATAATTAAAAGAAAAAATCAGATTCAACTTTAAGACAACTGGTTTTATATTGAAAGATGGTTGGATGGAGGATAACTCACTCCCATTCTGATTCATAATAATCCTGGCTCACAACAACCCTGTACAGAGTTTCTGAAGTTGTAAATATTTAAGGGAGCAGAAAGCCTCATCTTTCTCTCACAGATAGTTGGTGGATTTGAACTTCCAGAATGCTCCTTAGAACCCAGGATGGCTAGATTTCATCTCTCATACTGTAGACATATTATCAGGAGGGACCAGTCCTAGAGAAGGACATCATGTTTAGTAAAGTGGATGATCAGGAAAAAAAAAAAAGGAAGACCCCCAACAAGATGGATTGGCACAGTGGCAACAGCAATGGATTGAAGTGTAGCAATGATTGTTAGGTTGGCACAGGATCCAGCAGTGTTTCGTTCTGTTGTGTATAAGGTCGTTATGAGTCAGCATTGACTATACAGCACCTAATAACAACACTAAGCCTCCTTACATGTTGTTTAGGACAAATTTGCAGACTATCATTCCACAGATTATTCCTACTGCAACCAGTATGTGAGGGCAATTTGGAGAAACTTGTACAGTCTAGGGAATTTTCAACCCTTCTAGCTTCCTTTTAAAAGTATGACTATATGGTTTGTATAAGGTTAAAATGCCTCAACATAAGGAAAACAAAAATTCTCACAACTGTGCCAATAAGCAATATCATCATAAACAAAGAAAACATTGAAGTCTTAAGGGTTTCATTTTACTTGAATCCAGACAAAACTCTTGAAAATAGCAGTCAATAAATCAAATGATGTTTTCCATTTGGCAAATCTGATGCAAACAAACTCTTTAAAGTATTAAAAATCTTTGATATTACATTGAGGGCTAAGGTGCACCTGACACAAACTATTTTCAATAGCTTCAAATGAATGCACAAGCTGGACAGTGAACAAGAAAGATAGAAGATGAATTGATGCCTTTGAATTATAGCACTAGCAAAGAATATTGAATATATCATGGACTGACAGAGCAAACAAATCCATCTTAGAAGAAATAAAGTCAGAATGCTTCTTAGAAGTGAGGACAGCAAAACTTTGCCTCACAGACTCAGTGCAGGTTATCTGGAGAAGGACATCATGCTTTGTAAAGTAGGGAATCGGGTGAAAAATGAGATGTACTGACACAGTGGCTGCAACAATGGGCTCAAACATGGCAATGATGGTGAGGATGGCTCAGGCCCCAGCAGTGTTTTCTCTGTTATGTAGGAGGTCACTATGAGTCAACAGCACTTAACAACAACATAGTATTAAAAACTCTAATCTGAAATGAATTGCCATGTGGTCAATAAATATAAAACTCATAATACATATAAATTATATAGTAGCATAATTACTTAAGGATATAAATTAATTAGGGTTTCCTTTCACACCCAGTAACAGTCTTCACATTTTCCTTAAAGTGGAATTTCAAAGATCAACCATTTCTGCTGCTGAATTAAAGTTTGAAAGAGACCAAAGCAATGTGACTTCACATACAGAGTCTGGTTTTGTTCACAAGTTGGATAAAGAGCTGTCGATTGACAAAAAGCTGACAAAATAGGTGCTGCCTTTTTCAACTGTTGAATAAGAAAAACTTGTGTGCAATCTCCAAGAACCCTATTATTAAAAATGTTTTCCCTACTTTTGAGGGCCAAGACTGGTTGAAGTATGCTTATAATTCCAGTGGGAAAATTGCATGAGGTCATGTGTTTGGAAAGTTCGGAAATATGACAGGACAGGAGTACATTTCTATACATGCTTTGTTTCAAGTGGAATTCTGTTTTTCTTTTCTCCTAGTCCTTGGAGCTCTCCTTTCTCCAGGCTCCCAGAAAGCAGTCCATGGCCCTTCAAGCTTAACAACTAGAATATTTTTACTAACAACAATATGTCAAACAAGATTTTTAAGTATGTGAGTTAGACATGATCATCTATCTTTCATTCCTCCCTGTTTCTCTTTTCTTTTTTAAACTAAAAGAAGATTTTTAAGCATATGAGTTAGACTTAATCCCGTATCTTTCATTCCTACCTGTTTCTTTTTTCAAAAGAGAAAAACAAAAGCAGTCCAGAGTTTGGAATAGACAAAATAAAGGAAATATCATAGGGATAAAGGAAGTTGTTGGAGGAGTTGCCACATCCATTGCAGTTGAAATGTCTAAAAGATCATTTATGATGAACACAAATTTCTGAAGTAGAGAGGAATTTATTTGTAGTCATGTGCTCCATTATTAAATAACAAAGTCTTTAATAATTCTTGAGAAGCTAAACTTTAGGATCAGCATTATACTTTCATGGAAATTCATACCCTAATTTGAAATTGTCATTAATAAAACTTGGTTCTTTGAGTTCTTGTGCTATATTTGGGTGAAACAAAGGAGAGGATAAATTGGGGATGAGGGGATATCTTACCATCATCATCTTGGCTTCTTAAAATTGGTACATGCGAAAGTTAGACAGTACCTTCTGTTTAATTCTGTGTGCAGGGAAACAACCAGGGGTGATAATGACTTGGGAACAAGGTCAAAAGTTATTATTTACCACTTAGACATATGAGTTACTCATTAAGTTTGAGGAGATTGGATCTTAAATATTGAATTTGTATTAATTTTAGTAAAGTTTGTACTATATGAGAGAAACATTCAAGAACTACAGGGACTACTAGAGTGAATAAAATTATCTCTAAGGAAAGCTTTTAACTTACAGAAGTTAAGCTGGAATTGTCAACCAATTTCATGGCAAAGCGGTTCTAGCCACTTACCCCACAATGTCAGGCTCTCTGCCCTGCCTCCATTTCCTTAGCTGCCAAGTCTACCATCATGGAAGATGGTAAGGTTTTGAAAGTTTGAATGCTTCATCAGAGGGAGACGGATTAAATTATTTTAACTCCAGATCATGAGTGGGGCAATTTCTAGTCAAGATTGAGACAATGGACTAAATAGGCAGTGAATGGTCCTTCCTGCTCTGTTACATACATACTGGGTCACAGCTCCATAGGAGTTGAGACTACATGGGTCAGAGAAGGATCAATACTAGACACAACTGAGATTAAGTCCTAATGGTTTACCAGAATGAAGGTTAGGGTCACTTCTTGTTGCTGTTGTTGTTGTTAAGTGTCAAGTCGTTTCTGAATCATAGTGACTCTGTATAGTTTTTCCTCGGAGCAACTGGTGGGTTTGGACCACCGACCTTGCTGTTAGCGGTCTATTTGCTTACCCTACAATGCCTCACCAGGACTCTGCCACATTAGGGTAACTAAACTTGTGCACTGAAGGCATTTGAAAGTTGGTCTCCTAATTAAAGGCAGGAACTAGAAACTGCTGTCTAATCATGACCAAAGACTAGAAAATTTCTGTATACCAGCCAAGGTTTGACTTGGGAAGAAAACGGATGTGGAAGAGTGGGTGGAGTGCCTAATCAGAAGTGTCTGCAGAAAAATATGTGGTTGGAATTAAGATGAGAAGCTGGCATTTTGTACTCATCCAAATCACTAAGTGCTGTATGCTCAAGGATACTAAAACTTCATAGGCCTTCCACATCACTCAGCCTTCATAAGTAAGTTAACTCCCATTGAATTTGAACTTGCAGTCAAAATTTTCAAAAACCTAATAGGAATTCATATGCTAAGAAAGATCATCCATAGATGTAAAAACTAGCAGAATTTATACCTGAGGGGCATCAAATAATAAGCATTTGAGTAGGAACTTTACAGATGTTACAAATGTTTAAGGAAATAAAGGAACAAACAGACTCCACAAAATAAGAAGTCTAAGTAGTGAAAACAAGTGGATTTGAGAAAGAAGCAAGTAGAACCAATACAATTTTTAGTGTCAACTTCTCATATGATTCAGTGAATTCACAAATGGAAATTGACTACAGTTGTTGACTCTAGAATGCTTTATTCTTTACGAAGGGAGAGAAAGAAGGATAAACAGCTGCTTTTTAAAGTCTGAACTATAAAATAGAATAAAGAGAATGACTTTTGAACTGGGCGGTTTATTGTACTGTCAAGCAAGAAAACCGAATGATTTAGAAACGTTGGCCTACTCTTTGATGTCTGAGAAAGACACTTTGGTAGAAAATAATTCTAAAATATAATTACTTAATTTTTTAGTCACCTCTTAATTATTATAGGAAACTATGGGTTTGTTTGTTTTTCCTCTTTAGATTATAAACTCATTTAAAAAGGAGCTTGTGATGAACAATTTTACTGGATTGGTTTCAGGTTGCGTGAAATCTTAAGGTATTAATATTCTAATCAAAAGTCTTAGGGAAATGTTTTTTAAAAGAAGAAAGAAAATCTTTCTTATCCTTGATTTAAAAAGCCTGGGAAGCTGTCAGGGAGTTCAATTTAGCTGCTATGAAAGCGAGCAGTGAATAAATGCAGTTTGGCTACCATGAGCCAACCCTATGTTTGCAACAGATTGAAAGTTCCCACCTGACTCATGGTAAATTTATTCAGCTGCTTAAATTTTATTTTTACTCATACTCCGAAAATACAACAGCTTGGTATTTTTAGACTTGTGATGATAACAGAAGGAATTTACCAATGATAAATCTCTCTCTTTTTTTTATATAATTGCTTGTGCATTCTTGACCCATAGCTGTTCTGAGTCAGTGGTTTCTTTACATTCTTAAAGCAATAGTAAAGAGTAAAATAAAATACAACTATTTAACTCTTGCTATTTGACAGGTATGTACGATGCTTTTACATTATCTAATTCCTACAACAACTAAGCATTATTTCTTACAGATGAGGAAACTGAGGTTCACGTTCAGAAAAATAAGGTGATTTACCCAAAGCCACACAGATTTTTAAGTGTCAAGGAAAGATTCCATTATAGATCCTTTTACTCCAAGCCCCATTTTCTTTGGCCCAAGGGGGAAAGATACTGTGGATTCATGTTTGCTATAGTCAGGTAAGAGATATGGCAAGACCCAGAAGTAGGGAGAGAGATTCTTCTGTGTTTTTCATTGGTGTTCTACTTGCCTATACCCTACTGAGAGATTAAGCAGCATGGAAATGAAATGCAAATGTGTTCTGGGACTCATAAGTTTAGTTTTTCTAGTAGATCACATTCCTCTCCATCAACTGGAAGGATCAAAAATTGCCAAAACAAGATCCCCTTCAACTTCAAAGAGAAAAATAATTTCACCCTTTCTAATTCATTCACTCATCAACAGTCGGGGTGCATGCCAAACACTAGAGTTTTATTTTTCTCTTCTTTCTGAGAAACAAGTTTCTCTCAAGAAGTTTATCTGGGCCAGTGGAGTAGGCTCATGTAAGCATGCTATTTCTCAGTTCACACATGGCAAGTATAGCTCATGATACCTTCCTCCTCAGAAATGCTTGGTGTACCTTCATTCCCCACAGCCCTGCCTAAAGGTTGTGTGGTGGTTGTATGCTGTGGTGTCGTTTCCAATTCATAGTGACCCTGAATAGGGTTTCCAAGGCTGTAAATCTTTATGGGAGCAGAAAGCCTCATCTTTCTCCCATGGGCAACTGGTAGGTAGCTTTGAATTGCTGAGCTTGTGATTAGCAGCCAGATTCTTAACCCACTACTCTACCAGAGCTCCTTAGAGAGTTGTGTAGTAGCTTTAAATCTACAGAATAGTTTCCCCAGATGATCCTACAGGCATAGCAAGAAGAGAGAAGTTGAAATGATGACTCAATCTTTACTCCTGCTCACCTGGTCAACTAGTTGCCACTAAGTTCTGACGACTCTTTCTTAAGCATTTTCCAAAGTCTAAATGCCATCTCCTCTGTGATTCTCCGCTTTCCCCAAGTTGGCTGGGTCAGTGATAAACACAGAATGTTCCACATGCTTCTGGTATAGAAGAATATTCAACACACTCTACTCTGGTTCTGTATGCAAGGCTCCTGTCCCCCAACAGCTAGACGCAACTGCATCAAAGGAAACAAAAGGCTGTCACTTTATTCATTTGCATCACTGACTCCAGCACAGAATTCAGTGTAACCGATGCATGATTAGCCCCTGAATGTGCTATTTGTATTTCTGCTCCTCTGTACTTGCTCACACTGTTTCATCACCAAAAATTCATCACCCTCCCTTTTCCTCTAGTCTCAATAGTGAAAAAATGCGTTCCCTCACTGTGTAGGAAGTCTAGGTCATTACTCAGATAAATGTTTATGTTTTACTAAATATTATAGTTCTGTGTCCAGAGAGTCTCAAGTGAGATATTCATTAAACTAATAATTAATAACATCACTAAAACTTCCAGGATGCTCTCTTCGTTGTTAAGAGCAATGTTTACACACCAAACACTAGCCAGCATAAATCCAAGGGAACAAAAGAGGTTTCCCTGAGTTTGTGAAGGAGTTAATTGTCTTAAACTATGTTTGTAAATTGGTCTTTTCAAACACAGAGCTCTTTCCCATAAAAATGTTGTATAAATGATACTGAAAGTTCCAGACTGGTCAATAAAATTCTACTCATTCTAGACATACAATGAATAAGACCAACCTGAGTCGTATGTTCTCAAAGTACAGTCAAAGGGGAAAAGTAAGAAGAAAGGATAATTTCCTCCCTACTGTTGTAAGTCAATGACAGTGGGGTGTTTTGTTTGGTGAGAGGTCAGGAGTATCCAGTGGAATCTAACACATTTAGTTTGTTCCTTGCTGTCTTTTAGTGCTTACATGCCAAACTCAACCAAATATTTACCACTTCCCTCATTCTCCATTATGGAGTGCAGAATCAGGCCCTGTATAGTCTTTGAGGTTCTTTAACCTTGAAGGTTCCAATTTTTCCTTAGGAAAAAATCCAGATGACCTCAAATAGATGTTACAAGGTTAAAAAGAGACATAAATTAATCCACATTAAGGTGTAAATGACTGCTAGCCCCAATACCTTTTATGAAGCATACACTTTATTAAAAAGAGAATATTAGTTTATATAGATTAATTTATACTTACAAATTGGCATCATTTCAGTAAAATAAATGGAAAAATCAACAAGGTGCAAGTTAATCCTTCTTAAGTGAGAAAAAAAATAGATCCTACCTCCGTGAATTTAAATTTAAATTTAAAAGAAACTAGTTTCTTTTAAATTTTTCCTTCTTTTCATCTTCTGTTTTATAAAAAGCAGATTTCTAAAAGCACTGAAAATTTTTTTTTGCCCTATTTTATTTTTCTTGTTCTAATTGAGTGCTAGATATGTTTTATGAGGTTTTTAGGGAAATATAATATAAATTAATTTCATAAGCCTCATAGAAATTAATCTCTATACTCAATACTCAGTGTTTTAAGTTATTCACTCATTCATTTCTCTACTCCCTCATTTATTCATTAGACATTTCTTATCTGTCTCCTGTAATGTACCACAGCCTAAACTATTAAACAAAATGACTTTGACACAAAATCTACCTTCAGGGAGCTGATGTAAAGAGGGGAAGACAGATATGTCAATTATAAGATGATCATATTGTAAAAAACGTTGTCCATTGTACCAAAGGGACTAAGAAAAGGGAGCGTCAACTGTACAGGAAAGTCTTGACTGCTTCAAAGATGATGTGACATTTGAAGTGTATAATGACTTTTTTGTTGTTGTTAAATGCCACTGACCCTGTATTGGGTTTCCAAGGAGCCGCTGGTAAGTTTGAATGACGGACTTTGTGGTTCAAACCACCCTTGTGGCCCAATGCTTATCCTACAGCACCACACTAGGACTCCATATAAGTGGTTATTGTACCTATGATGAAGCCCAACTTAGTGATAGAGATTTTCCCAATACTCATTGCATTTAAGTTATTCATTCATTCATTTCTCTGTCAAGTTGGTTCTGGCTCAGAGCAATCATGTATAGGGTTTCCAAGGAATATGTAGCTGACGGGTTTGAACTGCCAACCATGTAGTTAGTAGTCTAGTGTTTACCCTACAGCACTACCCCAGGACTCACTCCTGATATAGCAACAGAGTATACTCATACTCATCTATGCCCAGGACCACTGCCCTGTCTAGCCATTCCCACACATGCCCAATGCTAATCTTCACTTCAGAGCATGCCTAGCCACATTGAGACACTCCCCTACAGCCCCTTCAGCCCCTTCCCAGGGCTTCCTGATGGACTTCTGTCTAGGACAGAATATATTTATTTCCTAAGTCACAAAAATGAATGGCTTACTTATGTTGTTGTTGTTGTTAAGTGCCGTCGAGTCGGGTCCGACCCATAGCGACCCTGTACAGGGTTTCCGAGGGTGTAAATCTTTACGGGAGTAGAAAGCCTCATCTTTCTCCCACTTATAGATTATTTAAAATATCATAATAAATATTTGCAGAAGCCTTTGTGGAGCACATTTCTGAATATTCTTCCTAAAATCATAAGGAACTACTGCTATCTTCAGCCCTCACTAAACCTTTTTTTTTTTTTTAAGTAATCTTGACCTAACCTATTCATTTTGAGATTCTTATTACACAAATAGTTAACCTCAGAGTTAATTCCAGAAATGTTTAGGATTCAACCCCTTATGCTAGACTGAGTTGAAAGGTAAAGAATACTTTAAAGAATGCAAGCTACTGCTTTTACAGCCCTGGAAAACCATGGAGAAAATGCTACTCGCCAACGTCTTCAACCTTCCCTCTACCCTGAAGAAATTAATTCCCACAATGATCAATTTGTCAGGAACATAGAGGAGTTATTCTGACCATGCAACCATGTAAAGGAGGATGCTAATGATTTTTAAGCCTAAGTAAAGAGAGCAAGATGAAAGAAGTGAATGTGTCACACTTCTGAGATTAAAGACAAAATTAATTGGCCTTGCTTACTTCCAGAAAAACTCAGATCTTCTTGCTGAATAACTAATTCAGTAACGTTTTTGAGGTTTAAATTATCGATTTTAATCAATTTGGAAGCTAGGCTTTGCCTACAGAAAAATAACATAGGCCTGGATATTGTTGTTCAGTGCCATCAAGTCGGTTCCGACCCATAGCGACACTGTATAGAGTTTCCAAGGAGCGGCTGGTGGGTTTGAATTGCTGATCTCACAGTTCAAACTGACTCTGTAGACCAGCACATTAACCCACAGTGCCACACCAGAACTCCATACACCTGGATACATTTAGTCATATAGGACGTTATCACTTCACAAATTTACTTTCAAACATACAATCTAATTATTTTTTCCTAAGACTGGGTTCATGACTGTGAAATGAAATTATTTCTTTGTTATTTACAACTGGAAGTTATTTTTTTTAATCCTTATTTCCTACAGGTGCATTTGGCATAGTATCCGGGATTAACCCAAACCAGGAGTTCAAAATGATCCTCAACTCTTCTACAGAAGATGGTATTAAACGAATCCAAGATGACTGTCCCAAAGCTGGAAGACATAATTACATATTTATCATGATCCCTACTTTATACAGCATCATCTTTGTGGTGGGAATATTTGGGAATAGTTTGGTGGTAATTGTCATTTATTTTTACATGAAACTAAAAACGGTGGCCAGTGTTTTCCTTTTAAATTTAGCACTGGCTGATTTATGCTTCTTACTGACTTTGCCACTGTGGGCTGTCTACACTGCTATGGAATACCGCTGGCCCTTTGGCAATTACCTGTGTAAAATTGCATCAGCCAGCGTGAGTTTCAACCTCTATGCCAGTGTGTTTCTACTCACATGTCTCAGCATTGACCGATACCTGGCCATCGTTCATCCCATGAAGTCCCGTCTTCGGCGCACAATGCTTGTAGCCAAAGTAACTTGCATCATTATTTGGCTGCTGGCTGGCTTGGCCAGTTTGCCATCAGTAATCCACCGAAATGTTTTTTTCATTGAGAACACAAATATCACAGTATGTGCTTTCCATTATGAATCAAAAAATTCAACCCTCCCCATAGGGCTAGGCCTAACCAAGAATATATTGGGGTTTTTGTTTCCTTTTCTGATCATTCTTACAAGTTACACTCTTATTTGGAAAACCCTAAAGAAGGCTTATGAAATTCAAAAGAACAAGCCAAGAAATGATGATATTTTTAAGATTATCATGGCAATTGTGCTTTTCTTCTTCTTTTCTTGGGTTCCCCACCAGATATTTACTTTTCTGGATGTACTGATTCAGCTGGGCATCATACATGACTGCCAAATTGCAGATATTGTTGACACCGCCATGCCTATCACCATTTGCATTGCTTACTTTAACAATTGCCTAAATCCTTTTTTTTATGGCTTTCTGGGAAAAAAATTTAAAAAATATATTCTCCAGCTTCTGAAATACATTCCTCCAAAGGCTAAATCCCATCCAAGCCTATCCACAAAAATGAGCACACTTTCTTACCGCCCCTCAGATAATGTAAGCTCATCCACCAAGAAGTCTGCTCCATGTTTTGAGATTGAGTGAGGCACCTGTCTGTGAAGTCACCTTGTGAAACAAACAGAAAAATCATTCCTCCAGCATACTTCACTAGTGAATGAGCATTAGGTCATTTCAGAATTTAAGGAGAAAATGGATTGTGTGAATTGAACTGATTTTTCTAAAGCTCAGAACAAAAGCTTTTTTTTTCCTTTTTGCAGCAAATGTAAAGCCACATTTTGCATCATTCTGCATTGATAACTGAATCCACTCAGTTGTTAACCAAAAATAAGTGGTTCGAACCTATCTGCCACTCCAGAGGAAAAAGATGTGGCAGTCTGTCTCCAGAGAGATTTACAGTCATGGAAATCCTACCAAGGCAGTTCTACTCTGTCATTTTACTGGCAGATATGTAGTCTCCCCAGTCTGCTCTTGTTCTATTTTTTTTTTACATCCATGTGTTCTTTTTGTTATTATTTCCATATTTCAAATTGCTAAACCTTTAGAGGAGAAACAGGAAATGAGAGCTCAGGACTGCACTGCCTAATTTCCAAAGGACAATACAAAGGGTTGTGCCTGATTTAGCTATGTAGCAAATATGGTTCATCTGTACCTACCTGCTACTGCACATTTTGTATGAAGAGATGCTAAGCAGTCACTGTCAAGTTTAAAAACATTTTGTGAAACTCAACCTGTGTCTTAGAGATCTACACTGCCCAAGGAATGCCAGTTTGAGGGTTTTTGGTATCATTGTATTATTAATGTCACATATAAAAGTTGACTCTTTGTAAAGATGTTACTCTGGTCCTAGGTATTAAGTGTCTTCATAGTCATATTAGTTTTATTTTATATCTGAGAAGTACATATATTTTGTGGTAAAAAAAAAAAAAGATTACATATCATAAAGTATATAAGTATACCTTACTGACTTAAAAATATATATTGTATATATGTGTGTTTCCTCACATACGTGTGTTTATGTGTGTATCTATATCTCTAAACTGTTGAATAAAACCCTGCAAAGTCATATTTCTTTAAAATAAATAATTTGACTATAATAATTTGATTGCAGTTGTATTTACTCTTCATTGTTTAAAATAGATGCTGACTTAATTTTTAAACAAGATAACTATGAATAAATGTAAACATTTTTATTTAAATTTTAATGTAACCTATAGTTTAATAATACTGGCTATAAATATTATATCCTGTCATTGAAAAACACAAAATCAAAAAGAAACATTTTGTTACACTCAGTAATGTGGAATAAACATATCATGTTGAACTTTGCAAAGTTTTTCATATAACAAAAGTAAAAATAACTCATTCCTTATAATGCCAAAATAATAAATTCCTTTGCACATAGATCCTGTTTTAAATAACAGGATTTTTCCTGATTACATAATAATCACTGTAAAACTTTTTAAAGATATAGAAAAGTATAAAAAATAAGTCATATATATTTCCCTGCATTAAAAAATAATCATTTTAATGGGTAGATTTTCTTCTACTTTTGCTTGTACTAACTATACATTATTGTTGTTGTTAATTGCCATTGAGTCAATTCCAACTCACAGCAACCCTGTATAGGGTTTCCAAGGAGCAACAGGTGAACTCGAACTGCTAACCTTACAGTACAGACAGCATTGCAGTCTGGCACATTAACGCACAGCACTACCCCAGGACTCCAACTACACATACGTATACATAAATATGGAGTCCTGGCAGTGTAGTGGATTACAGAGTAGACTGCTAACCACAAGGTGAGTACACTGAATCCATCAGCCACTCTATGGGAGAAAAAGGTGCTTTTCAGCTTCTGTAAAGATGTAACACTTCTGAAATGCTACATAGGGTCACTCTGAGTCAGAACCAACTGGATGGTTATGGGTGGTGCTGGATACATAACTAGGAGTCCAGGTGCTGAATGAGTTAAGTGTTGGGCTGCTATACAAAAGGGTTTGAACCAACCAGCTGCTCCACAGGAAAAAGAGGACGCAGTCTGCATTTACACTGATTTGCAACCTCATAAATTCTATGGCGCAGTTCTACTCTGTCCTATGGGGTCAGTATGAGTTGGACTCAACTCGAAGACAGTGACTTTTTTTTCATACATAAACAAATTATGCTATCACTTAATATCACAGCATAGTTTCCTACACTATTAGACATGTTTTCTAAAACATTTGAATAATTGCACACTATTACAAAATACAGACATATCCTAATATAGTCATTTCTGTTCTGGTTCACAAAATGCATTGTGAGGGATATCAAGGTACATGAATCTGATAAATTCCTCAAAGTACATCCCAAAAGTGGTTCAGCTGGGTCTATATGTATGAACATTTTTAGTTTGTTATTCTACATAGATATTACCAAACATTTTTCAAAAAATGTAATAACAATTTACAGTACCATAAACCAGATAGGAATGTGTTTCATCACAGCCTCAGAGCATGTAATGTATGTTCAATTTAATTGTATTTAAGTCTACACTATCTCAATTATTTATTAACTGGTAGGAATAATTCTTTCCATGACTAGTTTTGGTTTTAACTCCACCAAATTGCATTGTGATTTTCTCATTTGATTTTATATAATAGATACTGATAATTTTGTTGATTCATCTTGCTTTTTCACTGAAATTAACTTACACTGAAGTTAAGACTAGTACCAGAATGTTAGGATGGAATGTCACGATTTATCCTTCATGAATGCATTTAGAGCTTAAGTGACTCTTTATTTTGGAATATTTCTTTTCAGTTTATACAGAACAAAAATTTCCATTATGTTGCAGACCGTGTAAGACTAGTCAGAGGTTCGAGGCCCTCTAGGGCCGAGTGTAACAAATGAGGCCACTGGCAGTTAATAGCAGATTGTTTTTCATCAAATTGTTTAGTCATATTTATTTAATTCCAAACATGAGCCCTGGATGTCCACAGAGAAATGCAATATTCCCCTAAGTT
>NW_006408792.1:3432170-3454033 GCF_000296735.1 Chrysochloris asiatica
GCCATCGTCACCGGACACCCCATCTTCGGGTCCTCACCCCCTTGCCGAGGCCAGACCCCGGCACCATTAGAGTCTGAGTTCCCAAACCCTATGAAAGCTTTATCTTTTCAGTCAGTCATTCATCCTCTCACGAAGTCAACACATTTCATATTGCTTGCGTACTCTGTAATGTCACAAATAGCTTAGAACTTAGGACAAAAGTTTCCACCAACTGTTGTTAGCAGTATAAAAGAGAGACAAGCAAGAAGTAATTTGATTGTACAGCCAGGGGAAGACTCATAGAAAATTGAAATGACAAATTTTCTGTTTCATAACTGTGTGCTGATGCAATTTTTTTTAATATTCTCCAACATGGAGATCCAAAGAAGACAGCACAGACTCATACAGGTCACAAAAGTGGTGGATAAAGAAAACGGGTTCAGGGACATTGGGACACTGGTGTGAAGTGAAGGTTGAGATTCCCTAGGGCAGAGAAGACAGTAAATCAAGTGTGATACAGAGATACAGAGAGACTAAGGAGTGGATGGATGCTGAAGGCAGCCCCACTCTGCCTCAAAGGTAATGATATAAACCTCCTAGGGGAAGGAGATCTGGTAGCATAGTGGTTACGAATCGGGCTGTGAACCGCAAGGTCAGCAATTCGAAACTACTAGTGGTTCCGCAGGAGAAAGCTGAGGCGTTCTGCTCCCGTGAAGATTTACAGCCTCGGAAACCCTGTGCAGGGTGGCTATGAGTCGTAACCGACTCCACCGCACTTAACAACAACAACAACAAGGGGAACTGTGGACAGAGGTCTAGGGCCATAAGTTCCATGGGGGAAAACCTGGAGCTAGAAAGAAGGAACCTAAATATATGTTGTTGCTGCTAGCACAAAATAAACATTAGGTAGGATTTATAAACAGAAGACAAAGCAGTATGAGGAAAGACATAATTGCATGATTTTGTAGATTTCAGGCTGAATGATGGCAGAGAATTGAAGAATAAATGTAAAGGGATAAAAAGGTATGAATGAAGTAGAATATTGGAGCTAATGATCAGAGAGTCATGTTTCCAAATTTAAGATTTTGATTTCTTGTTGTTGTTAAGTGCTGTTGAAACAGTTCTGACTCAGTGTTTCAAGAAGTGGTTGGTGGGTTTGATCCACTAATCTTCTGGTCAGCAATCTGGTGTTTATCCTACAGCACCATATCAATTAAAATATAACATCTGTAGCTATAGCCATTGTTGCATAAGATATTTCAGTAGTGGACACCTGAAGAGCAGCACTGTGGTGCTGTAGGGTAAGTATTGGACTGGTAACTGGTAACACAAGATCAGCAGTTCAAACCCACCAGCTGCTCCTCATAAACCTTATACAAAGTCAGTTTGAGTCATAACTGACTCAATAGCACTAAACAATAATGTTGTAAATTAATGTAGGCTAAGATCTCCACTGAGATGGCACAGGGATAAAATACTTTTCTGTTACACAAGCAATTATAAGACATATGATTGGACCATAAAATAGTAAGTAAAGAGAAGAAATGAGCACTCCATACATATGCCCCCTAGAGCCTAAGTTCTGGAACAACAGAGCTGCCTGGACCAACCTCTCAACAGTGACTTAACTGATCTCTGGGTCTCATAGGGCCAGTGGACACAGCATCCTACCCTTCCCAAATGCAACTGAAAATCAAAATCTGAGCTCAGCCACCTTACTTGAGGGAGTTAAAGTCCAAACTATGAATTTTTCAAAATGTCATTAGAAAGAGCCAGAGTCAGAACCCTGACTAGCATTTAAATATGTTTATTTAAAGGCTATTAAAAGCTGAATAATAATTGAATTTTAATATTTAACTCTAAATCATATATATACAAGGGAACCTTGTGTAATAACCCTGTAAGAGTTTAAATACCCTGAGATTTACCCCTTAAGCATCATGATAGCAAAATATGTGCAAGAGATACAATTTTTTTTAATAAATGGTGCTAATTTTGAAACTATTAAAAACCAGTTTGCTGTACATTTGCTTCAAGTATCAAAATGATGATGAGTCATATAGGTCCCCGGGCCCCTTTCTTGATTCGTTCTATGTCCTATAAAGCTTCTTTTGAAAACGTGAACAAGACGAGAAATAGGAATCCTGGCTGAAGCTTCCAGTGAGTTGGGATATAGCTCAAGGACCTGCTTTTCCAAGTCTGATGAAATTATGCTATGCTATATGGGCACATTCAGTTGCTAAATGATAATTTTCAGGAAATAAGCTTCACTTCTCCAAATAGCAGATAAAAAGCAGGCTGGTGCTCATCAACAGGGAGAAGCCTTCAGAGTTCACCATGAAGAAGAGATCCTATGCTCAGATTCCTAAGCAGTTCTGTTTGAATCAGTCAGCATTGTATGATGGAAGAACCCCTAGATGGGGATTCCTTTTGACTGGTGGCATGTTCCTGGCTGCTGCTATTACCAATCATTTCCCAAACAATCTGGAATGGACACAAAGTAGATTAACCAGAATCTACACAGACAATGGAGTCCTGGTGTGACGCTGTGAGTTAATGCGCCAGACTGCAAAGCCCTTTGAACAAGGTCAGCAGTTCAAGCTTACCAGTCACTCCTCAAATACCCAATACAGGGTCACTATGGGTTGGAACCGACTCAACGGCCCTTCACAACAACAACAACAACCACAAAGACAATTATTTCCTAAAGCTGCAACCCAATTTGAATCACATGATAAATATTGGAATGCAATGCCAAACGTTTTTAAAGGATTATAGTTCCCAATTAAGCAACTTCTAATAAACAAGTGACTTCTAAACTCCAATTCTCATTAAATCATGTAGAAAATGGATAGTAGAGAAAATTTTTCCATAGATGATACCACCTTCAAAGTCCTTATAAATATTCATTGAATTCTCCAACGTATTCCAGAAAGAGACCTCTATTTCAATTTGGGTACCCTCTTCTACACTCTTAGTATAGGTGGTCTGGTTGGAGTTCCATACCCACTATCAACACATCCAATAGGTCGGTGAGAAGACATAAGTAAATCACACCATCTGACCTAAGTGGGATGAGGTCATGACTTAAGTAGACCAAAGCAAGATGAATTTCCTGATTTTTTTGCCAGCAATTACCAGATGAAATGCATATTATTTCTCATTAGATGGGGATTGAAATGAATAAAAGGAGTTGCTGCAGCCTTTTCCAAAGGAGGAGATGGAAAATTCCAGGACTTTCATAAGGAGCATAATAATCAAATCAGACAGGAAGTGAGGGGAGACACATAAGAACACCCAGACTTGCAGATAGTGCCCATTTTATGCTTCGATGGCTTTATGATCAGAACTTGACTAGTTGGTAGAATTCTTCTATTTCATCCTCATTGGCTTTAGTGGTTGGTGCATAAATTTGAATAATAGTGGTATTAACTCGTCTTCTCTGTAGATACATGGATATTATCCTATCACAGACAGCATTGTACTTCATGTCTGATCTGGATATATTCTTTTTAACAATGAATGCAACATCATTCCTCTTCAATGTGTCATTCCCGGCATAGTAAACCATGTGGTTGCCAGATTAAAAATGGCCAATACCAGTCCATTTCAGCTCACTAATGCCTAAGATATCAATGTTTATGTGTTCCTTTTTTTTTTTTGCAACTTCCAATTTTCCCAGATTCACATTTCATACATTCCATGTTCCGATTTTCATTGGATGTTCACAGCTGTTTCTCTTCATTTTGAGTTGTGTCCTATCACCAAATGAAGGGCCCCTGGGCTTTTTTCCCACGGGCTTTACTCCATTCGTGTCATCATAGTCAACTCTACTCTGAGGCGGCAGCTCTTCCCCAGTTTGAGTGCCCAGTTTGATCATTTTGAGTGCCTTTCAATTTAAGGGGCTCATTTTTTGACACTACATCTGATAGTGTTTCTCTGCAATTCATAAGATTTTCAGTGAGTAAATATTTGGAAGTAGTTTGTCACTCCTTCTTCCTAGTCTGTCTTCGTCTAGAAGCTCATCTGAAAACTGTCCACCATGGGTGACCCTGCTGGTATTTAAAATACTGGTGGCATAGCTTTCAGAATCATAGCAACTCACAAGCCACCACAGTATGACAAACTGACAACACAAGTGGTGTCAAAATTTATTCACATTACATATCAAGATGTATAACATTTTACTTTGTCTTAAACTGGCATTTACATCAAGCTAGAATTTCAAATAGTCTCAGTCCTTGAAAGTTGGGGTTAGTTAATTGAAAACACTAATTGACCTTACACATAGCACAGGAATGGATTTTGTATTTATTGTAATTTGATTTTAGATGTGCTTATATTGAGTCTAGCAAATAAACAGGCTACAACAGTTAACTGTCACACTAATTAGTTAAATGCTCTAGTACTTTCAAAAGCCAAGAATGTAGATTGTATTTCCTAAATGGGAGGGGGAGTTAGGGAAATTCTAAAATTAATTTTCAAGTCATAGTTGTACCTCCTTGCAATCTAATGGAATGATGTTCTTTTGAAAAAATTGTATTACATTCAAGGAGCCCTTGTAGCATAGTTAGTTATGAGTTGATCTGCTAACCACAAGGTCAGCAGTTTGAAACTACCAGCTGCTTCATAGAAGAAATATGAGGCTTTTGACTTCCAAAAGATTTACAGCCTCAGTAACCCTATGCTACCTAGATGGAACACCACCTCCACATTACATTCTGAGAAAGATTTTCTTTTATGGTATACAACTCAGATTTGACAGTGTATTGGAGTAGGAGAATAGACTAGGAAAAACTAAAACAAAAATATGACTATTTGAACTGTATACAAAGACCCAGAGGAAAAAGGTGATATGATCATAGCCATGTATCCTGAGCACAGTTCTAGCATCATTGAAAATCACCTCTAAATAGATGCTAGTCAAGACAGGTGAGAAAAGAGTTGCAACAGAATAAGCACACCATATGTAAAGTTTCTACTTTTGCTCCTGACTGCAGAAACAAGTGGAAAGGAGGACCTACAGCTAACCATTAAAGATAGGAGGGTTTCACAATGAGTTGAAGGATTGGATATGGAACTATGAAAGATCCAACAGCCAAAATGAATCAGAAAGTAGTGTCAAAGCATATCATCACAGGAGAGTTCGGTATACGGATTGTTGTTGTTGTTATTGAGTGCTGTTGATTAGGTTCTAATTCATAGCAACCCTGTGTAGGGTTTCTGAGGTCAACTGGTAGGATTGAATTGCCAACCTTGTGGTTAGCAGTCCAGTGCTTATCCTACAGTGCTACACCAGAATCCAGCGTATAGGGTTAGAGCTGTAATATTTGGCTATGTCTGAAGATCTTTCTAATTGTCTCAACTTGGGGTGCTACACTAGCATCTAATGGGTAGAGATCAAAATGTTTCTAATTGTCTACAATTCACAGGACAGACCTGGATAAGAAAGAATTATTCAACCCAAATGCCAGTAGTAAAAAGTTGTGGAAAAACCAGTTAAAGTAGGAAAGTTGTTGTTGTTAGGCACCGAGTTGGTTCTGACTCACAGCAACCCTGTGCATAACAGAACAAAATATTGCCAAATCCTGTACCATATTCAAAATTGTTATTATGCCTGAGCCCATTGTTGCCACAGTACCAATCCATCTCATTACGTATCTTCCTCTTTTTCATGGACCCAATACTTTACCACCACCACTCATCTGTCCGTTTATTACACTGTGCTGGCTTGCATGTTGCTGTGATACTGGACACTATGCCATCAGTATTTTGAATGCTGGTGTACAGGTTTCAACAGAGCTTCCAGACTAACACAGATTGTTAAGTGCTATTGAGTCAGTTTTGTATAGAGTTTCCAAGGAGTGACTCGGGGATTTGAACCACAACCTGTGATTCAAACTGACCTAGTGGCTGAGTGCTTATCCTATACCACCACACCAGGACTCCAGGATTAAGAAAAGGCAAACCGCTTCTGAATGTTTAGCCACTGAAAACCTTATAAATAGTAGAACAATGTCAAATATAGTGACAGAAGATGAAAATATTATCACACCAGAATAGTGTCAGATATGGTGCCAGAAGATGAGCCCCCTCAGGTTGGAAGGCACTCAAAATGCTATTTCAGAAAAGCTGCCTCCTCAAAGTAGAGCTGACCATGATGGCAGAAATGAAGTAAAGCTTTGAGACCTTCATCTGCTGTTGGGCTACAACTCAAAATGAGGAGAAACAGCTGTAAGCATTCATCAATAATCAGAAAATGGAATGTACCAAATATAAATCTAGGATAATGGGAAATTGTAAAAAATGAGATGGAATGCATAAACATCGATATTCTGGACATTAATGAGCTGATTTGGATTGATATGGGCATTTTGAATATGATAAATATATAGTTTACTCTGCTGGGAATGACAGATTGAAGAGGAATGGTGTCACATTCATCATCTAAAAGAACATTTCAAGATCTATCTTGATGTACAACTCTGTCTGCAATAAGATAATATCCATGAATACAAGGAAGACCAGTTAATACAACTATCATTCAAATTTATACAGCAACCACTAGAGCCAGTGCTGACGAAATTGAAGAATTCTACCAACTCCTTCAGTCTGAAATTGATCAAATATGCAATCAAGATGTATTGATAATTACTATTGATTGTAATGCAAAGGTTAGAAACAAAGAGGAAGGATCAGTCCTTGGAAAATATGGCCTTTGTGATCGAAATAATGTTGGAGGTCACAAGATAAAATTTTGCAAGACCAATGACTTCTGCATTGCAAATACCTTTTTTAAACAGCATAAAAGATGACTATACATACGAACATCCAGATTAAATACCCAGAAATCAAATTGACTACATATGTGAAAAGAGACAGTGGGAAAAACTTCATATCATCATTTAAAACAAATCCAGGGGCAGACTGTGGAATGAACCACCAATTGCACTTATGCAAGTTCAGACAGAAGGTGAAGAAAATTAAAACAAGTCCATGAGAGGCAAAATATGACCTTTAACATATCCCTGAATTTAGAGATCATCTCTTGTATGATCATCTGAAGAACAGTTTTGACAAATGTGACACTAATGACTGAAGACGAGAAGAGTTGTAGGATGACATCAAGAATATAATACAAGAAGAAAGCAAAAGTTAGTAAGCTTCTTAATAAGAAGACAAGAAAGAAGGAAAAGACCTAAGTGCATGTCAGAAGAGACTCTGAAACTTAATCTCCAGCATGGAGATACTAAAGAAAATGGAAGTAAGGAGCTGAATAGAAAATTCCAAAGGTCAGCTTGAGAAGACAAAGTCAAATATTATAAGGAAATGTGCAAAGACCTGGAGTTAGAAAACCAAAAGGGAAGCACACACTCAGCATTCCTCCAGCTGAAAGAACTGAAGAAAAAATGCAAGCCTTGATTTACAATATTGAAGGATTTTCTGGGCAAAATATTGAATGATGCAGAAAGTATCAAAAGAAGATGGAAGGAATACACAGAGTCCCTGTACCAAAAAGAAATGGTTGATGTTCAACCATTTCAAGAGGTAGCATATGATCATGAGCCAATGATCCTGAAGAAAGAAGTTCAAGGTGCACAGAAGGCATTGGCAAAGGAGAAGACTCAAGGAATTGATGGAGTAAAAATTGAAATATTTTAACAAAGTGAGGCAGCACTGGAGGCACTCACTCATCTATACCAGATATATGGAAGAGAGCTACCTAGCTAATTTATCGGAAGAGATCCATAGTTGTGCGCATTCCAAAGAGTGGTGACCCAACAGAGTGAGGAAATCATCAGACAATGTTACTAACATCACATGCAAGTTAAATTTTGCTGAAGATAATTCAAAAGCAGCTGCAACTGTACATTGGCAGAAAACGGACAGATATTAGGGCTGAATTTAGATGAGGATGTGGAATGAGGGACAGCATTGCTGACATCAGATGGATCTTGGCTGAAAACAGAGAATACCAGAAAGATGTCTACCTGTGCCTTATTGGCTATACAAAGGCTTTTGATTGTGTGGATCGTGACCAGCTGTGGACAATTGCGAAGAATGAGTATTCCGAAACACTTAATTTTGCTCATGAGGATCCTGTAGGTAAACCTAGAAGTAAGTTTAAATTTAGTAAACATGTATGTTAGGGTTGTATTCTTGCATTATACTTATTCATTCTGTGTGCTAAACAAATAATTCGATAAACTGAATTATATGAAGAAGAACATGGCATCAGGATTAGAAGACTCATTAACAACCTGCCATATGCAGATGATACAACCTTGTTTTCTGAAAGCAAGGAGGACTTAAAATATTTCCTAATGAAGATCAAAGACCACAGCCTTCTGTCTGGGTTGCAATTCAATGAAAAGAAAACAAAAATTCTCACCACTGGGTCAATGAATAACATAACATCAAGATAAATGGAGAAAAGACTGAGGTTGTCAAAGACTTCATTTTGCTCAGATCAACCATCAACACTCCTGGAAGCAGCAGTCAAGAAATCAAACAATGTATTACATTAGGCAAATCTGCTGCACAAGACCTCATTAAAATGCTCAAAGACATCAGTTTGAGAACTAAGGTATGCCTGACCCAAGCCATGGTATTTTCAGAAACCTCATATGCATGTGAAAGTTGGACAATAAATAAAGAAGACCTTAGAAGAATTGATGTATTTGAGTTATGGTGCTGGAGGAGAATATTAGAAGTGCCATGGACTGCCAAATGAATCCTGGTGGCACTGTAAAATAAGCAATGGAATGCTAACACAGGGTCAGCAGTTCAAAACTACCAGCTGCCCCTGTGGAAAAAGAGGAGATTTTCTGCTTCCATAAAGATTTACAGTCTCAGAAACCCTATACAGGATCGCTATGAATCAGAATTGATTGGATGGCAGTGAATTTGAGTATAGAAGCCAAGATCATGACATCAAAACCCAATTCAAGGAAGGTGAAAGTAAAGTCATCCAACAATGACTTTTGACAAGAGTAGCAATGTAGTTGTGATGTCAGTGGGGACTTCTGGGGGACTTGAAACCTCAGATAAGATAGACTTAAGCTTTTTGAGAAAATCCAAAGATCTCCATTGATTGTTGCAGATCCATAACAAGCTAGTATTTTCATGGTCTACTCTCATTCTAGATACCTGCTTCCCCCAGCTCAGTCTAAAGATCACAACACCACACAGATTGCAGTCTGTCTTTCTCCATGTTATTCAGACATGAAACAGTTCCAATCGCATATATATGGACATACAAACACTCACTTTTACACACACTCAATGTCTTGGTTATCTAGTGCTGATATAACCGATATACCACAAATTTATTGTCTCACAGTTTGTTGTTGTTAAGTGCTGTACAGTTGGCTCCCACTCATAGCTACTCTGAGTACGGTTTCTGAGGAGCAGCTTGTGTGTTTGAACTGCCGACCTTGGGGTTCAAAATCCAATGTTAATAGAATTCCAAATTCAGAGTAAAACAATGGAGAAAGGTCTTTGTCTCTTTCAAGCATCTGTGGATCTAGTATTCCTTGGAGATGTCCATGTACCTTGGCAGCAATCTCTCCCTAGATTTAGTAGCTTCACAGTGAAGGGACCCCAACTCTTGTGGTAAGTAATAGGTCCCCCCTTCCCACTTCCCTTTCTCTGCTGTCTTCTGTGTCCTTTTATCTTTGCAAGATGAAAGATGTTACCAGCCACACCCCTAAGAAAACTTCCTTTCAATTGATTGGCTTCTCATAGCAGATCTCATCATGGAAGTCTAGCCAAGATGACACAAACCCTAACTATCACACTCATCCTCTCACATGCTCATACTCACATACACTCACACCTGCACACATTCATACGCTTTGGCAGATATCTTAATTCCAAAAGTCCTCCCTCCCTCTGGACATTTCTCCCTAGACACTTCACCCTGTGCACTTCCCAACTTCACTAGATCCCGTAACTCATCCATTTCCCTTTCTGTACCATTTCTTCTCTTTGAGAAACAACCCCAGTTTCATTTTCTAAAACAGGGTCGCCTAACCATCTCATAAGCTCCCCTCTTGTGAACGTCAACCATGCCTTCACATGGGGACTTCTCCTCTGAGCAGATTG
Source organism: Chrysochloris asiatica (assembly GCF_000296735.1). NCBI lineage: Eukaryota > Metazoa > Chordata > Mammalia > Afrosoricida > Chrysochloridae > Chrysochloris > Chrysochloris asiatica. The sequence goes on from NW_006408792.1 coordinate 3,442,257, forward strand.
TCAGGAGTTTGCCTAAGAAAAAATCCAGTGTACACTACTAACATAAAGAATGATTCACTCTGTTCCTGACAATCCAGTGGTTCTCGTATAGTAGTACAAGTCCTATTGGCTGGAAACTGAAATATTCCACATGGAATGGAGGGTCTTAATAATTAGATTTATTCAAAATCCATGCTTCATTAATCCTCATGCTTTTCTGCTAATTCAAGATGTAACTCTCTTTCTGCTGTTCCTACATGCCTCTGCATAGGGGAAGTGGCCCCTCCTTTGTGTGGGCTTTCCCTCAGGAGGACACACGCATGTGTTTTATCCAGTAGAGGTACAACTTTACAGCAGACACCTGTCTCGATATTGTTCTTCCATATCCAGTTAATATATCATTGGACTTACTTTTTAAGAAATTTTCATATCCTATCAACTGTTTTCAAAATTTAAAACAATCCAATCTTCGTTTTGAAATATAAAGCATTATATAGCTAGTACCCAGATGCACGGATGTTAACTGCTCATTTTCTCCATGTTATCAAAGGCAAGCACAAAAATTATCAATGTGATTAACATAACCTCATGTTAAGAAATATATACTGTTGGCAGGTGACTAATTTTACCAGTGTTAAAGATTAATTTTTGTTCCCTTGAATTATCTGTTCTTTTCATAAATTCCTGATAGTAAGGACAACATCCAGACTTTGTTGGGAGAAAGAACAAGAAGATACAATTGCCACTCCATTCTTCATCTAGTTAGTTTACTTCAGTGCATCAATATAGGGAAGGAATAAACAAAAACTTTCATAAAGAAACACATTGTTTCTAATGTTGCTTGCATTCCAAATCCCAGAACCACCTTTTAAAATGAGACCGTATTTATTATGCTTTCCTTTATTTCCCCTTTCTACTTTCAATGCCAAAATAAAATTATGAGTTCAAATTAAACTTGAGATCATTCTCTGAATGTCTTTTTCCAAAAAGTCCTTGCTATTTATTATGTACTATGTAAATTATTTACTTCAGGAACACAGATATAGATTTTTCTCTTTTTTAAAAAGCCTAGGCCTAGCACCATGATTTAACGGCTGTACTTAGAGGGTCTCAGAACATTACTGCACCGAATTCAGAAATAAGTTCAGAATATCCTGTCTAGGTAAATCTCAGGCAAATTCCAAATGCTGCCTGGAGCAGGTTACTTACTTTGACTGTCTACAGGTACAGACCAGGACAAAAGGAAGTTTCATCAATCTGTCTTCTTCATAAAATACAATTGACTAACTCCTACCCTGTATTTATCAGTACAACACTACTCTACAGTTTTGCCAAACTTTTGTTGCTGTTGCTGTTGTCATTGTTAGGTGCAATCAAGTTGGTTCTGACTCATAGTAACCCTATGCACAAAAGAGGAAACACTGCTGGTCCTGTATTATCCTCACAATGTTATGTTTGAGCCCATTGTTACTGTCACTGTGCCAGTCCATCTTGTTCAGGGTCTTCCTCTTTTTCCTTGATGCTCCGCTTTACTAAGCTTACTGTCCTCCAGGGACTAGTCCCTCTTGACATATCTAAAGATTGAAAGATGAAGTCTCACCATCCTCATTTCTGAGCATTCTGGCTGTACTTCTTCCCAGATTTGTTTGTTCTCTGGAAATCTATGGTACTTTCAGTATTATTCTCCAGCGCTGTATTATTCAAATCAAAGATATTAACCAAATCTTCTAGATCTTGCTTATTTCAATACCCAACTTTCACATGCATAAGACAACTGAAAATACCATGACTTATGTCAGGTATACCTTAGTCATCAAACTGATATCTTTACTCCTCAACACTCTAAAGAGGTCTTTTGCAGCAGATTTGCCCAATGCAATATATCATTTGATTTCTTGACAATTGCTTCCATGAATGTTGGTTGTGATCCAAGCAAAATGAAATCCCTGACAACTTCAATTTTTTCTCCATTTATCATGATGTTATTCATTGGTTCAGTTGTGAGGATTTTTGTTTTCTTTACATTGAGGTACAATCCATATTAAAGGCTATTGTCTTTGATCTTTATCAGTATTTTAGTCCTCTTCACTTCCAGCAAGCAAGGTTGTGTCATCTGTATATTGCAGGTTGTTTATGAGTCTTCCTCTGATCCTGATGCCATGCTCTTCAAATAACCCAACTTCTCAGATTATTTGCTCAGTATATAGGTTGAGTATGTATAGTGAAAGGATACAACCATGATGTACACTTCTCCAAATTTTAAACCATTCAGTATCCCCTTGCTCTGTTCAAACAACTGTCTCTTGGTCTATATACAAGTTTCTCATGAGCACAATTAAGTGTTCTGAAATACTCATTCTCTCCAATGTAATCCACCGTTTGTTATAATCCACACAAATTCCTTGGCACAGCTAATAAAGCACGAGTAAACATATGTCTGGTAATCTCTGCTTTTAGCCAAGATCTATCTTACATCAGCCATGATATTCCTTGTTACATATCTTCTTCTGAATCATCCTTGAATTTCTGGCATCTTCCTATAGATGTACTGCTGTAACCATTTTTGAAATATCTTCAGCAAAATTTTACCTGCATGTGATATTAATGATATTGTTCAATGATTTTCACATTCCATTGGGTCATGTTTCTTATGGAATGGGCATAAATATTAATCTCTTCCAATCTTTCAAATTTCTTGGTACAGACAATTGAGTGCCTCCAGTGCCACATCAGTTTGTTGAAACATTTCAATTTGTATTCCTTCAATTCCTGGAACCTTGTTTTTCACCAGTGCCTTCAGTGAAGCTTGGACTTCTTCCTTCAATGCCATCATTTCTTGATCATATGCTACTTCTTGAAATGGTTGAGCATCAACCAATTCTTTTTAGGACAATGACTTTGTGTATTCTTTCTATCTTCTTTTGATTCATCATGCATCATTCAATATTTTGTTCATGTTGTTGTTACTAAGTATCATTGAGTTGATTCCAATTTATAATGACCCTGTATAGGGCTTCTGAGGAGCAGCTGGTGGGTTTGAACTGCAGACCTTGTGTTTCACAGTCCAGTGCTGATCCTATAGCTCCACACCAAGAGTCCATTCTGTTCATAGAGTCCTTCAATATTGCAACCTAAGGCTTGAATTTTTTGTTTTCAGTCCTTTCAGCATGAGAAATGCTGAGCATGTTTGCTTCTTCTGTTGTTGTTGAGTGCCATGGAATCGAGTCTGTCTCATAGCAACCCTGTATAGATTGTCCGATGCTACAAATCTTTGCAAAAGAAGAAAGCCTGATCTTTTCCCCATAGAGTGGCTGGTGGACTCAAACTATCAACCTTGTGGTTCCCAGTCCAATGCTTATCCTACACAACCACCTCACTCCCCTTCTTTTATTTTGACCACTCATATTTCCCTTGGGTTGGTACTTCTTCTGTTTCTTAATTAGTGAATGAAGGTGAATAACAACACTTGTCTTTTCCTTTCCCTAAGACATCAGACCCATTTTGAGAACTACTTCTTGAATAGACATCCCAATTGGGGAAATAAATGTCAATTCATGCTCAACTTATCCAAAACCAGGCTTGAAAAGCAGGCAGGAATAAAAGGCATACAGCCTAAATCATCACCACCACCAAACTACCAAAAAAAAACCAAAAACCCAAACCCGGAAAGGACACCCTGTTGTCACCAGTAAACTCAAGTTGTCACATTGACACACCTTTTGCCACCAATGCTCCCAACACTGGACTTTGAATTTGTCTACCACTCTCATGCCTAAATTCAAAGACACTGTTTAATCTGGATACTAAAGGGGACTGCTGTTAGTACCAAAAAGAATTTTCTCAAAGCCTGCTGGATTTTGCTGCTCCAAGTCCAGCTGTCATCAAGTGTCCAAGCCCCACCTACCTGGGAAGATTAGAAAGTAATGATAGGGTGTTTTCAATTTGCAATGCAGGAGTCTAGCTCTGCCTCCTGCAACACCTAAAATAAGGAATTCTCTAATGTTATGAATTGGGCTGCTAACCTCAGGGTCAGCAGTTCAAAACTACCAGCTGTTCCACGGGAGAAAGATGAGACTTTCTGCTCCCGTAAAGATTTATAGCCTCAGAAACCCTGTACAGGGTCGCTATGAGTGGGAACCAACTCCACAGCACATAACAACAACAACAACAAAGGTAGGAAATGGGTTCAGTTACTTTGCCGCCAAAACAACAATAAATGATCTCTATAAAAATCATTCCTTACAAAAGAAATGACAAAAGGAAAGCAATAATGAACAAAGCCCCACTCCAGTTACAATTGGAAGTAACTGCAGTTGGTGATGTGCGTGTCCCCTACCTGCCACTATGTGCTGTGTTCCTAACCTTCCTTCTTGTTTCACGTGTCCCTAAACCCAACTCTTCCTTTACCACCCCAAAGCAACTCTTAACTAATGGCTTCAAAACTTCATCTTTCTGCCCGTATCAAAGTTAATTTCAATTTTGTTGGAAAAGGCCTGACAACATTTTACATGTTATACATTTAGGAAAAGTCATTGGCAAATATAATCCAAACTCCTTATTTTAGAGAAGAAGACAGTGAGGCACAAAAACATGCAAGGATCTAATACATGCAGTCTGAGTTCAGCCAGAGTTTGAACTCAAATCCTCCACTTCTTGGCATGTAAGCCACATGCTTTCATCTAGGGAGGATTTTCCATATGTGAGAATTGTTGTACTGAAGTGAAGTTTGGAGAGGTCCTTCTTGAAACATGACTTTTATGCCTTTTGGTTTGATGGCTATTTATGAAATATCGCTTACGCTGCTTGAGACAATTATAGAAAATCAAAACACTAAAAGTATTCAAACCCAAAAGCACTTCCAAACCACAAACATACATTACTAACAGCTGCTCCAACACTGCTGCTGTGGCTTCACAAATATCCTCCGTCACTGAGCACCTCTGAAGTGTTTGTGGCTCTGTTCTTGCAACTTACTGTGGTATTGCTTTGAGGAGCAAGTTGTGGTTTCATGCCTGTTAAATGAGAATGTTCTGGCTCCGTGTAGATGCTAAAACTCGGGCTGCACAAGAATGCACAATCTCAGGCAGGCTAGGTAAAGATGGAGGCAGAAAGCCATTATATCTCTTTCCAGCTTTTCTCTTCTCTCAAATGCATATGGATGCACAGTAAGCAAGCAGTAATAGTACACATCCCTGGTCATTGAATATCCTGCAGTATACTTCTTAATTAAAACCAGAATCACAAATATGATTGCTTAAGTGTTAAAAACCTAGCCCTGCTTAATGACCAATCAGACAACTACTTGATCATTAAATCTATTTGGAATCACATTGTCCCCCTGAGGTGATACATTTAAGCTCTAACTATTCTTATTGTTTTCCTCCACCCAGTTTTTTGTTGTTATGGTTGTTTTTACTTTTTAACAATACTTCCTTTTTCAGCATAAAACTTCCATCTTACATTTGCCATCAGGATTTAACCCTGTTATAATAGGATATTATCTTTTTCTTTTTCTTTTTTTTTTTTTTTAGCTAGAGTGTGTCGCTACACTAGGGATTAAGGAATAATTTGCGTGAGCGACACATACAGTGTTGCCTAGTAACACAGGCTGATCTGTACAAAGGCGTAAATTGCAAAATTTCATAGCAGCATAAAAACTTTTACTGGCACTTAAGCATATTTTTCCCTGATTGAAGCAGAATTCATGCAACAATTACAACCACGCGACAAAAGCTGGTAATGATTAGCCTTCAAGAGCTGCTGTTATTTCCTGACAGTTTCAAAGCTGTTTTTGTTTGTTTCAGGAAAGAAAGCATCAAATCCTTTATGGACTAGCCTCACTGAAAAGACAGAACTGAACCTGTTCATTAGCCACTGCCAGTATTTTAACCACAGTTCCCACTGAAGAATAGAAGCATTGTGCAATAGTTTACAATTCTAATTAATTTGTGCCAACCAAAATCAGCCCTAAATGTACTGATACACACTTTAGAAGACAACTCTATTATGTAATATAGCCGTGGAAACACATAACTCAGTAATGGCATAAAAGTGCCTCCAACTACCATAATAATAAGAACTTCATGAAGATGAAAGATGGAAGCCAAAAAGGTTATTTTCGTATATCAAATATTTTCTGATGACACCTTAAAATATCTCCCATATTTATAGCTATTGAAGTACAAATTATAAAATATATCTGTTAAAGAGCCCAGGAGAAATTATTTTTCATTAAGTTCATTATAGTTGGTAGAGTAATATCCCACAGCATCTCAAGAAAATACGGACTTCTAAAAATGATTACATCGCATACCCTTATACACACACACACACACACACACACACACACAACACACACTGGATGAGTGTTTTATTGACTAGATACGAGATGATTTCTTTTTCTCTGACAAATACATGTTTCCATGAATAGATTCCTCAGTGTCAAGGGATTCCTACTGCTGCTCAAGGAAATTGAGGAATAAATGATCTGATCCTTTCATAGTTTCATAGACTCTTCATTCTTTTAGCCATTGTTTGAATAAAAAAAAAAATGGGTATAAACTTTCAATAGGTAATGCAGGCACAAAAGAATGGGCTCATAATACAATGTGAACCTTATGGGGAAACTTGTATGCTCAGGCATAGTTGTCTAACCAATTTTATGCCTGAGCTTCCTGGTATAGAATTCACCCAAACCTCATAATGTCAAATTTAGGATTTGATTTCTCAAAAATCCCCCAGCCCTAATAGTTACAGCAAGATATTTGCAAAGATCTGAATGTCAACAGAAGAAAGAGATCACAATGACACTGAAAGGAACAAAAGCCTTGAAAATCAGATAAAACCGGAAAAGGTAATCTATCTAATCCCAAAATCCCAGCCCAGGACAGGCCATTAACACACCACAAAAATAATGCTTGGGAATACTCCAGAAGTGTGATGAGCCCACAACTTAGTCACTGTGGGGCCATGAGGAAGTTGCTTAACCTCTCTGAGTCCCAGTTTTCTCTTCCATCCATTTAGGGGATTGGATTGGATTACATAAACTCTAAAGTCACTTGCAGCTCCAAAATCCTATAACTAAGTCCTTCCACCAATCTACAGTAAAGTTCCTACAACTTCTAACTCTGTCATTTTACTACAAGCAATGATAAGGAAACCAGCAGTCAGAGCAGAGAAATTGTAAGTAGGCATAAAACAAAACGGTCAAAGTTTTATAAACACACAACTTAACCTAACAAAATGAGACCTGAATCATCACTCCTCAGCCTAATACCTTAGAAACAAGGTCTACATAGCCAAAATTATTGTTGTAAGAGCCATCAAGTTGATCTGAATCACAGTGACTCTGTATAGGGTTTCTGAGCAGTGCGGGTGAGCTTAAAACACCAACCTTGTGGTTCAAGCCAACCTTAACCCACAGTTACCCATAGTGCCACACCAGGACTCCAAAATTCGAGGAGTTAAATTTCTTAACCAATGAAAAAGCAAGCTCCCCCCAAAATTTTTTTTGTCTTATCTACAATGTTATTTTAATTACCAAGGAATGGAAAAATTATGCTTTTTGTTTTAAATTGCTTTCAATTTTAAATAGTCTTAGTGTTCTATTTGGGGTTCATCCCATTCATATCAATAATGCTGTACACACAAGTAGCCTATATAAGAAATCTCAAGTTTGAAAAGGAGTAGCTTTCTTAAATATATACAGTAGTGAAACCAACTCTACAAACAAATGTACTTTTTTAAGAGCAGTACATTAGAAGCTCTCTGCCTCTTAAATAAGGTGTAACAGACAATATCATTATTACCTGATGCAATGCAATTTGTAATAGGAGAACCATTAAATGGTATTAGTGAAGGGGGAAATTTAGTACGAGTTGTTATTATTGTTTTTCTTCTACTAGAAAGAGTGGCTCCCTAAAATTTCATGAAAGACTATAACATAGTTTCCAACTTGGTAACCCAGCAAGTAAAACAGGTCAAAGTACACTGCATCTATTTTCAATTATATTGAGAAATACAGTCCTCAAGCAGCACAGAGTCAGCCAGAATTGTCTAAGACCTGGGGATCATAATGAAAATACCTTATAGTAAAATGTATTCCCCATAGGTTTAAATGCTAAATGAGAACCCAACTTTTTATTTCTCGTTAAATGAAATGTGCAGTCTTTTTCCCCTTTTAAGGTCAAGTATGCAGTATTTTGGAAAACAAACTATAAAAACATGATTAGCGAGAACAGAGGAAGTCATTATTTTCTTCAGTCATAAAGAATGCAGCATCATTTTATCAATCTAATGTATCTTTGTAACGGCAGCGGCAGCATGTGGCAGTACTTAAATTGCAAATACAGTATATAAGAACAAAAGCTTGGATTAAAAGAGCACTGAGATCAATCAGAAAAAAAAATCCATATGGATCAGATTATTTTTATAAATCTCATTTCCTTCCCAAATACCCACTTAACATTATATATTGCTCTATTATCTACCTACATGAAAATAATACTCAATGAGTCAAAGTCATAAAGTAAATCCAAATGGACATAGTTAATGGTTAATGGGGATAGAATCTGTGTTATAAAGTATGGTGTTGGAAACCAAAACATCTGTGAAATAAGTGTGCAAAATCTTGAACCTGAATTGATTAATTTATGCAGCATCTCAGTTTGCTTTGAGAAGCTTTATCACCCAAACAGTGAAGATGGCAAGATGTGCCTTCTCTGAGTTACCATCAGGACAACTTCATACTAACGCTTATCACAAAGATAAATATTTCAGAGAGTGTAGTTTTCCCGAAGCGCAACTTCATTGTTGAGGCAGTTCCAACACTGTGTCAGTTTTTCAACAACAGCTGCTAGCTATCTGTCATATTTAGGACAGCTATGCTTTCAATATACTCTGCTAGAGGCAGCTGGATCAACTTGAAACCAATTTGAAAAACATGTTTAGGAAAGTAAAAGAAATGACCTGTAACGTTACAAACAGGCCCATATTCTACATGAGATTCCCACCCATTTTTGCTTTATCGAGGCAGGTTATCTGGGAGAGGATACATTTTTAAGCCACCATTCAGGCTCAGGATTTCATGTTTCAGGCCTTAGTGATGGCTTCTATTTCCAATTTTTTTTTTTTTTTTTTTTTTTAATGATGTATGGCATTTTCTGCAGACCTTGATTCTCAATAAAATAAGAGAACAAGGAGGTAAATCCTACCAACATCTTCACTGTCTAGAATGCGTGATGAGCAAAATCTGAACAGAATAAATCGCTTTTCAGCTTAGAGAGAACATCAGAGTACTTGGAGATCTTGCAAAATCCATAGGAGAGGGTCTGTTTGCTTGCTTGTTTGATTGATTTGGGTTTGGGGTGGGGGCTTGTGTTTTTACTTTGTTTTATTTTGTGTTGTATTGTTGTAGAGCATGGATGTTACAATTCTATCTCATGTGCTAATATTAATTATGGATGCCTCTTTCTAGAGTGGTTTGTTTCCCATCCCAATGGCTTCTTAGTGTAATGAGCTAGATAAACAGTGTGGACAAGAAAAAATACTGACTTCGTGTATACATTTAGGAAATGTCAGGTCTCACTTGTCACGGAAAACAGCAAACCCAATACAGAAACAGAGGCACCAAATAAACTAAAGATTTTCCTTCTGGTTTTAGTTTCCTTGTTTTTTCTACACGTTTCATGTAGTAAGACCAAAAATTTTGTTAGGCATTACTAAGTTAGATTCTTGTGTTCATCAGAAAAGTTGACATAAAAGAAATCAATATTAATTTTTTTTTAAGAGCAGTCATGTTTCTTACAGTCTTACACTAGAAATTCACCATTAAAACTTAAGTTTTTCTTTTAATTTGTTTTTTAAAAAGAAAACAAGATGCTCCTTTCCACTTGACTTACCTCACAGCAAATTTTGAAGATAAAAGTTCCAGATCTGCCTTACAGCCCCTCCTGGTTCAAGGATCAGCCATTCATTTCCAAGAGGGAGATGCTAATGAGCAGATAGGATACCAGCTAAGGTATCCAGGTCCATGAAACTGCATGTGTGCACACGCTGAGACGAACAGTGCACTGCCTGCTCCACATCTCCAGTCATAGCTTAGCACCTGCATTTAATGAAGTAGTCAAGGGCTGAACTATCCTCATAAATGAGCCAGACTAAATCACAATGCTATGTGCTCAATGAATTGATGTTTTCATTTAACATGAGATCAAACTCCAACCAACACACAATCCTGGTTAGATTCAGTGGACAGTTACTATGCTGTGCATTGTATTGAACTAAATATTGTTCTCATGTGTTCTAAAGGCTACAGGAATCCAATTCCTCAACATTAATTTGATTTTGCAATTAAATGAAATGCACTTCAGGAGTTTGGCTAAATGTGTTCTTATATAAGCAAGTTTTAGGATTGATTCAAAGAAGCATCTGAGGGTTTAATGTCATCTCTCTTTGTTGCTGTCAACAACAAAAATAAAGTTGGATTGCACAGCTAGACATGAATTGAATCATTCATTTAAAAAATATTTTTCACACCTGTCACTTTAAAATTGTTGGATATAAAGTACTTAAGAAATATTAAAAACCAAACACATACCAAAAAACTCTACCTTCATAGATGTTAAATTCCATAAGAAAGAAAAAAGCTGAAATCATACACAACAGAATCAGACTAAAAATCAAAAACAGAGAAATCTCCAAATACTTGGATACTAAACAACATACTTCTAAATAATTCATGAATTAAAGAGGCAGCCTCAAGGGAAAGCAAATATTACATTGCACTGAATGAGATTAAAATATGTAAAAAACTGTGGGATACAAATACACCAGTGCTGAGAAGAGAGGCTAGCAAGCACATATTTATAAAAAAGCAAAAATCTTAAATCAATAATCAAAGCTCTTACTTCAAGAACCTAGAAAATAGAAGAACAAAACAAACCCTGAGCAAGCAGAAGGAAAGAAATAATAAACATAAGAGCAAAAATCAATAAAAATTTATTAAGTGCCATCGAGTGGGTTCTGACTCATTGCGACTCTGTTAGGGTTTCTGAGGAATGGCTGATGAGTTTGAAACACCAGCCCTGTGGTTCAAACTAACCTTGTGGTCAAGTGCTTATCCTGCAGCGCCACAGTATAGCTCCTGCTTTCTAGAGCTTATTTAAAGAGTTTATAAAGTTTATAGCTTATTTAAAGTGATGGCATCAATACACAATACAGAACAATGGAGAGTCAGTTACTATCAAGGTCAACAGGAATTCAGGCCATTTCCAGTTTTGAGGTTTCCAATATACTAAAAATGAAGAAATATCAAAACCAAGTCAAACCTCGTTATCATCAAATCGATTCCAGCTCATGGTGACTCCAAGTGTTACAAGGCAGAATTGCTCCTCAGGGTTTTCTTTGCTTTCATCTTCACAGACACAGCACCAGGTTTAGTGGGTTAGTAGATGAGTACTAACTGCCACTCAGGGACCTAAAACACCAAAACATGGTTACCAAAATTGATGTGTATTTTAAAGCATTACACTTACTGAATTGATCCTTATAAGACTAAAAAAAACACAGTATGATAATATTATTCACAATGCAAGGATAGAATTTATCTATCTAAATATATGTGTTTGGGAACAAACAAGATGGCGGATCGGGTGGAAGTGCAGTAAAGGAGTTCCACCAGCAACAACACAGAATACCTGACCAAGCAGGCTCAGGGGATGGTCCCAGAACTCTGAACCACATATAAAGGAATATTTAGAAGGTTGGAAGGCTTACAGCTGGGGGAATTTGTGGCAGAA
>NW_006408792.1:3455856-3466950 GCF_000296735.1 Chrysochloris asiatica
AAGATAGATAGGGGAACACTGAGACAAGTTTGCATGGCCTAGTGGGACAGAGGTAAATAGTGATGCATACTCAACCTTGGAACAACAGGGCTCTGGGATACAGGGATCTAGCTATAGCTTGAAGAGGATAAATAATAGTAAAATCCTTGACTGCCTTATGAAGATTAGTTTCCCTTGCCTACTATTGTAAAACAGACACTTGAGTGGGATAGAAAGGAATGTTGGAAAACATGATTAGAGAAAACTTGTAAGTCCTCCTTCAGCCTATAATTGATTGGAATACCTAAAAGGGGTTCTACAACTTGCCCAGTGACATAGGCCTCACGCAAAGCCTTTACAGAGTATAGGACCTTAGGTGGAATCCTGAGTCCCATCCACAACCTTATGAGGTGAGATATTCCCACTAGAAAGGACAAGCAGATTGGAACAGCTACAGTGACAGATGATGCATTTTCATGATGAACCTGATCTATACTCAGAGTGGTAGTTACTCTAAATATCAACAGAGAGGGAAAGATTCTTCACATCAAGTATCAATGTTATCCGCTCTGTACACAGGGTAGATAGGGATGGGCAACTTAGATATTGGCTACCTAAAATGAGGGGGCAATAAAGGCACAAAGTGACTGGCTTACAAGGTTTCAAGAGGGAGTTTAGCTTAAGAGTATGGAGGGAAAGAAAGAGTCCCCACTGAATAGCTGTCATCTTGTCTAGATGGGTCTGGTGAAAAGAGATGGGGATAAGATTTGTAAGAGTCAGTAGTGAATAACTGTCATCATGACTAATCGCGACTGTCACAATTGTAAAGGTAGAAGTTTTGTGGCAAAAAAAGGGGAGTGGTTAATCTTACAGTCCAGAAACAGAGGAGCCTAGGACCATCAAGAGAGGAACACACAAGCAGACTGTGGGACCTTATCCAGAGAAGCAGCGCCAGAGATGGGGGCATGGAGAGGGGGAGTGGCTGAATACTCTAGATTCACAGACTAAGAAGAGAAGGACTAAGAGCTGGTGGCCAGGAGCAGACTTGCAGAATGTGCCCTTTGGAGATATAAATTATTAAATATGCCTGAGTGGGGTTTTTTTGTTTGTGTGTTTTTTTAAAAAGTTAAAGTGGGTAGAGAAAAATACTGTTAACTGATGGTACATGGAGGGGAATATAATCAATGTAATGAAACAAGGTAAAAAAAAAAAAAAGAGAGAGAGAGAGAGATGGAGGATAAGATTCTTATGATTCAATAATGAGTAATTGTTATTATAACTAATTGCAACTCCCACAATTATAAAAGTAGAAGTTTTGTAACAAAAACAGGGGAGTGATTAATCTTACAGTCCAAAAACAGAGGACAGATCATCAAGGGAGAAGAAAAAGCACAAGCGGAATGAGAGACCTTATCCAGAGAAGCAGTGACACCAGAGATGGAGGCAGAGATGGGGACATGGAGAGAGGGAGCAAGCAGCTGAGGACTCTAGATTCATGGGAAGAGAGGGACTAAGAGCTGGCGGCCAGGAGACAGACTTGCAGAGTGTGCCCTTTGGTGGTATAAATTATTATATATGCCTGAGTGTATTAAAAAAAAAAAAGCTAAGGTGACTAGAGAGAAACAGTGGTAACTGATGGTACATGGAGGGGATTAGAATGATTGTAATGAAACAAGGTGTATGATTTGTTGAATGCAAAATTGATGAGCTGCCCTGTAAAGTTTTACTCAATCTGCAATAAAACCTTAAATAAAATAAAATAAATAAATAAAAATATGTATTTGGCATATGTTCCAAATGTTTCAGTTATGGGACACAAGCTAAATCTATGTAATGAATGTGTTCTTCAATCAAGTGTGTCTTAGTATATATGACTATACCTATAGCCTCATTTAAAAATAACATCACAATTCTGCATTTCAGAATGTGCAAAGCATGGAATATAAAATGAACCAACAATTATTCTACTCGAGCATCTCCTTTGAAGATGTCTCAAACAATAATCAGCCATTGGTGGTGGTGGTGGTTATGTGCCGTGGAGTCAGCCATTAAGTTCCCATTTTTCCCTTTGCCTCTAATTGAATATTTGCAAAACTCTGCACACAGCCAAAAGAATCTGCCATTTGCAGTATTATTATAAAGCCAGTTCCTGAAGTTGCCTCAGTCTTTTTGAGTATGTCTGTCACGTCTGTTACACATAAAAATGTCAGTATGCCTCTGTCATGCAAATCTAACAGATAAGCACTCAATTACCCTGTACACATGCACAAAATGCAGGTTCTGCAAAGGGAAACAGTATAAAAATTGCAGTCTACTTGAACCTGATGGAATTTTCTAGGAGGGAAACCCAAAAGCCATCTCACTGTTCTGCCAACCATTAATCTACTTCCAAATCTCACCTGCCATTGGTATGCAGGTCCTGTGGAGACCAACTTTGCCATCATACTAATAGATAAAGTGAATCAAGGTATAAAGTCCTGCCCGGTGTGAGTCTGGGGTCTGCCTCTGCAAGGCTATGTCTTGGCTAAATGTCTTCTTGCCAGGCAAAATATCAGTATGCCCTGCTTCACTTAAATTCCAAGTCCAGAGGACAAGATTATCTATTTCAAGCTAAAGTTGATACCAAGTGTTATGTTTTTCAGTCAAGTTCAACTGAGGGTCACAATCCTCCCCTGCAGGTGCAGTGTGAGTTTCCTAATTGCTTCACAGGGAGAAATCAGGGTGCAGTGAGTTCTGGCTATTTCAGACTTGGTTCAGTCATCCAAAATCCATGTGACCCTGAGCATCTCACTTTAACCTCTGTGAGCAGAGGTTCCATTTACTCATCTAATAGGAATAGGAGTCCTGGTGTGGTGCTGTGGGTCAATGCTCAGGACTGCAAAGTCACATTGAGCTACAAGGTCGACAATTCAAGCTCACCAGTCACTCCTCGGAAACCCTATACAGGGTTGCTATGGGTCATAACCAACTCGACGGCACTTAATAACAACAACAACAACAACTAATAGGAATAATGCTCAAATGATGTGAAGAGCAGAGATAGTGCCTAGCAAAAGTAAACTGTTCATTAAGTCATTAAGTGTTTATTTCTTCCTACCTCCCTGCTCCTGTTGTGGTACTGTGTGATACTGGATTGCTAACTGCAAGATTGGTGGTTCAAACCACCAGCTGCTCACTGGAAATAACATACACAGTGCCAACTACATGGCACTTAACAACAACCTCCCTTTAAAGAGTCTTTTTTCTTTTTCACAAAAATTCCAGATTGGAGATAGGAATGAAAAACTGAAGGAGAATGGCATCACATTCCTCGACAAAAACGGCAAACATTGGAAAATAGGGTCTTGGTGATAGAAATGATGCTGGAGATCATATGATAGCATTTTGCAAGACCAATGAGTTAGTCATTGCAAATACCTTGTATTAAACAACACAAAAGGCAATTATATATGTGAGCCTCACCAGATAGAATACACAGAAATCAAATTGATTACATCTGTGGGAAGAGATAGTAGAAAGCTCAGTATCTTCAACCAAAACAAGGCCAGGGGCCGACTGTGGAGCAAAGCATCAATTACTCATATGCAAGTTCAGGCTTAAGCTGAAGAGAATTGAAACAAATCTACGAAGCCAAAATATGACCTTGAGCATGCCCTACCAGAATTTGGAGACCATCTCAGGAACAGACTTGATGCATTAGACACTAAGAACTGAATAACAGTAGAGATATGAGATGGTATGAAGAACATCATATAGGAAAAAGCAAAAGGTAATTAAAAGAACAGTAAAGAAAGAAAAAAATAAAATGGATGTCAGAAGAAACTCAGAAACTTGCTCTTCAGTGCCGAGATGCTAGAGCAAATGGAAGAAATAAGGAAGTCAAAAAGCTGAACAAAAAATTTCAAAGGGCAGCTCTAGAGACAAAATCAAATATTATAGTGAAATATGCAAAGACCTGGTGTTAGATAAACAAAAGAGAAAAACACACTCAGTATTTTTCAAGCTAAAAGAGAAAATTCAACTCTCAACTTGAAATACTGAAGGATTCCATGGGCAAAATATTGAATGATGCAAAAACACCAAAAGAAGATGGAAGGAATATACAAAATCTGCCAAATAGAAATGGTTGATATTCACCAATTTAAAGAGGTAGTATGTGATCAAGTGTCAATGGTTCTAAAGGAAGAAGTCCAAACTGCACTGAAACTATTGGCAAAAAGCAAGGATCTAGGAATTGATGGAATACAAATTGAAATCTTTAGACAAAATGAAGCTCTGGAGGCATTCACTCATCTGATACCAAGAAATATGAAAGAAAGTTACCTACCAAGGTAATGCAGAAATCTTTGAATTATATCATTAATATTGCAAGCAAAATTCAATAAAATTTACTGAAAATAATTCAAAATGGCTGCAATAGTACATTGACAGGGAAATGCCAGAAACTCAGGCTGGATTCAGAAAAGGACATGAAATTAGACATGTTATTGCTGACATCAGATGGATCCTAGCTGAAAGCAAAGAATACTAGAAAGATGTTTACTTGTGCTTTATTGACTATGCAAAGGCTTTTGACTGTGTGGATAATGACAAGTTATGGATAACTTTGCAAAGAATGGCAATTCCATAACACTTGATTGTGCCCATGAGGTACATAGACCATGAGACAGTCACTCAAACAGAACAAGAAGATAATGAATGACTCAAAATCAGAAAAAGTATGTGCCAGGCTATATTATTTTAGCATACTTATTCAATTAATATGCTGAACAAATAATCTGAGAAGCTGGATTATATGGCATCAGGATTAGAGGAATTATCTAATTTCACTTTTTTTTTTTTAATTATCATCCTTCAATATTCAGATGATACAACCTTTGCTTGCTTAAAGGGAAGAGGACTTAAAATACTTACTGATGAAGAACAAAGTTTACAGCCTTCAGTATGGATTGCACCTCAATGTAAAGAAAACAAAAATCCTCACAACTGACTAATAAATAGCATCATGATAAATGGAGAAAAGATTAAAGTTGTCAAAGACTTCACTTTACTTGGATCCAAAATCAACACTCATGGAAGCAGCAATCAATAAATCAAATGATGTATTGCATTTGGCAAGTCTGCTACACAAGACTTCCTTAAGGTGTTCAAGAAGAAAGATGTCAGTTTGAGAACTAAGGTGTACCTGACCCAAGCCATGGTATTTCCAGTATCTTCATATGCATGTGAAAGTTGGACACTGAATAAGGAAAACCACAGAAGAATTGATGCATTTGAGATGTGATGTTGGAGAAGAATACTGAAAGTTCCATGTACTGCCAGAAGAAGAAACAAATCTGTGTTGGTAGAAGTGCTGCCAGAGTGCTCCTTAGAAGCCAGGATGACCAGACTTCCTCTCTCATCAGACAAATTATCAGGATGGACTATCCCTGGAGAAGAACATTATGCTTGATAAAGCAGAGGATCAGCAAAAAAGAAAGAGACACCCAACTAGATGGATTGGCACAGTGGCAGCAGCAATGGTCTCAAGTATAACAACAATTTGCAAGGATGGTGCAAGACCAGACAGTGTTCTTTCTGTTATGCATACAAAGGATTGCTATGAGTCAGAACTGGCTCAATGTAGCCTAAGAACAATAACCAATTTGTTCAGTGTAAAGTTGATCAAACATGCAATCAAGGTACATTGATAATTACTGGTGATTGGAATGCGAGAGTTGGAAACAGAGCAGTTGGTTATGGCTTCGGTGACAGAAATGATACTGAAGATCACATGACAGAATTTCACAAGACTAATGACTTATTCATTGAAAATAACTTTTTTTAAAAATCATCATAAAAGGTGATTATACACCTGTACTTCATCAGATAGGATGCACATGAATCAAATTGACTACATCTATGGGAAGAGATGATGGAGAATTAAATATCCTAAGTCAAAATGAGATCTGCGGTTGACTTTAGAACAGACCATCAATTGTTCACATGTAATTGAATACTATGCTACCTTGAAGAACAACAAGGAAGCTGTAAGCCACCACATAATATGGATGAACCTTGAGGACATTATGTTGTGTGAAATTAGTCAGTCACAAAAGGACAAATATTATATAAAAACCATTATTGTAAAAGCCTAAGAAAAAATAACCACATTAAAAGGAAAAAAAGAAAAGAAAAGAAAAATTCTTTGTTGATTACTGTGTGGGGAGTGAGGTGGAGAGAGGCAGAGAGGGTAGGGAAGGGATGGTGGGGCTCAGGGGAGGGGATAGACACATCATAGTTCAGGGATGGGCAATACATAAGAAGGGGAAGGGAGATGGAAGAACAAGGTATATAGAACACTTAGGCAGGTTTACATGGGCTAAATGGGACGAGATAAATAGTGATATATGCTCAAACTTGGAACAACAGAGCTCTGTGATACAGGGATTGAGGCATAGTCTGAATGGGTAAAAGAAGGGACTAATGTTAAGATGCTTGACTGTCTTATGAATATTGGTTTCCCTTGCTTTTTATTGTAAAACAGACACTTGAGGGGGACAGAAAGGAAAATCTGGAAATATTGTTATAGAAAGCTTGTAAGTCTGTCTTCAGCGAGTAAAATTTTGCTGAAGATAATTCAGAAATGGTTGCAGCAGTACATTGACAGGGAGCTGCTAGAAATTCAAACTGGATTCAGAAGAGGGCATGGTGCAAGCTGTGTTATATCAAGAAGAACATGACATCAGTATTGGAGGAAAACTCATTAAAAACCTACAATATGACACAATCTTGTTTGCAGAATGTGAAGAAGACTTGAAATACTTACTAATGAAGCAAAAAGACTGCAGCCTTAAGTATGGATTGCACCTCAACGTTAAACAAAAAAATGAAAATCTTCATAACTGGACCAATGAATAACATCATGATAAATTGGAGTCCTGGTGTGGTGCTGTGGGTTAATGCACTGTACTGCAAACCATGGTCATTGGTTCAAGCTCACCAGTTGCTCCTTGGAAACCCTATACAGGGTCTCTATGAGATGGAACTGACTCAACGGCACTTAACAACAACAACAAATGGAGAAAAGCTTTAAGTTCTCAAAGACTTCATTTTGTTTTGATCTGATATCAATACTCATGGAAGTAGTCAAAAAATCAAATGACATATTGCATTGGGTAAATCTATTGCAAAATACCTCTTTACAGTGTTAAAGAGCAAAGTTGTCACTTTAAGGTCTTAGGTGTGTGCCTGATCCAAGTCATAGTGTTTTCAATTGCCTGATATGCATGTGAAAGTCAGACAATGAATAAGGAAGACTGGTGAAGAATCCATGCATTTGAATTATTGTGTTGGAGAAGAATACTGAAAGTACCATGAACTCCCATAAGAACAAATAAATCTGTCTTGGAATAAATACAGCCCCAGAATTCTCCCTAGAAGTGAGGATGCTGAGACTTCTTCTCTTTTACTTTAGATACATTGTCAGGAAGGGTTAGTCCCTGGAGAAGGACATCCTACTTGGTAAAGTAAAGGGTCATCAAAAAAGAAGACCCTCAATGAAATGGATTGACACAATGGCAGCAACAATGGGTTCAAACATGGCAATTGTGAGGCTAGTGCAGGCAAGAACAGAGTTGTTTTCCATTGTGCATGAGGTCACTTGTGTCAGAATCGAGCACTCAACTACAAGGTTGTTTAAACTGCAAGGTTGGTGGTTCAAACTCACCAGCTACTCCTCGGAAACTGTATACAAAATCGCTATGAGTCAGAACTGACTCGACATCACTTAACAAGAACAACAATGACAATAACAACATGGATAAATGTATCACTTTGAAATAAAGTGAACAGATGTAATTAATGGTATAATCTATGTCCCCCAAACTTCAGATAACATTGTTGTTAAGTGTTGTTCAGTCAATTGTGATTCAAAGGGACTCTGAATAGAGTTTTCAAGAAGCAGCTTGAAAACTGGTGAGTTTGAACCACTGACCTTTTGGTTAGCAGTCCAGTGCTTAGCCTACAATCCCAAAAATAAATATGAAAATTTCAAGTGATCAAAGAATAAAGAAAGGAACACAAAGTCTCTATCAAAAGAAGAAGATTAAATTAAAATGTATGTGTGTTTTTAAAAGGTATAAATTCTAAAATCAAAATGTATAATCAATGTAATGTAAAAAATTTAGTGGCTCCATTCAAAAGTCATTAGGTAGATGTGAGTGAAGTGGGCAGCTAGGCAAGTGGGGGCTAGGGTACATGGCTGCGGTGGGAGATGGATTGCATAAAGGTAAGACTGACCCAGTAAATAAATATATTGAGAATTATGGAATCCGGGGGTTCCTCACAGAGAATGGAGTGTCAGATATAAAAAAGGGGAAAAAAATAAAATGGATTGGAAGTTAAGGTATCAGGGGAATTCATTGGTATTCTAGATGGTTGCAGTGGTGGTGATGGTGGTGGTTGTGAGTCATCGAGTCAATTCCAACTCAGTGACCCTGTAACAGGATTTCTGGTAGAGTAGTGGTTACGAATCGGGCTGCGAACCTTAAGGTCAGCGGTTCGAAACTACCAGCCGCTCCGCGGGAGAAAGATGAGGCTTTCTACTCCCGTAAGGATTTACACCCTCGGAAACCCTGTACAGGGTCGCTATGGGTCGGAACCGACTCGACGGCACTTAACAACAACAACAACAAATCTTTATGGGAGTAGAAAGCCTCATCCTTCACCCTTAGAGCTATTGGTAGATTCAAACTGCTGACCTTGCTACTAGCAGTCCAGCTTGTAAAACTATGCTACCAGTGCTGCATTCTAGGTAGGTACACATAAAAATTAATATAGAATACAGATAGGTATTTCTCTATTCACTGGGAGGGTTTGGGGCTATAGTGACACCTATATATCAATGATTATACTTAAAAATATCTTGGCTTCTAAATAAGCATTCTCCACTAAAAGAAACCAGGACTCCTTGAAGAAATGGTTGCTTCCAGACCAGAGCCTGGAATGTCTTTGGGCGAAAAGGTAAGGAAATTCTCAAAGAATGATAAAGATATATTTTTAAAGACACAGATGACATCATTAAAAGATTCCTGATGTGGCGCTGAAGGATTAGCACTGGACTGCAAACCACATCGGCAGTTCAAACCCATCAGTTGCTCTTTGGAAACCCTATACAGGGTCACTATGAGTCAAACTGACTCAACGGCACTTAACAACAACAAAAAAAAAATCTTGAGCAATTGAGCATCAAAATAAATAATTTTAATAACACATTATGTATGATCCATCGAATAAAATAGGAATTTATTAGTCCATACTGATATAATTAACAAATGACTAAATAAATGTAGGGAAATGAAAGACTTTCCTTACAGCAAGCTGCCAACAAATAGAGGGAATGAAGAAACGGGAAAATCAGAACTTGACACTGCCTTCCAGTTAATTCCAACTCATAACAACCCTACAGGACAGAGGGCTTCCAATTGAGCGTCCAAGGCTGAAATCTTTATGGAAGCAGACTACCACATCTTTGTCTTGAAGAGCGGCTGGTAAGTTCAAACCACAGACCTTTTAGCAAGCAGTTCAATGCTTAACCCATTGTATTCACCAGGGCTCTTTTGACATTGTTGTTGTTGTTAAGTTCTTTTGAGTCAATTTCAACCCATAGCAACCCTGTACAGGGTTTCCAAAGAAGCTAGTGGATTTGAACCACCAACCTTGTGGTTTGCAGTCCAGTACTGACTCTATGGCACCACACCAGAAGTCCTCTTTTGACACAGTAATCATTAATTCAGCCAAGAAGCATCAGTGTATGCTATAGATACTGGATGCAAGTTTGATGAGGAATGGAATAATTATATAGCTTCTAAGTACTTCCCCACAAAATTCCTGTTAACTACCAAGGAATAAAGAATAGCTTTATAGTTAGGAGCTAGACAGACATCACTTTAATCCTGGTAAAGATACCTAGTAGAAGATCAACCAACAAAAGACAAGATAGATAAACCAGATTGCATTAAAATTGAAAGCTTCTGTTAATCAAATGAGTTTATTAATGAAGTGAAAACACAACTACAGAATGAAAAAAAAAAAAAAAACCATTGGGGGAATGATTTTTCCCCAATAAACACTGGACTGCGAACCACAAGGTCCACACTTAGAGCCTGCCTTCCACTCCACCTGAGAAAGATGAGGCTTTCTGCTTCTACAAAGATTTAAAACAGTTGGAAACTCTGTACAGGATCACTGTGAGTCAGAACTGCCTTGAGCAACAACAGCAAATGTATCCAGAATACATAAAGAACTTCCACAATTTCAAAACAAAAAAGACAAACCGCTGATTTTTAAAAACTAGGTAAAGGACTTTAATAGACATTTCACCAAAGAAAAAATACAAATGGCCAATAAGCACATGAAAAAATGTGCTTAGATTCTAATCAAAACCACAGTGAAATATTACTTCATCCCCACTGTTGTTAAGTGCCATTGAGTTGGTTCTTATCCACAGTGAACCTGTATAGAGTTTCAGAGTAGCATCTTGTGGATTAGAACTGCTGACCTTGTGGTTCACAGTCCAGTGCTGATCCTACAGTGCCACACTAGGAAACCAATCCTCATTCTGTTGTTGTTGTTGTTATTGTGTTCTGCTGACTTGGTTTCAACTCTTAGCGACCCTATATAGGATTTCCGAGGAGCTGCTGGTGAGCTTGAACAATCAATCTTGTGGTTCAAACTGACTTTGCAGTACAGAGCATTAACCCACAGTGCCACACCAGGACTCCAATTCCCACGTTAGGGTTCAGTATATCTTGTTTTCATGGTCCCACCTCCCAAAAGAGTGCCATGTATCTTATTTACATTATTAGCAAGCTATCCAATTTTCTTGGTGGGCCACAAGCAACTCATATTTGCGTAGTCCTATCCAGTCACTAACAACAACAACAACAAAATCCAGTCACTAAGGAACTCTGGTAGCATAGTGGTTGGGTTGCTAACCTCAGAGTCAGCAGTTTGAAACTACCAACCATTCTGCAGGAGAAATATGAGGGTTTCTGATCCTGTAAAGATTTCTTCTTGTTGTTGTTGTTAGGTGACATTGAGTTGACACCGACTCATAGCGACCTTATGCACAGC
>NW_006408792.1:3467990-3469320 GCF_000296735.1 Chrysochloris asiatica
TTCCATAGTGTCTTCTGAATCCAGCTTGACTGTCAATGTATGATTGTAGCCATTTCTGTATTACCTTGAGCAAAACGTTACTCGCTTGAGATATCAAAGAGGTTGTCCAATTTCCACATTCCATTGGGTCACCTCTCTTTGGAATGGGCACAAATATGGATCTTTTCCAATCAGTCGGCCAGATAGTTGTCATCCAAATTTCTTGGCAGAGATGAGTGAGTACCTCCTGTGCCGCCTCACTTTCTTGAAAGATTTCGATTTTGATTCCATCAATTCCTGGTGCCTTATTCTTTGCCAATTCCTGTAAAGACTTAGAGCTTTGGAAACCCTATACAGGGTCACTATGGGTTGGAACCGACTCCACAGAACACCACTACCACTACCATCCAGCCATTGGAATCCTGGTGTAGTACTCTAGGGTAAGCACTGGACTGCTAACCACAAGTTCAGTGGTTCGAACCCACTAGGTGCTCCTCAGAACCCTATATAGGGTTTCTATAAATCAGACTGGCTTGATGGCATTTAACAACTACATCCAGCCATTAAAATAGGCCTGGTGGCCCTGTAGGATAAGCACTAGACTAAAAGGTTGTTGTCATTGTTATGTGCTGTTAAGTCAGTTCTGACCCACAGCAGCCCTGTATAGGGTTTCCAAGAAGCAGCTGGTGAGCTTAAACAACTGACCTTGTGGTTCAAACTGACATTGCAGTCCAGTACATTAGGAAGTTCAAATCCACCAACCACTCCGAGGGAGAAAGATGAGGTTTTCAGCTCCCATTTAATTGAATAGCCTCTGAAATCCTATACAGGTTGGCTAGGAGTCAGAATCAACTCAGTGGTAGTGGGTATGCTTCTGGTGTTACAAAGACAATGACTAGAAAGACCATATTCAGTAATACACTGCACTGCATCTGGTGATGCAGACAGTCCAGCAATGCTAAGCTAAAGTTTACAGATTCAACTTACTGTGCGTCGGAACCAACTTGACAGCAGTTGAAAACCAAACAACAGAGTCTGATCCAAAACCAATCGATTTTACCTGTAATAGTTGGGGTTTTGTATCAGCTTGACTAGGTCAGGATTTCCAGGGATTTAACAGTCGGGATGTGCTTATTTCCATGGCAATGAAACCTAATACAGGTATAGTTAGCTCTATGAAGAGTGGCTGTGAGCAGTCAATCAAATGAAAGGATGCTTCCTTGTGGGTGTGGCCTGTCTGAATATAATAGACATAAGGGAGGGACTCTCCCTCTCTCTTCCATTAGGGACCCAGGACTCTACAATTAAACTTCTCTCTCTCTCTCTCTCTCTCTCTCTCTCTCTCTATATA
>NW_006408792.1:3469420-3474428 GCF_000296735.1 Chrysochloris asiatica
ATATATATATATATATATACACACACATATATGTGTCATTAGTTTTTCTTCTCTAGAAAACCCAGCCTAAGACAGTACCCAACAATAATAATAATTCATACATGATAATATTCTTAGACTCTCTAGAAAGGAAATTGCTGTTAAAAAGTATGATTTTATTATAGATATAATGATGTTTCAATTCATTAGCAAATTAAGTTTTGCTTTACTCTGGACTCATGGAGGGAGAGGGACTGTGAGCTGACAGCCAGGGGTCAGGCTTGCAGGGTATACCCTTTGTTTGTTTGATGATGCATGGAGAGGATTGTAATCATTGCAATGAGACAAAATACAATAGGATGAATGTAAAACTAACATTCTTCCATGTAAACTATCACTCAATTCACAATAAAAACTTTTTTTTTTAATTATGTTTTGCTTTACAAATATGCATTTGCTCATAACTCGGCACTATATAGTTCTTCAATTTCACTTTTTGCCATGATCTAGACACTAAGTTTTCCAGTCCCAGAACATGTGACACTATTACTTTCCTTAAGTCAAATAAACCAAACCCACTCGTGTCAAGCTGATTCCAGCTCATAGTAACCATGTAGAACAGAGTAGAACTGTCCCAGAGGGTTTCCAAAGCTGTCAATCTTTACAGAAGCCTACTGTCCCATTTTTCTTTCTCCCTCAGAGAAGCTGGTGGATTCAAGCACTGACTTTTGGTTAGCAGCCAAATACTTTAACCATTGTGCCACCAGGGTTTCTACCTTTCTTTAAGGTCTTTGCATATTCTATTGCCTCTATCTGTCTGTTAGAATAATCTCTCACTTCCTGCCTTCCGTCCCATTCATAAAACAGAATCCTTTGGTCTGCCCTTAATCACCCTCAGAGAAGTACTCTGAGATTTTTTATGAAATTAATGTGGTGCCCATGACCTCCTTAGGAAACCATTCCTGACAGACCAACTTCCAGGGAGACTGCAGCTATACTTGGCAGCAAACTTCCAACAATTTTTCTCTCCCAAAAGTAAGGAGTTTAGTGTCACTGTCTTATGCTAATTTTTATAGCACAGTCTTTCTCTTTTGACACACTATATTCTATTTTTTTCTTTCATAAATCAAGCAGCTAAGTGCTAATAAAACATATAATAAAAAGGTAAATGGTCTCTGTATTAATCTTAAGTACCACTGCATGTAATATGATTTTTAAAGCTATATTCTCAAATTACATAAACCCCGTGGGGCTAATTGTCAAAGTCTTTCACACATAGAAAGTCTCATTGTGGCTGTCATGTAACTTATGCTAAGTCTGTTTTCTTCTTCTAAATAAAAAAATTCCTTGTTCTAAAGATTTTTATGAAATTAATGTGGTGACAGGAGCCACATTGCTAGTGCCCATGACCTCTGTTTAACCACGGGGAAGCACATTCTTGCAGCATTGATACGGCTTACACCTACTCCAGAAAATCCAGTCTCTGTCTTACTATCATCTGATACTGATGAACGTGTCTGTCATTCATGTTTTTGCCATTTCCAATAGGAAGTGACCTGGTCTACCACTGATCTTTAACAGGCCATAAAGCAACTGCCTTAGGGGTTTGCTGATGGCCTTTAGGCATGAGCTGGTAAATTATTAACATTACTAGACCTGTCTGCAGCATGTAGGATTTTCAATGTTTTACAATCCCTTTTCTTAGTCATAACTCATAGACTTACGAAGTAGGCAGCTCCTGTCATTTCTGCTTTACAATTTGGATGCTGATCCACAGGAAGGTTAAATACCGTTTCCAGGGTCACCAAGAGTTTTCCTGACAGAGCCTACTTAAGCATTCATTGCTGCTGACACAGGACTCTGGGGAGAAGGAAATAGACGAGGTGAGGAAAAGCTTTAGGCTAGAGTGAGAATTCAACCTCACAAGCACATTGTTGGGGATAGCCTTTGTCAAAAACAACTACTACAGACGAATGACACCACTAAACAGTCGACTGTTCAAATCTCGCAAACATTAAATAACATTACCCTCTGAATTCTTGGGGAACTGAAAAGGTATAAACTGAAATAGAATTTGAAGTTGTTTAGGGGGAGGAAAAAAAAGAGTGCATTGACATTTTTAATAGCTACCAAGATGACACCATTTCTTTTTCTGCTTACATCATGTTTATGTTAACATGTGTAGCTTATATTTACAAACTCAAAGGTAATTCTCAACCACTCACTTGTCCATTTTTTGTACTGCCTGTCTGCATATTGCTATGATGTCGGAAGCCATGTCACTGTTATTTCAAATACCAGAGTGTCAGCCATGTTGTACAGGCTTCAGCAGAGCAGCCAGTCTAACAGACATGGAAGAAGTCAGCTGATCGACTTTTGAAAATGTGGCCAGTGAAAACCTTATGAACAGGAGGGGCATCTTTTCTGAGAGGTTGGAAAATGAGCCCTTCAGATTGAAAAACACTCAAAATATAACTAGGGAAGAGCTACCTCCTCAAAGTAGAGTCAACCTTAATGATGTGAATGAAGTAAAGCTTTGGAGACCTTCATTTACTGATGTAGCATGACTAAATATGAAAAGAAACAGCTGTAAACATCTATTAATAATTGGAACATGGAGTGTGTAAAGTATGAACCTAGGGGAATTGACAGTTAGCAAAAATGAAATGGAACACTTAAAGATTAATATCGTAGACATTAGTGTACTGAAATGGAATTGTATTGGGTATTTGGAATCAGACAGTTGTATGTTCTACTATGTCAGTGCAAAAATGACATGGGGTGAAGTCTGAGCTCCTCCAAATTCATAAGGGGCAGAGAGCATCCAACTCAACATCAACCCTTGGGTTTCCATGAGATGAAGGTCACATATGCCTCCACCTTGCACACTTCTTTATCAATTCTGATACCTACCATTCCTCCCACAATACTCTACTTCACTGCTAGTTTTGATAATTCATTGCAATGGTCACACAGAACTCACAGACCATGTTCATGATTATTGGTTTATTAGGGAAGTAACTGCTTATGAATAAGGATCAACAAGACTCAGGATAGAATTCTTCAGTAAGGACTGTTCCTTTCAGCCATGCTCACATGTCCTTTCAGTCTCTTGGTTTTTGCCCTGCTTGGGAAATTGTAGCTCTGTGATTAAGTGCCCACTCAGCCAGCAAGCCCAACTTTCTCACCTTGTGGGCCAGAAAGGCCACTGCTCTGTCTTGTACTCTTGATTCTGCCACCTTTTTTTTTTAAAAAAAAACTTTTTATTGTAAATTGAGTGAAGGTTTACAGACAAGATCATCAGCTTTACATTCAATGAATAATACACTTTGTTTCATCTCAACGATTGCAATCCCCTCCATGCAACAACAGTTAACCATTTCCTCCCTGTGGTTCCTGTTTCCATTCCACCCACCTTCCCAGGTATATTTTGCCTCTTTGATTTTGAATGCTTGACTATTGCATTATTCATAGTGAGCATACCTGACTAGTGTTGTTGTTTCTCCTATATACCTATCTACTGCTTGTCTAAAAGTTGGGCCACAAAGGTGAGTTCCTTTCCAGACCTGAAGGGTGATTGACAGCCATAGTCTCAGATTCCCGCAGTCTCTTTCTGACTAGCGAACCTAGCTTTTTTTTTTTCCAAATAATTTTGAGTTTTGCTCCACATATTTTGCAACTCATTCTGGGACTTTCTAATGTAAGCCTTTCATAGCAGTTGGTAGTAGTATCTGAGCACCAGCTAGGTCTAGTCTTAGAGTTGTAGAAACTGACATGTTCCATTGATCCATTAAGCTAATTCATTGTAAGCATCTTCAGTTCTCACCAATCTTCTTTCTTCTGCACATGATAAAACCAATAACTGCACCTAAGACAACCACTCATGAGCTTTTAATATCCCAAATGCTGCTCATGAAAGTAGGATGGGGAACATTGTCTTTGTGAACTATGCTATGTCAATTGATCATGGTGTCCCCTGAGACTATGGTCCTGAGCACCTAGGGTCAGCAAGCTACTCGTTGCCTTAAGACTTTTGATAATATTTGAGAAATTGTCATCATTTTGCCCACAGTGTGCTCCACCACATTCATAGTTGTGTTTGCAACAAAGGTAAATGCTCATATCCCAATATCCTTTTTCAAACTCTTGTATATCTGTGGAATATATACCAAGTACAGGGATTGCTGGGTCACAAGATATTTCTATGCCCAACTTTCTAAGGAATCACCATACCATTCTCCAGAGTGGTTGAACCATTTGGCCAGCAATGTAGGAGGGTCCCAACCTTTCCACACCGTCACCAGAATATGTTGTTTTCTGTCTTTTGAACTTAGTTGTTAATGTTGGTGTGAGATGATATCTCATTGTTTTGATTTACAGCTCTCTAATAGAAAATGTAAGGGGCTCTGGTAGCCTAGTGGTTACAAATTGGGCTGTGAACTTCAAGGTCATCACTTCAAAAGTACCATCTGTTCAGCAGGAGAAAGATGAGGCTTTCTGCTCCTGCAAAGATTTACAGCCTCAGAAACTCTGTACAGGGTCGCTATGAGTCGGAACCAAAACCATGGCACTTAACAACAACAATAATGTTCAAGGATCTGGAGTCTGAAAACCAAAAGGGAAGAACACGCTCAGCATTTCTCAAGCTGGGGGAATTGAAGAAAAAATTGAAGCCTCAATTTTCATTATTGAAGGATTCTCTGAGGAAATTATTGAATGATGCAGGTAGCACCAAAATAAGATGGAAGGAATACACAGAGTCAGTGTACCAAAAGGAAATGGTTGATGTTCAAACATTTCAAGAGATAGCTTATGATCAAGAAGGAAGAAGTCCAAGGTGCATTGAAGGAATTGGCAAAGACCAAGGCACCAGGTATTGATGGAATAAAAATTGAAATCATTCAAGAAAGTGAGGCAGCCCAGGAGGCGCTCATGGAAGACATCCGTATTTGTGCCCATTCCAAAGAGACCCAACGGAATGTGGAAAGCATCGGACAATATCTTTGATATCCCATGCAAGTAAAGTTTT
>NW_006408792.1:3475292-3476129 GCF_000296735.1 Chrysochloris asiatica
CAGGAGGGACCAGTCACTGGAGAAGGATATCATGTTTGGTAAGTTGGAGAGTCAGAATAAAAGAGGAAGACCCCCAGCAAGATTGATTGCCAAAATGGCAGCATCAGTGGGCTCAAGTGTGGCAACAATTGTGAGGTTGGCCCAGGAATGGGCAGTGTTTCATTCTGTTGTGCATTGGGTTGCTGAGTCGGTACCGACTCAATGGCACCTAACAACAACAATGGCTTCATATCTTTAGTGGCTGCCTGTATGTCTTTCTTGGTAACATAACTGCTCATATCCTGTGCACATTTTTAATTGTCTTTTTATTGTAGAGGTGCTATAGTTTTGTATCAACTTTAGATATTAGTCCCTTGACTGATTGCAAAGAAAGTCATTGCAAAAAAAAAATATTTCCCAGCCTGTAGGCTTCCTTTTTCCTCTTTTGATGAAATCTTTTGATGCACATTTTTCTACTGCTTGTTACATTTTTTGTAATGTTTGATAGTGTATGTATACCATGTATTAGAGCCCCTATGTTTGTCCCTAGTTTTTCATTGATGATATTTATATTTCTAGGTTTTACATTTAAAGCCTTAAACCAAGGTCAAGGGGATTTTTTTATATGGTGTGAGGTATGGGTCTTGTTTCATTCCTCTGCCAATTGATTTCAAGTTTTGCTAGCAGCACCATTTGTTGAAAAGATTCTCTTCCCCATTTAATTTATTTTGGTCATTTGTCAAAGATCAGTTGACAGTATGTGAATGGATTTAATTCTGGATTCTCAATTCTATTCCATTGATCTATGTATCTTTCATTGTACCAGTATCAAGCTGGTTTGACCACTGTGGCTGTGTA
>NW_006408792.1:3480230-3489863 GCF_000296735.1 Chrysochloris asiatica
GGATGGATGTTGGATTATGTCAAATGCCTTTTCTGCACCAATCAATATGATCCTGTAATTCTTTTCCCCTTCTTTTATTTTTGTGCTGAATTATGTTGATTGTTTTTCTAATATTGAACCATCCTTGCATCACTTGAAACCCATTTGATCATTATGTACTATTTTTTTTATGTTTTTGAATTCTATAGTCTAGGATTCTGTTGAGAATATTTACATATACTTCCATGAGGGATGATGCTATTGTTGTTGTCAGGTGCCATCTGGTTGGTACCAACTCACAGCGACCTTTTGCACAACAGAACGAAACACTGTCTAGCCCAGCTCTAACCTAACAATTGTTTCTATGCTTGAGCCCATTGCTGCTGCCACTGTGCCAATCTATCTCATTGGGGGGTCTTCTTTTTCAATGGCCCTCCACTTTACCAAGCATGACGTCCTTCTGCAGGGACTGGTCACTACTGATAATATATCCAAAGTATGAGAGTTGTAGTCTGGCTATCCTGGCTTCTAAGGAGCATTCTGGCTGTACTTCTTCCAACACAGATTTATTTGTTCTTTTGGTGATCCATGGTATTTTTTATATTCTCCTTTTAACACTATAACTTAAATGCATCAGTTCTTCTATGGTATTCTTTATTCACTGTCCAATTTTCACATGCATATCATGTTATTGAAAACACCATTAATCCTCAAACTGAATTCTTTGCTCCTGAGCACTTTAAAGAGGCCGTATGCAGCAGATTTGTTAGATGCAATTATGTAGTTTGATTTTTTGACTGCTACCTTCAAGAGTATTGGTGGTTGATCTGAGCAAAATGAAGTCTTTGACAATTTCAATCTTTTCTCCGTTTATCTTAATGTTATTTACGGGTCCAGTTGTGAGGATTTTTGTTCTCTTGGCATTAAGTTGTGATCCATACCAAAAACTGTGATCTTAGAACTCCATCAGTAATTATTTTAAGTCCTCTACTTTCAGCAAGCAAGGTTGTATCATCTACATATCACAGGTTGTTAAGGAGTCTTCCCCCAAACCTGATGCCACATTTTTCGTCATATAACCCAGCTTCTCAGATTATTTGCTCAGCATACAGATTGAATAAATATGGTGAAAAAATACAACCCTGTCACACACTTTTCCTAATTTTAAACCATTCAGTGTTCCCATGTTCTGTTTGAACAACTGCTTCTTGGTCCACGTACAGATTCCTCATCAGCACAACTAAGTTCAGGAATACTCATTCTTTGTAATGGTGTCTGTAGCTTCTCATAATCCACACAATCAAAAGCCTTTGCATAGTCAATAAAGTACAGGTAAACATCTTTCTGATATTCCCTGCTTTCAGTCAAGATCCATCTGATGACAACAAAGATATCCCTCATTCCACATACTCATCTGAATTTTGTTTGAACTTCTGGCAGTACCCTGTCAGTGTATTGTTGCAAATGCTTCTGAATTATCTTTAGCAAAAAATTTAATTATCTTTAGCAAAATATACTTTGATATTCCCTTTGGACACCCTTCTTATGAATGGGTACAAATATGAATCTCTTCTAATCAGTTGGCCAGGTAACTGTCTTCCAAATTTCTTGCCCTGGTTTTCCTATGAGGTTATGCTTGCCTCATAAAATGTATTTGGAAGTTTCCCATCCTTTTCTACATTCTGGAATAGTTTGAGTAAAATTGGTATCAGCTTTTCTCTGACTGTTTGATAAAATTACCAGTAAAGTTATCTGGGCCTATTTTTGTTGAGTTTTTAATGACCTGATCAATTTCTTCATTATGTTATAGGTCTGTTCAAGTTTTCTACTTCATTCTGTGTTAGTTTAGGTAGGTCTTGTTCTTCTAAAAAATTTATCCATTTCTTCTGGATTTCAAATCTGCTGGAGTATAACTTTTCATAGTATTCCATTCTTATCCTTTTTATTTCCTTTGGTTCTGTTGTGTCATTACCCATACCTCTTCTATGTGTATTATTTGTGTCTTCTCCCTCTTTTATTTTTGTTATATTTGCCAATGCTTTGTCAATTTTATTAATCTTTTCAAAGAACCAGCTTCTTGTATTGTTTTTCTGTTTTCTAATTCATTTATTTCTGTTTTAATCTTTATTTCTTTTCTTCTGGTGATCTTTTGCTAATTGTTGGAGATGTGTTAATTTGTTGGTTTTGCTTCTTTCTTCTTTTTGGATGTGTGTGTTTATTGCTATAAATTGCCCTCTCTGCACTGTTTATGCTGTGTCCCCAAAGTTTTGATATGTTGAATTTTGGTCTCATATTTTTACTTCAAGGAATTCTTTTATTTTGTTTTTCTTTTGTTCTGTTATCCAGTAGCTTTTAAGCAGGGTGTTATTCAGTTTCCATGTATTTGATTTTGTTTCTTTGATCTTCCTATTGTTGATTTCTAATTTTATAGCATTGTGATATGAGAAGATAACTTGTAGTATTTTGGGTTTTTTTAAATTTGTTGAGACTTGCTTTGAGGTCTAACACATGATCTATTCTGGAGAATGTTCCATGTGCCCTGAAAAAGAATGTGTATTGTGCTGATATTGGGTTGAGTGCTTTGTTCAAATCTATAAGTCTTTTTTCTGTTTATTCTATATTAATTTATTCCATTGCATCATGGTTCATGAATACAGTTGATTGTGAAACCTTGGCAGCTCTAGGGAGGAAATGTCATAAACCTTTAGCATTATCTCTGTCATTAAGTAATCTTTAATAGGTTACGAATCGGGCTGCTATCCGCAAGGTCAGCAGTTCAA
Organism: Chrysochloris asiatica; assembly: GCF_000296735.1. Classification (NCBI taxonomy): domain Eukaryota; kingdom Metazoa; phylum Chordata; class Mammalia; order Afrosoricida; family Chrysochloridae; genus Chrysochloris; species Chrysochloris asiatica. The sequence continues at coordinate 3,482,990 of NW_006408792.1, forward strand.
AACTACCAGCTGTTCCGCGGGAGAAAGACGAGGGTTTCTGCTTCTGTAAAGATTTACAGCCTCAGAAACCCTGTACAAGGTCACTATGAGTCGGAACCGACTCCACAGCACACAACAACAATGTATAAATGGAGTCTTAGTGTGGCACTGTGGGTTAATGCATTGGACTGCAAAGTCTGTTTGAACCACAAGGTTAGCAGTTCAAGCTCACCAACTGTTCTTAGGAAATCCTATACAGGGTCGCTATGGGTCAGAACCAACTCAACAGCACTTAACAACAACAACCAGAGTAAAATAGATGCCAAGGCAGGACCTTAAACCTCTGAGCAGACTGGCACCTTCAAGAAATTTCTTTTAGTCATAACATCATCTACGTATAGCCAACCATGGTCCCTTACTCCCACCTTCAGCAGCAAACCAGACTTTTCACCTTGCTGTTTTGGTGTTTGGTTTGTTTTCCCTTAGCCCCATGACCATGAATTTCCTAACATGTGAGAGAGTCCACTGACTCTGTGCCAAGCTCCTCAATTGGTCCCCAAAGAACAGACTTGGCACTTAACCATATCATAGTTAGGCAGACCACAGAGTCTCCAGAAGGAAGAAATGCTGGAATCAGATAATATATTCAACTAAGCATTCTTCCTGGCAGTGTAAGCGAGAGCCTAATTTGGACCTTTAAAACTTAGTGGTGACAGTAAAAGAGCATTGGCCTGGAAAATCTACCTCCTCTAGGTAAGACATGTTGGGTAAAGAAAAGATGTTTTTGGTGTTTGCGGAATCTTCCTACATTTTGAAAAACTGCTGCACTCCCACAAAGGCCACTTCCATGGAGTCACTGAGTTCAAATATGTGTGATCCAAAGCTCTTTGCATCTCTGATTGCCTCCCAGTACCTGAGGGTCAAGTATCCCACTGAGAGCTTGGAAAGAGAAGCCAAAAAGACTTGGAGCTGATGCGGGTGACTGTTGAGCACAGATGGCCAGTTATCGATGTAATCTGTGTATCTGGAGGCATGTGTTGTAAGGAGGCAGCTGCTAAGCCAAATGAATCAAGCCACAATTTTTAAGAAGGGAGAATGAGTCAGAAAAGAAGTTTTGAATTTATGCAGCTGTGCAGATCTTTGATTGATGGTTAAAACCAGGATTATATGCACTAATTGATTGAAGGTCTTCTCAAAGTGCAAACATATGGAGGGTCAGAGTGATAATCCATTCACTGGGGGGTCATTTTGCAAGCTTGGCTTTCACTGTCTCAGTGCATTGTTTTTCTGGTATACCAGAATGTGCTATATTACTATGGATGTTCTGTTTGGAGATAAATAGCAGGTCCAGGTTTAAAAGCAGGTACTGACTTGCTATTTTCCTATGGAGGAAGAATAGGGGATGCTTTTACCTATGTTTGTTGATCATTTAAAATGGATGTCTTAATCTTTACAGCTGGATAAATTCTGAATGTTCTAGCTAGTCACAGTGTATCCCATAATGTTACTGGAAAAGAAGCCAACATTACTTTGTTCTGGCTATGTGAGCAAAACTGAATTCTAATTGTGTTTCTCTATCTAAGCCCCGGAATAGAAACTGCCAAGATTGATTCATTTTGATAAATCAACTGTTTCTGATGGCCATCTACACTAAATTGCAGCTGCTATGCTTTTTAAAATTTTTATTAGCCCTCACAAAATGATTATGAAGCAAGTGTACTCCAACTATTGCTCACATCATTTTATTGAAGTAATGAATTGCTCTGGCAAACCTGTTTTGAAGACTTTTGATCAATTCTTGTGTTCAAATTGTTTAAAAGGAAATTAATCATAATTAGGCTAACATATCTGTTGTGATGCTGCTTCTCCTAATCAATGAATTCCTTGGAGATGGAGAGCCAGTTTAAGGATACTTTGTGTTTTTTCCATGTATTTACTCTTATAATAGATTAACCAGAACTGGTTCACAGTTGCTCTTTGTCCAGAGTGAAACGGAGAAAAGCAAATATGTTTTGGTTCTTTTAAAAACTCTTCTCCTAGAAGTGTGGGAGAGATAAGCATATGGTTGTCAAGCAATACTATTGAGAACATTCACCTACATCGAAATGAGGAAAGCATATCAGCTGTCACTACCATGTCATTATGGCCCCTCCTCAACTGCATTTATGTTGCCAACAAGAATCCTCACCAGATCAAAATGATTGGAATCAGGCCCAAGACAGCTGTGGCCTAGATAAAGAAAACCAAATGATTTTCAGTCTCCTGGATACCAAGAAACAGGATATGTCATGAATGCCCAGTTAGTGAACTTGTTCTATACTTCAGTACTGCTCATCCGAACTTGACACTTTCTGTCATTGTTCATCACAGTTTAAAGAAGATTTCATTTTCTTTGAAGTTTTGTTCCACAAAGTTTAGAGTCAAACACCACATGTGAAGAAACTGAGTTACAAACAGAAAGGACATCAGGAGTTTAGAAAAAGCACCAACAATCCAATCAACTCTGTTATTGTTGTTGTTAAGTGCCTTTGATCAATTCCAACTCATAGCGACTCTGTATAGGGTTTCCAAGGAGCAGCTGGTGAGTTTGAACTGCTGACCCTGCTATTCAAAACTGATCTTGCGGTCCATTGGATTATCCTACAGCACCACACCAGGACTCCACTAGTTACCCCTGTTCTTTTTGTTTTTGTTTTTAAGAATTCTATTGTTCAAAAACTGAAAAGAAATGAAAATGTTAACATATACTACATTGTTATTGTTGTTAAATGCTGTCAAGTCAATTCTGACTCATAGCAACCTAATAAAAGTTTCCGAAGAGTGGCTGATGGGTTTGAACTGCCAACCTAGCAATTAGCAGTCCAAGGTTTACCCTACAATTCCACACCAGGACTCCATATACTAGACCTTGAAAACCCAATAAACCTACTCTTCAGACATTGGATTTTCATGAGTCAAAATCAACTAGATGGCAACTAACAAACAACAAAGTAAGGATAGTAACAACAATAACCCCTTAATCTATTGCTATCAATTTGATTCCAACTCATAGCAACACTGTAAGACAAGTGTTTCCAATGTTATAATCTTTATGAAACCAGACGGCCACATCATTTGAACCACCAACCTTTAAGTAAGAAATGAATTGCTTAATCACTGCACAACCAGAGCTCCTTAACACTATGTATATGACTATTTGAAAGACTGTGGTGTCTCTGGAACACCAATGCTAAAACAGTTAGAATAGTGCTCCCCAACCTCTTTTATGTCATAGAATACAGAGCAAACATTAATATTTTTACAATGCTGTTTGAGGTCAGGGAATCTGCCTGGGGTTGCTCCAGCAATCCCGGACCCTGACACCCAAAAAACGGAGAGAATAAGTGTCTCAGACACATTGTAAGTCTTTCATGTAAGCTCTGATGTCCAGCCAAGGTTTATAACTTTTGTGTTCCTTGTACCCCTTTGGTATCTGGTGAAGCCTCTGAAACCCTTCTCAGAAAAAATATTTTTCAAAGCATAAAATAAAATCATAGGGTTACAAAGGAAACCAAGTATATTGATGTACAGTTACCAAATATTTAGAAACAAATTTGTGATCGAATAATAAATTCACTTGTTTATTAAATCATTAAATGGCAAGTCTACTTGTTAACTACTATACTGTTATAGTTACAAGTATAATTCAAGGTATCTGCCACAATTGTATTGTAATATGAGAATATTTATTATTAATTTTTGAAATTAAGTCATTGCTGCTGCTAACACTACAGTGGTTTGTGGCCAATATTAATAGCTGAGGAAAATGCCAAATTTCAGTTAAAGATGAGAGAAAATAAGAATATAAAATTTTCAAATCCAAACTCATGGACCATATGAATTTTCGTTAGGGATCCCAGGATCAGAATCCCTGGAAGATCCCAGGAAGATGAAAGCTAGAGAAAAAAAAAAAAGTCTTTATATTTCATTCTATCTGTACCTTTCCCCAAACCTAAACTGAACATCCCATAGTTCTCTTGTCTTATCCATATTTCCTGCATTTTCCTCTCTATTTCTTCTTTCTATAGCTCTCTTCCCTTCCTTATTTCCTTACTTTTTTATCTCATTCTCTCTTTTTACTTTATTTTCTATCTTCGCTTCCTATATCCACTTCTCAATACACTCAGCACATGAAAAAAACCATCAAGTTTCAGGCCTTGAATTCACAGCAAATAGTAGAGGTTAATGTAGAGTACCATGAGATGCAGCCAAAGGTATGGGATGGATTCAGTTTACTCCAGGCCAGGCCTATTTGTAATAAGTAAAAGAAATCAAGCCAGTTTCCACAGCTGAATGAAAATGGGTTATTATCTGACTTCAGTTAATTAACAGTCACCAAACCAAGAGGCAGTTGTTCAAACAGAACATGGGAACGCTAAATGATTTAAAATTAAGAAAGGTGTGCATCCGGATTATATTCTTTCACCATACTTATTCAACCTGTACTCTGGTACCGTAGTAGTTACGAATCGGGCTGCAAACCTCAGGGTCAGCAGCTCGAAACTATCAGGTGTTCCGCGGGAGAAAGATGAGGCTTTCTGCTCCCGTAAAGATTTACAGCCTCGGAAACCCTGTACAGGGTAGCTATGAGTCGAAATTGACTCCACGGCACATAACAACAACAATAGTGAGAAAATAACCCAAGAAGCTTGGCTATATGAAGCAAAACATAGCATCAGGATTGGAGGAAGATTTATTAACAACCTGCAATATGCAGATGATACAACCTTGCTTGCTGAAAGTGAAGAAGACTTAAAATATTTACTGATGAAGATCAAAGAGCAGAGCCTTCAGTATGGATTGCATCTCAATGTAAAGAAAACAAAAATCCTCACCACTTGACCAATAAACAACATTCTTATCAATGGAGAAAAGATTGCAGTTGTCAAGGATTTCATTCTTCTTGGATCAACTATCAACACTCATGGAAGAAGCAGTCAAGATATCAAATAGCATATTGCATTAGGCAAATCTGCTGCAGAGAGCTTTTTGAAGTGTTGAAGAGCAAAGATGTCAGCTTGAGGACTAAAGTGTGCCTGACCCAAGCCATGGTATTTTCAAAAACCTCCTATGCATGTGAATAAGGTAGACCATAGAAGAATTGATGCCTTTGAATTGTGGTGTTGGAAGAGAATACTGAAAGTGTCATGGGCTGCCAAAAGAACCAATAGATCCATTTTGGAAGAAGTGCTCCTTGGAGGCCAAGATGGCCAAATTTTGTCTCTCATACTTTGGACATATTGTTAGAAGGGACCAGTTGCTGGAGAAGGATATCATGTTTGGTTGGGTGGAGGGTCAGAAAAAAATAGAAAGACCCCCAGCGAGATGGATTGGCAAAGTGGCAGCATTAATGGGCTCAAGCGTGGCAACAGTAGTGAGGTTGGCCCAGGATCGGGCAGTGTTTCATTCTGCTGTGCGTAAGGTCATTATGAGTCGGTGCTGACTCGGTGGCACCTAACAACAGCAACAACAACAACAAAGTTATCTAGTCTCCAAAGTAGAATATTTGCAGAAAGAATTTAATCACTTCAATATTAAGTTTTTCATACAAGCTTATGAAAAACCACAGCTACATTCATTAATCCTGAAGCTTAACATAAATGTTTTTTGTAGTCGTTAAGTGCCAGTGAGTCAGTTCCAACTCACAGCAACCCTGTATAGGGTTTATGAGGAGTGGCTGATGAGCTTGAGCCTCTAACCTTGCAGTTCAAACTGACCTTGTGGTCCAGCACATTAAACCGCAGCACCACACTAGGTCTTAGCCCTATCAAAATTAAAAATATTTTTGAACAGTCAAGAAAATCATAAGGAAGTTAAATCATTTAAAAGTGTTAACCACACACCACAAATACCATACACGGGCACATCAAAAGTATAGTAATGGTTCACACATACATTTACTTCAAATATATTCTAGAAACGTTTTATATGATTATGTTCCTAGACGTAGGTCGATTCTCTTGTTGGCCTTATTAAGCCACTGCTGAAGAATCCTCAAGGCCATTAAATCTCCCAGTAAGTAAAGAAAAATACTGAATCAATAGGAAAACAAGAGACTCGTAATGAAATTTATTTTTAAATTGTGCTGATTATATTATACTTACCAATGAGAAAAGAAAATTCATTCAATATTGAATATTTCATTTCAATATACCACGTGTAAAAATATCTAATGTAATTTTATGTAAAACCATCTGAAAAAAATTCAGCCACCTGGATAGGAAACTATATGAAAAAAAAAATGATCATTTATAAGAATTTCAATGGGGAAAAGCACTTGATACTATGCTGTCTAGACAAAGAAAATGAGATATATTACTATGACTTAATATTGACATGAAGTTTGGGGATTATTTGGATACCCAGAAGAGCTGTTCAGGAGGTCGATAGACACACTGTAAGGAAATCAAGTAAGACATTGCATGCTGAGTTGTGGTATTGGGCAGAGCATTGAGTAAGTCCTCAAAACTACTAAGATGGTGGTCTTTAGCTGATCCATCCAATTGACCAAATAACATTTTGAACTATAAGAAGGAAATGCAGTTGAATGTTATATGATGTGGAATAACATATTCTTTCTTCTTATATTTTAGTGCAATACATGCAATACATGTGCTAATGCTATGGCACTATTTATACACCAAAGTTGAAAGAAAGTAGGATTTTAGCGTCAATTGTAAGCAGTGCATATTCTGCCTAGGACCATGTCTTCTGCCTAGATATAGCATAAAGAGAAATCACATCCACTTGGGCAAAGAGATGATAGCCACAGCATTGTTTCTATCAGAGAGGATGCATTAGAGTTTTGCTATTTCTGTACTTTGAAAGCCGAAGTACATTGACTTAGCATGGAAAG
>NW_006408792.1:3489983-3492143 GCF_000296735.1 Chrysochloris asiatica
TGCTGACCTTTTGGTTAGCTGTCCAGTGTTTAATCCTACACTGTCACACAAGTAATGATTTTTAAACGTAGGCAAATGACTACAATTTTGTGTTCTTTACTTTGCCCATTCAAATGAAACATCTATAAAAGCTTTGTGTTGTGGCAATAATCCCTTAAAACTTCCTCGCTCTCCTTGGTATTTGCATTTCATTCATTCCCCATTAATCCTAAAATTGAAATAAAAAGAGAATGAATTTTTTAAAGTCACTTTCCATTCTGGAGCTTTCTTAATTTCTTCTAAGTGCACATTAGTGCTGTTTAATTTGTATCTCATGGTAACTGAGTGTTGCTGCACAATTTGCTTATTCTTCCATATAGAAGCAATGCGATGGGCTAGCCAAATCCTCCACCTGGCTACCATCCGCACAGTCAGAGCACCAGAATGAAACAGGAGCATGAGTGCTCTTTTGGGCCTTTTCCCTTTGTCATTGAGAATTCTCTCTTTCTTTAGAGGAGCATGCAGTACTAAGGGCAGATTTATGGAAATTAGATGAACTCTGATCTTAATTCTAACACACAATGAACATAGCTATGCTTCCATTCTGATATCTCAATGCCAAAGCAAAATTCTTCTTTCTACCAGGGCTTCCTACAAGTTCGAACTGGTTAATATCCCCTAAAGTCTTCTTAAAACCAAATAATAGTTTAGATCAACTAGTAAATAATGTCAGCCTTGAATACTGTGAGCCTTTAAAATCTATCTCTTTGGGATTAAATTGACAACAGCAGTTTGAAAGATTAGATAGAAAACAATTGGGGAGTGAGTGTATGTTAATTGGGGAGGACTGGAAAAGGAAGGTAAGAATAGTTGCACAATTCAAAGAACACAATCAATGTCACTGATTATACATGGAGAAATTAGTGAGTTGCTTTATGTTCTGTTCTGTATATTCTCAACAACAGCAACAAAATAAAATAATCTATAAATGAACAAAAAAATTAACTTGGATCTATTCTTTGTACTATCTACAAACATTAACTCAAAGGACTCTTGTTGCTGCTGCATGCCATCAAGTCAGTTCCAACTCCTAGTCACCCTGCATAGTGTTTCTGAGGCAGGAGTAGAAAGCCTCATCTTTCTCCCTCAGACTGGCTGATGGGTTTCAACTGCTGACTTTGAGGTTAGCAGATCAATGGATAATCCACTAAACTATCAGGGCTCCTTCAAAGGACGATGGACTCTTAGAGAGAGAGAAAAATAAAAACACTAGAAAGGAACTTTGTTGGATGCAACCCAACAAAGATTACTGATGTTCACACTTAGGAATATATACAGATGTTGGTCTGTCAGTTTGTCTTTATAAGGTCATTGCATAATCCCACAGTTCTATGATTTAGAAATTGATAAATTTGAAGTGGCATTTACAGTGGTGCCACTAGTGGGATATGAAAGGTACAGTGGTGACACTATCAGAGGGGATGACGTCAAAATGTGCATAAAATTTTTGTGCAGTGTCTCAGCAAAAAATCATTATTTTTATTAAAATACCCTTGTAGTTAGTTATGACAAAAACATTTTTCATAAAAGCAGCATACATGTTTCAGTATACCTATAAGACTAAAACTCTGCTGTAATTTATTTTTTGAACCTTCTAATGTGCTCTGGTGGAGTCCTAGTGTGTGGTGCTGTGAGTTAATGCCATTTGAACTACAAAGCCATTTGAACTGCAAGGTTGGCGGTTCAAGTTCACCAGCTGCTCCTCTGAAACCCTAGATATAAGGTTGCTATGGGTTGGGACCAACAGCACTTAACAACAACAACAATGTGCTCTGGTAAGATCTGTGATTAGTACTCAATTACAATGATGCTTCAAATCAGATGGTTTCATCTACTTGCCCTACAAGCATGTTTTTATAGTGCTGATTTTGTAAAGTATTCTAGCATTTTAGCTACAATATTATGGTGACCAGTGTTTGTGAACATACATAAATAACTTCTTGGGAATGAAGTAGTAACTAAAAGAAAAGGAGAAAAAAAAAAGACTTCTGCTCAGTTACTAATGTCGTTAAGTGCCACATAGACATAGTAACCCTGTGGGTTTGAACTGCCAACCTTGTGGTTCACAGTCCAATGCTGATCCACAGAACCACACCAGAAGTCCCAGTTACTGTTATTGTT
>NW_006408792.1:3494756-3496069 GCF_000296735.1 Chrysochloris asiatica
TTGTTTACTAACTTTTTCCCCAAAACTTATCATAGCATTTTCTCTAATTTACAAGAACTTTCACTCTATAGGTTTTGACTGATGAGTGATAAAATTGGCAAAGAGAGTTTGTACTTGATAATCAAATCATAAAACATATTTCAGCTGTTAAACTGGTACCCAAGAGAACGGTTTTTAACTAATAATATATCATTTCATATTCAACTCAAGCAAGTATTAAGCATATTTTACAAGACCTAGCACATGAAGGATTGTATAAGAATTTTAAATGAACATGACACAACAAAGTATATTGTATTCTGTATGAAGTTCTGGGAATTAACCTTGTAGCTTTATTTTTGAATAACTTTTATAAATCATTTCCCTTTATGTTAGGTTTAAATAAGAGACATAGGACCCAGATTTAGTGTTCTAAGACTCCATTTTGAAGATCTTGAAACTTTCACCTTAGAGAAAAATTCTTCATGTCCTCGCTAATGTTTTTCTTGGTCTTACTGTTGTGTGAATGGTGTTTCATTCAACATCAAAAAGGACATACCCAGATCAGTCATGAGGTACAACGCTGTCTGTGATAGGATAATTAATATACATGCGCCTACAGAGAAGCCCAGTTAATATCACTATTATTCAAATTTACACACCAACCACTAAAGCCAGAGAGGATGAAATAGAAGAATTCTACCAAATTCTTCAATCTGAAATTGATCAAACATGCACTCAAGATGTATTGATCTTTACTGGTGATTGGAATGCAAAGGGGGGAGCAAAGAGGAAGGATCGCTAGTTTGAAAATATGGCCTTGGTGATAGAAATGGTGCTAGAGAATGCATCATAGAATTCTGCAAAATCAATGATTTGTTCATTTCAAATAGCTTCTTTAGATAGCATAAGAAATGACTATACACATGGACCTCACCAGATGGAATACATAGAAATCAAATTGACTACATCTGTGGAAAGAGACTTAGAAACGCTCCATATCATCAACGAAAACAAGGCCAGGGGCAGACTGTGGAACAGACCATCAATTACCCATATGTAAATTCAAACCGAAGCTGAAGAAATGATAACAAGTCCATGAGATCCAAAATATGACCTTGAATATATCCCACATGAATTTAGAGATCATATGAAGAACAGATTTGATACATTAAACACTAAAAACTGAAGATTAGAAGAGTTGTGGGATGACATCAGGAACATCATACATGAAGAAAGCAAAAAGTCATTGAGAAGACAAAAAAGAAGGAAAAGATCAAAATTGATGTCAGAAGAGAAACTGAAACTTGCTCTCCAGCTTAGATATGTTAAAG
>NW_006408792.1:3497563-3499079 GCF_000296735.1 Chrysochloris asiatica
CATCTGTAATACTTTGGACATATTGTCAGGAGGGACCAGTCGCTAAAGAAGCATATCATGCTTGGTAAGGTGGCGTGTCAGAGAAAAAGAGGAAGATCCCCAATGAGATGGACTGACCAAGTGGCAGCATCGATGGACTCAAGCATGGCAACAACTGTGAGGTTGGCCCAGGAGCAGGCAGTGTTTTGTTCTGCTGTGCATAGGTCACTATGCGTCGGTCCAGACTCGATGGTGCCTAACAATAACAACTGTTATGTGTCATTGAGTTAATTCTGACTCATAGTGATCCTGTATAGTATTTCCGAGAATAGTTGTTGGGTTTGAACTGCCAGGATTTTGGTTAACAATCCAGTGCTTATCAAGGTTCTTTGTCTTCTTCTTGTTGTTGTTAAGTGACATCAAGTCAATCCCAACTCAGAATGACCCTGTATAGGGTTTTTGAGGAGCAGTGAGTGTGAACCACCAATCTTGCAATTAGCATTTCACTGCTTCCCCTACAGTGCTAAATGTCACAGGTGATTCCGAAAAAAAGTCCACAGAACTATGACACCAAAGAGCTGACAGGAAGCTCCAAAGACTGTTATCACATAACCAAAACTTAGAAATTATTTCTTCTTAAGAAAATTCTCCCATCTATAAAAGGGAGAAGCCAATTGCTAACTAGCTTCTTTCTAGTTGTATACAACCGAATTGCTATGCACAATTGTAATTGTAATCTAGATGCCTAGTTCAGTGCCTGGCATGTGAAAAGTATCACATGAATATCAGTAGAATTAAAAGAAGCTATCTTATGAATCCTACGACTAGTCTTTCAGTCTGTCATACTGTGGGGAGTTGTGCATTACTGTAATGCTGGAAATGATGCCACTGGTATTTTAAATACCAACAGGGTCACCAACAGTGAACAGGTTTTAGTCGAGCATCCCGAATACCACAGACTAGGAAGAAGAGACAGACCACTTCTGACTGGTTAGCCATTGAAACGCTAATGATTAGCTGCAGGATCAGCTACTAGTGGTTAGATTTGATATAGATTTGATCAGCAGTTTGATATAGTGCTAGAAGATAAGTGCTTCCATTTGGAAGGCACTCAAAATGCAACTAGAGAAGAGTTGCTCCTTAAAATATTGTTGTTGTTGTTGTTAAGTGCCGTCGAGTTGGTTCCTACCCATAGCAACCCTGAACAGGTTTCCGAGGCTGTAAATCTTTACGGGAGCAGAAAGCCTCATCTTTCTCCCGCAGAGCAGCTGGTAGTTTCGAAATGCTGACCGTTTCATAGCTACCAGATCTCCTTAAGCACAGTTGAACTTAATGAGGTGAATGGAACAAAGATGTTAGGATCTTCCCTTGTTGATGGAACATAACTCAAAATGAGAAGAAAAAAATTGAAAACATCCATAATAATCAGAATGTGGAATATATGAAGTATGAATCTATGAAAATTGGAAGTCATCAAAAATCAAAATGAAAGACATAAAAATCAATATTTTAGTCATTAGTGAGCTGAAATGGACTG
>NW_006408792.1:3499499-3518966 GCF_000296735.1 Chrysochloris asiatica
ACCCAAACTAGCAGATAGTACATATTTGACCTAGCTTCCATGGCTTGATGACCAGAGCTTGACTAGAGGAAGACAAAGCAATTTGATAAAGAACCAAGTAGAAATTGCTACAATTTGATGAACTTACCTATACTTATGGATGTAGTAGTTCAAAATACCAATCAAGAGGGGAGGAGTCTTCACATCAAGGATCAATCCTATCCCTTCAGTATACAGAGTTGCTAGAGATGGGCAAATAAGATATTGACTACCTAAAATGGGGGGCAGGAGAATATAAAAGCACAAAATGGCTGACTTACAAGTTTTCAAGAGGGAGTTTAGTTTCAGAGTATGCAGGGGAAGGTAGAGTTCCCACTGAATAGTTTTCATCTTGTCTAGATGGGTCTGGTGAAAGGAGATGGGGATAGGATTCTTTTGATTCAATAGTAATTGTTGTCATGAATAATTGCAATTCTCACAACTGTAAAGGTCGAAGTTTTGTAACATAAAGGAGGAGTAGTTAATCTTACATTCCAGGAACAGAGGACCCTAGGACCATCAAGCAAGAAGAGCATGAGCAGAAAGTGGAACCCTTACCAAAGAAGCAGCAACACCAGAGGTGGAGGCAGAATTGTTGCATGGAGAGACAGAGTAGCTGAGGATTCTAGACTCATGAAAAGAGAAAGGCTGTGTGCTGGTGGCCAGGAGGCTGGTTTGAAGAATGTCCCCTTTGGTTGTTTAAATGGTTATATATTGCTGAGTGTTATTGTGTACATCAAAAAAAAAAAAAAAATACAGAGGGTATACAAGCAAATACTGCTAACTGATGGAGGGGATTATAATTGTTGCAATGAAACAAAATACAATACGGTGAGTGCAAAACCAATGTTCTCTCATGTAAACTATCACTCAATTCACAATAAAACCTTTAAATATATATATATATCATCAAAATAAGAACAATAATTTTGCTCCTAATTTGATTAGAAAGTCAACATCTTTATAGAATGGCTGCTGAATATTTGGATTTGCATTTTTCTTCCACACAGTACTGGTAATATACAACAAAAAGAATAAAAAAGGTAGTAGATATTTTACTAGTTTATTAGTTATTTTTGGAAATTAACAATATCATATAATCAAACAGCTTCAAAGAATTATTTTAGCAACCAACCATTCAAGATCAAAAGGGCAGCATTTGCCCAGAAAGCAGATGATATAACCTTGCTTGATGAAAGTGAAGAGGACTTAAAACATTTACTGATGAAAATCAAAGAGCACAGCCGTCGGTATGGATTACATCTCAATGTAAAGAAAACAAAAATCCTCACCACTGGACCAATACACAACATTCTTATCATCGGAGAAAAGATTGAAGTTGTCAAGGACTTCATTCTTCTTGGATTGACTATCAACACTCATGGAAGCAGCAGTCGATAGATCAGACGACATATTGTATTAGGTAAATCTGCTGCACAAGACCTTTTAATAGTGTTGAAGAGCAAAGATGTCAGCTTGAGGACTAAAGTGCGCCTGACCCAAGCCATGGAATTTTCAATAACCTCATATGCATAATAACCTCGAAAGCTGGACAGTGAATAAGGAAGACCTTAGAAGTATTGATGCATTTGAGTTATGGTATTGGAGAAGAATATTGAAAGTGCCATGGGCTTCCAAAAGAACCAATAAATCCTTTTTTGAAGAAGTGCAGCCAGAGTGTTCCTTGGAGGCCAAGATGGCCAAACTTCGTCACTCGTACTTCAGACATTGTCAGGAGGGGCCAGTCACTGGAAAAGGACATCATACTTGGTAAATTGGAGGATCAATAAAAAGAGGAAGATCCACAATGAAATGGACTGACACATTGCAACAACAATGATTTCAAACACAGCAAAAATTGTGAGAATAGAACAGGGCCGGGCAGTGTTTCATTTTGTTGGGCATAGGGTTGCTGAGTCAGAACCAGCTCAAGGGCACCTAACAACAGCAACTTCTTAGTGTATGAATGGATAAATGAATGAATGAGGACTAGGTTCTAAATATTAAGTTATCACAACCAATTTAGTAGAAATATCCTGAGAAGTGTTACTGTTATTTTTAACATTCCTCTTCATCACGTTTTCCCTGTTCACACTATTAAAGTTGTGACTCACACTGTAGAAATGCACGCTAGGTTTCTGTGTCATATAAGAAACTAGAGAACAGAACAAAATTAGAGGGGTAATGTTTCAAATCTCCTAGCATTGCTGGTAAATTAGCAAACGATGCTGTATATTGTTTAAGACCTGTTTTGTTTTGTTTGGCTTGTTTAAGAATTGTGCAAATTTCCATCTTTCAAATGTGAAACTTCCTTCAACCATAAAGTACAAAAAGGAAGAGAATCAAGAGTAGTTTTAAAAAATTAGATTGCTACATGACCTCATAGCAGACAGTCTGGTAATGACAATTGCTAGGCTTTTTGCTGGTATTAGCCAAGTAGTAAATATAATATATGTCATTTTCATTCTAGACAGGAAGACTGGAGATAGTTACCAGTGAATCACAGTAAATTATACCAGATGTCAAGTAAATTTTAACAGCATTTTAGCTGCACTTCCCAAATTTTCATACACATTAGTATTTTAATTTTTAGATATATAATCTAGGTTTCATTATAACACCAAGGAAAAAGAAAAATTTAAATATGTCTAAACAACCAAGATCTGCTCTTCAGACAAGAATCCATAGTGTGCACAGAATTGATTTTATATCTACCCAAGAGAAATGACAGTATATGCTTAACAAAGATGTGTCTATAATTGCTGATAGAAGCATCATTTGTAATAACCAAAAGTAGAAACAATCCAAATGTTCATTAGTTGCTAAGCAAAATGTGGTATATCCAGACCATGGATTATTATTCAGCAATAAAAAGGAACGAGCTAGTAATGCATGCTACAACATAGGTAAACTTCACAAAGTATGATGCTAACTGAAATAAGGCAGATGCAAAATACTACGCTATTTTATTAAACTTATATCAGATGGCCAGAAAATGAGAATCTGCAGAGATAGAAAGAGAGACTAAACATTTTTGTTACAGAGGAAAAGCTTAATAATAAAAATTTCTCCTGGGGCAGGGAGAGAAATGATAGAAGGAAAGAAATTTTTGCATATATGGGTTATAATTGTTATTTTAGTAATATCCAAAATAATTACCAATAAGAACTACCACTTTCTTCTGGAAACAAAATAATGGAAATAAATGTGCACTAAATTGCCCTCCTTTCCAATAAATTCTCTAAACAATGCCATGGAACAAATATTTACTAGACACTTCCTATATGTCAGGAGTCCCTGAGTGATACAAATGGTTAACTCACTCAGCTACTAACTAAATGGTTGCAAGTTTGAATCCCGCCACAAATACTTCAGAAGAAAGGACTGGTGATCCTTCCAAACAATCAGCAGTTATTGAAAATCCTATGGCGTACATTCCTACTCTGACACACATGAAGTCATCATGAGTCAGATTCAACTTGACAGTAGCTGGTTGGCTTCTATTGGTAAGACATCTGGTTAGTTCTTAAAAGAGGAAAAATAATAAAACAACTTTATATTAATTGAGGGCTCCTTTTATTGAGTTTTTCAGCCATAGACTTTCTTTGCCGAAACAAATCTGGAGAATGTCAAACAAGAAATGGATGACACACTGTCATTTGTGCTAGTACTAAGTCAGTTTATGCCCACTCTTCTCAAATCCCCTTCTAGTCATATCCTCCATTGTCTGCATATTGTCTTGCCTTCTACTGCAAAGAGAAAATAAAGGTCATCACTCACCCACTGACAAACCCTCATGCCTCCTTTTCCTTCAGTCCCTTCCATTACTTCAGGAGTCAATAATAATGTCTCTCCAGTATGATCAACTTCTTCATCTCAATTAGTCTGCTCCTATTAGTTATCTTACAATTTTAAAAAGACAATCTTCAAAGGGAACACATGAGCAGGCATGTAAACTTGCTGGCAATCACATTGGTCTACTTGTGAGTGAAAGTGGGGGAAAGGCAGCAATGAAGAAATGGACTAAGTTTGACCACATTCCATAGACTCGTCAATCTGGAGATGAGAGGAAGAAGAGGAAGGGCTGGTTGGTCCAAAGTGTAGTGAGATTTGGGAACTCCTAAATCCATGGAAAAGGACCTAGCCATAGAGGGCTAGAGCTGAGAGTGAAGTGTCCAGCTGATAAGAGATGGAGGGAGACGTACAAGAATGCCCAAACTTGCAGATAGAATGACCATTTGACCTAGCTTCAATGGTTTAATGATCAGAATTCTACTAGAGGAAGATAAAAACATTTGATAAAGGAAGCTTGATAAAACAAGCTCTGGTATAGACCTGCTTGTGGGAGCCAGAAATGTTTTAAGATTAACCTGAAGTAACCATGCTTGCATTAAAGTCTCATAGCATATTAACTTCTCCACCTCTAGACAGGGTTTAGATGCCATTTTCTGCACATGTTTGCCAAAGTTTTGTTACTCAACTGCACTGAGCATGTGTAATATACTGCCTATACTTCCATGAAATCTTACTGGGCAGACCCACCCCACTGAGGTACTGTCAATTGTAGGAGAGAAGTTATTGTTTTAGCTTCTCTAGACATGGTGTTCCTCACTTCCATGGTGAACGTCACGTGGTATCTATCTCTACCCTTTGTGCTCTCTTGCCTTTCTGTGTCTATGTTGCTCTTTACACTGCTGTTGTTAAGTGCCCTCAAGTAGGTTCCAATCCATAGAAACCCTGTAGAGGGTTTCTCAGGGGCAGCTGGTGAGCTTGAACTGCCAACCTTGCGGTTCAAATAGACTTTGCAGTCCAGCACATTAGCCCATGGTGCTAAACCAGGACTCCCTCTTTACATTACTCAGAGGTTATTACATAATTCCAAATAATCAGTCCTTGAAAACCCTGCACAGTTCCACTCTGACCCATAAGTAAGAATCAACTCACCAGCAATTGGTAAACCTGGAGCGTCTGAACTTTACCTCAGCATGCATATTCAAATGTTCACTAGTGCACACTCTTATTTTAAACAAAGATGCACCATTCTTTCTGTCTCTAAATATTCTTTTAAATCACCCAGTGATCAGTGTCACATTTTATTTTTAAATCTGTAACTTAAAAAATTAACTAATTACATTGGGACACTCTAGAATTTTAAAGAAACAGGTTCTTTTAAAATGAGGTACTAATGATGAGAGAGAAAAACACATAAATCTGATGCTTGCATAGATTTTTTTTTTTACTAACAGGATTGTACAGACCAAAAATGCCAAGGATAGCCAAGAAACATTTCATTAGATAGCAAAGATACAAGAACTAGCAAAAAAAAAAAAAAAGGCTTCTTTCTCTTTCCCTCACTTTGGGGAAATAATATCATAACTTAAACAGGATAAAATCTAGTAAGTATACAGCTCCTAGTTTTCCCCTGCACCAGGCCTGTATTCAGGTAGAAAATAACTGAACCCAAGAGAGATGAGGACGAATAAGAAAGCATTCAGTCCCATTAAGTATGGTCTCTGCCTCTAGGCCCAGCTGGACTGTGCAGGGAACTCAGTTTTCCTGAGGGACTAGAAGAGCTTGCAGATGTTCACTAGGAATGAATGCCAAGGAACTTTAAAGAAATCAAGTTACCTCTATATAAGAAAGACCTCCCACTCAGTAACTGCTGCCCAGTAAGTAGGCAACTGCTGTTGTTTCCAGTTCGTCACAGCTCAACCTTGACTCCTCAGGCCATGCTTCAGGGTTTCTTTTGCCCTGGGTACAGTTGTTCCACTCCACCTCACAAAACCACAGCTGCCTGCCAGACCACCAACCTCTCTGCTCTGCACAATTCCAGAAAACAATCTATTGCAGCAATCATCATTTTCATGCCAGCATTTATGTACTTCATTGTCACTAATATTATCTTGTGATTTAATGCTTTAATAGATTCTATGGAGATGATGATTTTAAAAGGAACCATTTAAAAAGCTTTGAGAAATGTCTGAGCTAAGAATGCTACACATATACCTTTCTCTTGATTTGTTTCTCAGTGTGACCCCCAGTATTACCAAACTTCACTTAATGCTTTGCATGATTTGAAAGCAGGGTGACTGAACCAATAAGCCAGTCATTCTCAATAAAGGGAGCTTTAGCCCCTCCAGAGGTCACTTGGTAAAGTCTGAAAACATGTTTGGTTACCACAACTTGCTACTGAGTGGAGGGTAGGAATGTTATTAATATCCTACAATGCACAGAACATCCCCCATAACAAAGAATTATCCAGTTCATATTGTCAATAGTAGCAAGGTTAAAAAACAATATAATAATAAGTTATAATAATTCTATGACTATAATCTCATTTCTCATCTATCTTGTATTTTCAGTGCATAGAGTTATAGTACTCACCTTCAAAGAATGAAAATTTAATGATAAAAAATTACCATACCTGCCATGCATATTATATCATATTCAAAAGTTCATCAACAGGAAATAAAATAATGCATGCCAAAACACTTTTTCATTTTTAAAATACATGTAATCCATTAATATGCATAAATCATTACCAGCTCATTTTATATGCAAAAAAGAACAGAATCATTAATGTTTTCCATCTATAACTTTTACTTATGAACCAGGCTACAGGCGGTTTCTCAGGCCCATTTAGCCTTACCAGCATTAGACATAACATTCCCTCACTGGAACCAGGAAGACTATCTGAGGGAACTTCAAAAAGTTCATGGGAAAATGGAACTGAAAGATAATGTAATTTTTTCACGAACTTTTTTGAAGCCCCCTCATATGAGTCCCATTGTCACAGTCAGAGATCTGAGTCACACACCTGACCCCCGATGGCTAGAGTTTTTGTTCTAGATTGCTTGGTGCCCATATGACACTACCACACTGCAACATTGCCTTTTGTCAACATTTTATTTGTTAGACAAAATGCTAAGTAGTAAATGAATGCTTTCAAAACTTAGTATGCTACCAGGGTGAGGAAATGGGAAAGGAAGAACACACAGTGAGTTTGTTTTCTCTAGTGTTTTTTTAGCCAAGACTATGTTAGATGCATTGGGGATAATTGCTTTAGCTTTGTCCTCTGCCTGTGAAATCAGCCATTGTCCACAGCTGTGACTCAGTCCGGTACTTCTTTTGACCAACCTGCCACTCTGTCAGTTAAAATTTGCCATTAAACAAAACTTTTACCAACTGCTACCCTTATGCCCATTGGACTTAAACCAGAAACTCTTCCTGACATTTTATACTCTGAACTAAATTGTGTGTGAAAATTACCTTTTATTGACTTTGGTGAGAGCCCTGTGCAAACAACTGAGGGCAGATTTCAACTGCCCACTGCCAAAATAGTCCTTTGTCCCATCTGTTGGGTGTACATATCATTAAGACTTTTATTAGCCTCAGAAATAGAGAACTCATTTTATAGTGTTAGCTAAAACTCTATAAAAGTCCTTGATAAGCAGTTCTTACCACTTTCAGTAACCACTGTGTCTGAACAAATGCTGCTAAATAAAAAGTTCAGTAACAGGTACAAAAAGATAAAAATGACTCCAAATGATAGAACCAAAATGTAAGTTCATATCTGCAAATTCATATGCAAATTCATGTTATACTAAGCTGCTCAAGAAAAACATGCCTAGTGCCCCACCAAAAATGGAGACTTTTTAAAATACAAGTTTTGAAAGAAACATTGATCAGAAATGTTAGAAAATCAGAATTTCTTTTAAAAACCACTGTAAGAGACATTGCAAAGAAGTCACCATTGTTGGTGTTTTTAAGTACTATTGAATAGAGTCTGACTCATGTCGACCCAGTATAGTTTTGGAGAAGCAGCTGGTGGGTTTAATCACCTACCTTGTGGTTTGCAGCCCAGTGCTTATCCACAGCTCCACACCAGGAGAAACCATTTTTGTTAAGTGCCATCAAGTTGATTCTGACTCACAGTGACCCTATATAGGGTATCTGAGGAGCAGCTGGTGGGTTTGAACTGCCAACCTTGCAGTTCAAACCAGCTTTGCAGTCCAGTGCTTATCCTACAGCACCACACCAGGAGCTACTATTAAAAGTGTCAAAAGCTAATAATAGAACTTAATTGAAGTTTATTGAACATAAGATTTGAAAACTGGAGTAACATTTTGACTGTTATTAAGTACCGTTGAGTTGGTTTCAACTCATAACAACCCTGTATTGGGTTTTCAAGAAGGTGGTGAGTTTGAACTGCCTACCTTGTGGTTTGCAGTCCAGTGTTTGTCCTACAGCACCACACCAGGAGTCCAAAAACTTTCTAAAGATGAAAAGAACTTCCAGGATTCTTATACCACATCTTACCAATATTGCCTGATGTGGCGCTGTGGGTTAATGCATCAGACTTCAAAGTCGTTTGAACTGCAAGGTTGGTGGTTCAAGCTCACCAGCTGCTCCCTGGAAACCCTATACAGTGTCACTATGGGTCGACTCGACTCGACAGCACTTAACACACATACACCAATATTGCCATGAAAATTGGGACAGTGTCTATGTAATAACAGTTTACCCTAAAACACAGCTTCCAGTCAGACCCTGACATTTCTGTTCCCCAAAACTGGCTGAAATCATCAAAAGATCACAATGCCTTAAGCAAAAATGAACTCACTAATTAGCAAGTCTATTGTTTAACTTCAGAGGCCAGTTTCTTCAAGGTTCAGAGTTCAAAAAATCATCAAGGGCAAATGGACTTTGGTGTAGGTCACCTCAACTCCATGGACCCTAGAAATCTGGAATCCAGGAGAATTAAAACAGTTTCTCAGAAGAAATCAAGAACTTTCTTGGGAATGGAAAAGTTGTTGAGACTTATCCATTAGCCCAGGGAGAAGTAATGATCTTTAACCCGAAGAAGAGTATAAAATCATGGAGGTCTAATATGGCTTTTTACAGTTCTGCTTACAATTATGCATTAAACAATTTACCCCTTGTGGATGAGTTCCTAAAGCCTGCTGAGATGCTTCACTCGGAGAAACGAGTACATGCTGTTTTTTCTTCTGTTGTGGTTTATTTTTATTAAAACAAAACAACGTATAACAACTTAAAAACAAAATCTCTTTTGCTGAATTTTACTCTTTCCACGAAGACTGACAGCCTGGATGAACAGTTGTCCAATGGTGGTAACAAGTCCGACAATAAAAGACAATGGCTTATGCATTCATGCCCAGTCAATGTCCTATGGGCTGGAATTCATAAAATAAAAGCAGCAGATGGCATACCTAAATTTAATTTACTATTTGATTTATCCTTGTGTTACAACTCTGAAATATAGATACTGAATGTTGGTCTAACGCTGTTAGAAAACACAAGACCATGCTTTGAGCAAGTTTACTATGTAATTAGATGCTAGACCATCAATCCTGAGATTGAAAAATGTAACCCATCCAGAGTCACTCTCTTCTGACTAAATGGGGCCTGTCAACAGCCAATATTCCACATATCAGGAATGATGTTTCATGTGCTCTGAAATTACTACTCATGGCAGTAAAGCAATACCAGACACTGTTGAGAGGAGGGTAATGTGCCTTTGATTCTGTTGTTCTAATTTGAAATTGTTATTCTTGTTAAGTACCATTGAGTCTGTTCAGATTCATAGCAACCCCTTATAGTGTTTCTGAAGTTGTTAATCTTTGTGGGAGAAGAAGCCTCATTTTTCTCCAGAGGAGCAACTGATAGATTCGAACCACCAGCTTTGTGGTTCAAAGTTCAGTGCTTATCCTACAGAGCCACTGCGCACTCAATTTGGTAATAGAGGGGATATTTTTGTGTATTTTGGGATTACTTTCCAATATTCCCTGAGAAAATTGGTATTTTGTTTGGTTAATTATTGTAATCATTTTTTTTTTTTCAGGGTTCTGCTCTTGAACACAGCATTGTTATTTTTGATTGGCCGTTAGTAACATCATCAGACCAATATTCTGGGCTACCAATTCTAAAATGAAAGCTTCTTGAGTCTTACGTTACCGCTTCTGGAAGCTGTCAAAATAATTCCTGCTGACATCATGTTTAACAGACTCGCCTCTGAGTCAGACCAATGTTGAGGAGCAGCATGGAGTGCTGAAATATTAGGTCATTACTTGCAAAGCAAACTCAATATTTCTTGCATTTGGAGACCAAAACTCTGAACTCAAAGGCAACTGAACAGGTGAGGACTCTGAAATCCTCTTTTAAACCTCAAAGTGTCAATCTAGATTTTAATTCTCAGACTTCTAAAGGAAGATTTTTTGATTTATAAGTATGATGATGTAACACCTAGTCCTCCAAAACGACTATAGAACATCCCGACATTAAAATATATCACGTCAAGCGTAAAATCCAACTCCTACCACAATGCAAGCATTTCCAACTGACCCCAGGGAAATCTTTTGTCAACCTGTTTCTCCTCTTGTGTCAACAGAGAGTGGTCCTCCAAGGGTTAGCCTATAAAATTACCTCATGGTAATATACTAGGAAGAAACATGAGCATCTCAGTGACTTCGAATCTGGAAACAGAAAAAGCCCAATCTGGTGGCTAGATGCAGATTGCCAAATGACAGCATCAGCTACATTATCTGTGTGCCTGGGGGTTGCCCTTCCCAGCTAATTTTAAGAATAAATTGAAATTGAATCAGGGCCACGCAAAGTAGAACACAGACCTTTTTGAAGATTCATACCAAGTAAATGGTAAACAGGTTGTCAGAAAATATTGACATTTTCTTTTTTGAACTGATTACTTGCTTTTCTTTTTCTACCAATACAGCATTTTATATTATTAACATTTATTTATTAAAACCCTGACCTTTCCCTGAAAGGTTTTAAAGGAGCTTTACTACTCTGTAATACATTTTTAAAGAAAAGAATAGCAACTTGTGCCCTTACAAACGAGAATGAAGCAAGATATCATCGTATTTGAAATAAAGGTACAAGCAAACATTTTCCTACAAGTTTGTTTCTAATAAAATAACCATGTTAATATGGAAATATATAATTTATTCATTTAATAATTCAAAATACCTGGGAATCGTTTCCTTAAAATTCATCACCTAATACACAAATCAAAGATCAAAATATTTAAAAATTCTGTGAGAATTAACAAAGATAAACGTAGGTGCAAAAACATGTTGATTTATTTGGCACCATTCCAATTTACCTCCCCTCTCTTCTGTCCTGATTAATTGCCCTCAGCGAGGAGCTGGATCCTAGTTATGCTGTTTTCTTAATTCCCGTTGATGGAGTGTTGATATAAGGAAAGAAAAAGAACCAACTGCCTTTTAACTAACCCATTCTTCATGTGTTAATCAATCATAACTTGTCCATTTTAATTATCTCCCAAATTCCAAATAGAGACATGCTTGCAGTTTCCAAATATTTGCATGATTAAAGATGTTTTCCTTCTTTCAATAAGGAACCTCAAATTGATGAGTCAGGTGGTAAGATTTATGGAATGCACCCATGGTGTTTTTCTCCCAGCTTTCAAAAATACTGGTCTGCAACTCAGTAACAAACAGCATTTCCATCAGAAATAGGCAGGATATGCACATTAATGATGATCATCATGTTAAAAACCAGTTCATTCTGTTTCAATCCCCTGCTGAGAATGGACTTTTCCATCCCAAATATACTGAATTAGAATCTACAATTCAAAAAGGTCCCCAGGTGATTCTTATAAATCCCAGGCTCTACAAGGAGTCTTCAAAAAGTTTGTGGAAAAATTCCATAATATTTTAATTCCATTTATCCATGAACTTTTTGAATTCCCCTTTTTGTACATACATAAAAATCAACTGGGGATCTTGTTAAAATGTAGATTCTGAATCAGTGTGTCTTGGGTGGAAAGACAATTTATCAACAGGGGATCAAACATCAAACCAAATGAACTAGTTCTAAACCTGGTTGAAAAAATAGATAAACAGAATATATATATACATATGGAGTCCTGGTGTGGTCCTGTGGGTTAATGCGCCAGACTGCAAAGCCATTTGAACTTCAAGGTCGGCGGTTCAAGCTCACCAGTTGCTCCTCCGAAACCCTGTATAGGGTCGCTATGGGTCAGATCCGACTCCATGGCATATGTTGTTGTTGTTGTTGAGTGTCTTTGAGTAGGTTCTGATGCACAGTGACCATGTATGGGTTTTCTGAAGAGCAGCTGGTGCTTTTGAATGCTAACCTTGCAGTTCAAAAGACACCACCCCAGGACTCCATATATATGTGTGTTTTTGTTGTTAAGTGCTGTTGAGTTGGTTGCAATGCATAGCAAGCCTATACAGGATTTCTAAGGAGCATCTGGTGAGCTTGAAGAGCCGATCTTGTGGTTCAAACTGACCTTCCAAACTGATATATATATCAGTAGATGCCAGAGAGAAAAGCCAGCCAAAAAATGTTTACCAGCATCCCTCTTCATATTCATAAAAGTTAGTTTATTTGAATATTAAATATAATTTCACGGTAACAGGCCATCATCAGTGCATCTGCGTAACATTTTCCGATTGTTTTTGTCTTTCCCTGAGCAATACAGCAGACTGAAGCATCAATCAGCCACACACCTGATTTGTGGGGGATTCTGCTAGCCTCACAAACAACTGATCAGTTTCCTTAAGAGAAGTATATAAGAATTTTCATGGAATTGATTAAACCAATCAGTTGTTTTGATTGGATGCAAACAAAAACAAAGGCCAACTCTTTCCAGAGTTCCTAGTTAGGAGCTTCCCTTTCTATAATATGAGTGTAAAATCACATTGCATTTTTAATATAAGAATTGAAGCTTCAATGATCTTTTCATAGTAAATGGTCCAGGAAGTGATGATAGAATATGATCATGATCAGGAATATGATCCTGATCATGAAGATTATTGTACAACATTTCTGAGAGCGTAATTTTTATATTAAGTTTTGTCGATTCAATATCCAGCAGGAAAACTCCAAGTCATTACAGCCATTTGAAATGAGTTAAAGGAAATCATGCATTCCTCATTTCTCTCTTCCCTCCTATCATCAGATCCTCTAACAATGCAGACAAAGAGCCTTGCATTTCCTCCTTGCTTATCAGTTGGTGCTGAATGTTGCTAACTAAAAGACTGGTAGTTTCAATTCCATCTAGCAGTTCTGTGGGAGAAAGACCTGGTAATCTGTTTCCATAAAAAATTCAGCCAAGAAAATCCCATGGGGCAGTTCTACTCTGTCACATGGGTCATTATGAGTTAGCATCAACACAATGGAACCCAACAACAGGTTGAGAGAATGATTTGCTCAGAATCACGTATTGACTCCATTATAAACCCACACTTTAAAGCAAAAAAGAAAATTGTCAAGGAAATTGTTCTTAATATTTATGCCCAATGACAGCAGAGATAGTAGCAGAAAGACAGAGCAGCTATGGGCTTAGGCCCATGGACTAAGAAAGACTGTGTGCCTTCGGACAGGAGATAGGCTTGCAGAATATGCCCTTGGTGGTGGTGGTGGTGGTATGCCGTGGAGTTGGTTCCTATTCACAGTGACCCTGCATAGGGTTTCCGAGGCTGTAAATCTTTACGGGAGCAGAAAGCCTCATCTTTCTCCTGAGGAACAGCTAATAGTTTCGAACTGTTGACTGTGGGGTTAGTAGCCTGACTCATAATCACTACGTCACCAGAGCTCCTTAGAATATGCCCTTAGGACATTTAAATTAGTATATATTTTCTGTTTTGTATGTGTACATCAAATATTTTTGCTTTGTTCATTTGTGAAATGTAAGGTGTGAAAGGGAAGCCACAGGGAGGAAGTAGGATAACTGTTGTTGCAGGGAAGAGATTGTAATCATTGAGATGAAACAAAGTGCATCATTTGTTGAATATAAAGCTGATGATCTTGTCTGTTAACCTTCACTCAATTCACAATAAAAAGTTAAATCCTAACCAACACTGCAAAGCACAAAGAGCAAAATTCAAGTCCTTTTCATCTCTTAAGACCCCATAGCACTGAGCCCAATGGCCTTAACCACAATAAGCTTTTCAGACTTGAACAAAACAAACCAGGAGTTCACAGAGAGATGCCGACTCGATGGATGGCACCTAACAATAGTCACGAACTAGAACTAGAAGAGTCTCTCAAAATGTGTTCCCAAATACACTGTTCCTAAGTGATGCTTTTGAAGAAAATTTCCACAGCTTTCAATACTAGGAATGATCCTAAGTCTTGTAGTTTGAACTGGGCTTGACCAACCCAGCACTCTACTGTTAAGTACATTTGGGAAATGCTCTATGCCAGAGTCTGTTTTTCATGATTTATAATACATATTAAAGACTCTACGAAATCTTACTAAAGCAAACAAGCTCCTTTAGGAGGTTGTTTGCTTTAATTTAAAGTAAACATATTTGACCTCAGACCCCTTTCCTACCCCACACTAAGGAACATGCTTGGGGGAAAAACTAAGGTATAACAAAGAATAAATTATAACACCATAGGGCATTTTGCAGACTCCCCAGTACCTCATGCTGTTAAAAAAAACACACACAGACACAAAGGTGCCTCTTGGCATATCAATCACCAATGTTGTACATAAACAAAGAAGAATTTAAAAATATAAACATAAGAGTTATTGTTGTTAAGTGCCATCAAGTCAATTCCAGCTCATAGTAACCCTGTGTAGGGTTTCCAAGGAGTAGCTGATGAGCTTGAACTGCCAATCTTGTGGTTCAAAAGGACCTTGCTATCCAGTGCATTAACCCGCAGCACCACACCAGGACTCCAAACATGAGATGGAGAAGCAGAATTTTTAATATCTATGGGGAAAAAATTTCCCAACTAGCAAAAATCAATTTCAATTTTTGTTGCTAGTTAACACTGAGTTGATCCCAATTCAAGGTGACACCAAGTGTGAACCATAGAATTTTTAAGGCTATGACCTTTTGGAAACAGATCATGAGGCCTGTCTTTGGAGGTTCTTTCGGGTGGGTATGAACTGCCAATCTTTCAAGAAGCAGTCAAATGCTTAACAGTTTGTGCTACCCAGTTGCCCTCCACTTGGATTCATGAGACACCAATTAAAATAAAGTCTCTAGTATGTTCACAGTTCTAAGTACATCACCACAAGTCATCTGCAAATGATTATGTTCTCCTGTATTGTATATTTATCTACTTTTTTTAGCTGTCAAGTACCTGAATCCCTTCTTTAACTCTGGAGAATGTGCTACCTATGAAGGCTTAGGGATCAGAGACCTTTCTTACTATCAAAGTTAAAAGTCAGACTCACTTTTTCAGCCTCCCTTGTAGCTGTAGCACTGGCCTATGACCCTACTTGAACTTGGAAGCTGGTAATAAACAAAAGTGAGAGCTGTTCAGAATCTCCTCTGGGAAGAATGACAGCAACAGCAGTAGCTGCTACATTAGGTATTTTGTTCAGAGTTTATGCCAGGGTTCTAGAGGTGAGCATGAGACTCAAGCCTGGAAAGTCGGCACATCCCATCTTCCTAACCACAAGAATTGGCTTAAGGTTAGGCATATGTCCCAAATTAATCCACAATTATTCCATCTGAACATTTGTGTGTGAAAACATATCTTTCCAGTAGGGTAGTCAATCCACTAGAATACAAAACTGGATATATAGTAGTCATCCTGTAACCACATGGGAAGAGTTGAACAAAAAGGCATAACAAACATCATCAACAGTGCCTATGAAGCCTGAACTTTTCTTTTACACAAAAAAAGGAATAACAAGTTCTCTCATTTAGCTGATACAGTTTTTGTTTTGGTTGCAACCAAGAGTCTTCACTTAGAGCAACCTAGGGAAGTAAAGTAAAGAAAGAGCCCACATTGCAAATGTTGAAATTAGAAAGCCAGTAACAAGATTCAAATCCAAAAGCAGAGAGTGTGGCAGAGGATAGGAGGAAGATTCAGAGCAATGAGCAATGAGGTCAGTTTCTGAAAGAATAAGCAATAGGGTGAAATGTGGTGTACAACTATGTTGTATTAGGATAATTTAGAACAATTCCATAAAGAAGAGAAAATGTGAATTCCCACCTATGTGGTACCAGAGAATAATATAAGATGGGTGTCATCATCAAAAAGACACCCACTGAGACATGACTTCATTGTTAATTATTAATATAGAGATGATCCTAAGGAGAAAGAGCCTGTCAGAGGAAATGGACTCTGGTAGCATAGTGGTAACAAATCGGGCTGCAAACCTCAAGATCAGTAGTTTGACACTACCAGCTGTTCCACGGGAGAAAAAAGAAGCTTTCTGCTCCTGTGAAGATTTACAGCCTCAGAAATCCTGTACAGGGTCTCTATGAGTCAGAACCTACTCCACAGCACACCACCACCACCACTAGGTATTTATACATGAGAGGGAAACAGCAAAGATGATTTTGTGATGTCAGATGAGTTTATATTTTTTTATTTTGTTTCTTTACTTATTTACTTGGTAAAATTTTTATTAACACACGTTGTCCCTAAGATCCGAGAAATAGTCATGGGACGAAATGAAAGTGGTGTTCAATTCTGTATTTTACCAGTTGAATCAAAGGCATGTCAGAGATCATTCCCTAAGGCCGGCACTCCTAGCCTCCACCAAAATTTTTCCTGAACTGCTGCTAGGCTGTATTATACAAAGATTCCCCTTATAATTTTTTTATGATGTACATTTTTATATATAAACATAAAGCCAAAAGAGAATTATTTTGTCTGTTGAATGTTTGCCACTAACCCAAGCAAGGAGTTAAATTTGATCCTATTGAAAAAGCATTATTTATCAAAATATTCTTCTTCTTGTTGTTCCTTGTTGCTAGGTACCATCCAGCCAGTTCCACCTCATGGTGACCACGGACATAATAGAAGGAAACACTACCCAGTCCAATTGTTATGTGTGAGCCCATTGATTCTGCCACTGTGTCAATCCATCTCGTTGGGAGTCATCCTCTTTTTCACTGACCCTATCAAGTATGAAGTCCTTCTCCGGGGACTGGTCCCTCCTAACAACATGTCCAAAATATGAGAGATGAAGTCTTGTCATTCTCACTTATAAGAAATGTTCTGGCTGTACTTCTTCTAAGACAGTTCTTCTGATAGTCAACGGTACTTTTAATATTCTTCTGATCAATTTCAGACTGAAGAATTTGGTAGAACGCTTTCATTTCATCATCATTGGCTTTGGTGCTTGGTGAATAAATTTAAGTAATAATGGTATTAACTGGTCTTCCTTGTAGGCATATGGATATTATCCTATCACAGACAACATTATACTTAAAAATAGATATTGAATTGCTCTTTTTGCCAATGAGTGCAACGCCATTCCTTTTCAAATTGTCATGCCTGACTTAGTAAATCATATGATTATCTAATTGAAAATGGCCAATGCCAGTCCACTTCAGTTTATTAATGCCTAAGATATTGATTTCTATGCCTTCCATTTCATTTTTGACAACTTCCAATTTTTGCTAGATTCATACTTCATATATTCCATGTACTAATTATAATGGATGTTTTTAGCTGTTCTTATTTCAAGTTGTGTCCCATCTGAAAATGAAGGTCCTGAAAGCTTTGCTCCATCCACATAATTAGGGTCAACTCTACTTTGAGGAGTCAGTTCTTCCCCAGTCATATTTTGAGTGCCTTCCAACCTGAGGAGCTCATCTTATGGTACTGTATCAGACAATATTCTGATGCTATTCACAGGGTTTCCAATGAATAATTATTTTTTGTTGTTGTTGTTGTTAGAAATTTACCATCTCTTCTTTCTTCCTAGATTAAGTCTAAAATATCCATTGAAACCTGTTCACTATGAGTGGCCTTATTGGTATTTGAAATGCCAATAGCTTAGCTTCCAGCATCACAGCAACATGCAAGCTATCACAGTACAAAGGACATACTCCATTCCTGATCCTTCTTTCTTGATGGTAATCAGATTCCCCTTCCTGCTTCCAAGATGCCTCATTTTAAATCCAGTAGGATGACAACATTGATTGATCCCCATGTTAGAGTTCCAAGATTTTACAATCACAATTAATCCTGCTAATGATCTCTCACTACTGGATCATATCACCCTATCAGTTCTTCTCTTACCCAAGCCCATCAGAAAATGAGGAGATATGCCCACTCTGCATGACACCATCCAGATGTTTGATAGGAGTTGCTAGAAGAACCTTATTAAGTAATTCACTGCACTTTAAAGCATAATTTGATCTCTCAATATTTTGCCATCCTAGTGAAAAAAGAAAGTTTCAAAAATATTCAACCAAATGTAAAAATAAAGAAATAAAAACAAAGCACAATAAAAGGATGCAAAGGGAATAAGTAGTAATACCAGCAAAAGGGGCAGTCTTATCAAAGTGAGTGAATTGCCTGAATTATCTAATTTTCAATCAGTTGAGTTTATAAAGAGTAACTCCATGGACCATTTAGATCTCTTGTATTGAAGAAGTTACATAATTAAGCTTAAATTTTTTAATTATTAATGAAAAAATAAGGAAAGAAGGAGATAAACCAAATCAAAGGACATTCAACACAACAGGCTTTTACCCTTATTAAATGCTAATATTATGAAAGATAAAGAAATTCTGAAGTACTCTTCCATATTAAAGGAAAATAAAGAGTCATGTCAACTGAATGTAATCTTTGATGGATCCTGATTCACATACATACATATTTAAAACCTCACCACCTTAGTCCTAGAAGACATTCAAGTCAGTCTTAACTCACTTACCTTTCATGCTAAGGTGCAGTTTCTGCAATAGTTAGTAGATCCTGTTGTACCTTGGACCATGCGGGACAGTCAGTATAGAAACTAAAGGAGACTATCGCCTCAACTGGTTGTTTCCAATATGGTTGAGGTGAATGTTTCAGATTGGCCTCATCATGCTTCTAAGAGTCCTGTTAGTATTAATCTTAATTAAATGCCACATTAAACAAACTGGATATTTGTGGTCCCAGTGCCTATAAAGTCAGATTAATCAGTGTCATCAGTAGACTAGCATACACATAGGAATAGTCACAGAAGAGGAGACAGTATAGTAAGTGATAGATATTATTCAGAGACAATTCTTCACAGGTCCCAATATGTCTGCATGTCTGGTGAGATCTTTTGTTCTGGACTATCCTATTAAGATTGTTTGTTTTTAAAACAGCTTGGAAAATAGAGAAAATGGAGATTTGCTTTCTACCCAAGATAATAAAGCAAATGTCTCCCTCTGAGACAAAGATTGGACAGTTTTGTTACTAGCAGCACCCATAGTGTAGTGGTTATGAATTGGGCTGCGAACATTAAGGTCAGTAATTCAAAACTACCAGCTGTTCCATGGGAGAAAAATGAGGCTTTCTGCTCCTGCAAAGATTTACAGCCTTGGAAACCCTGTACAAGGTCACTATGAGTCAGAACCAACTCCAGGTTGAGTTAACAACCTGTGATATGCAGATGATACAACCTTGCTTGTTGAAAGTGAATAAAACTTAAAATGTTTACTGATGAAGACAAACAGTACAGCCTTT
>NW_006408792.1:3519240-3521929 GCF_000296735.1 Chrysochloris asiatica
CCTCATATGCATATGAAAGCTGGACAGTGAATAAGGAAGACCATAGAAGAATTGATGCTTTTGAGTTATGGTGTTGGAGGAGAATATTGAAAGTGCCATTGGCTGCCAAAAGAACCAACAGATCTGTGTTGGAAGAAGTGTAGCCAGAGTGCTACTTGGAGGCCAAGATGGCCAAACTTTGTCTTTCATATTTCAGGCATATTGTCAGGAGAGACCAGTCACTGAAGAAGGATATCATGTTTGGTAAGGTGGAGGGTCAGAGAAAAAGAAGACCCCCAGCTAGATGGATTGGCAAATGGACTCAAGTGTGGCAACGATAGTGAGATTGGCCCAGAATCGGGCAGTGTTTTGTTCAGCTGTGCATAAGGTCACTATGAGTCAGTACCGACTCGATGGAACCTAACAACAACAACAACAACAAGCTTTGAGTTAGAATCTACTCTACAGTTGTTTTTAAGTGCCTTCAAGTTGGTTCCAACTCATAACGACCCTGGACAGGGTTTCAGAGGAGCAGCTGATATTTTATGTTTTGTTTTTTCCTATCTTGAAATCTGTTTCCTTTCATTTGCTTTTCCTTTGTTTTGGTCTCTTTCTTATATGTTAAATCTTCTCCTGAAGATGGTGAATGAGGCAGACACACTACACAGACCCTCTAAAACAAAGATGTAAGAAACCAAATGAAACATGTTGTTGTTAAGTGCATGCCCTTAGGAAAAATCTGGGACCCTGAACTTTAGAGTAAAGTTTAGAAAAGTGGATTAAGTGCTTGCTGGGAAGAGAAGTTGAGCAAGGAAGATGAGAATGACTGGTGAATGGATGGCCAGACACAACAGGACCATCTTGAGAGCAGCTTTGGCAACAGAGGGTGGCCTGGTAGAACTGATTCACTCTGACAACAGAAAAGGTTCGATTCCTTCTTTTACTCCATGCTTCCCTGATGACCTGAGATGTGGCCAGCTCCCACCCTTATCCATTCCTAGCTTGGACCCTGCTCCCCAGGAGTTTGAAGCCATTTGATTGGAAGCCCCACCAATGTAAGTTGCAGGTAAACTGTGCCATTCTGGTGTGCTACTTTGGTACCTCGATTCAGGCAGACTTGCCTCCAGACCTCCAGAACCCACACAGCCACCAGATCAGTGTTTAACTAGCCACCCTGCCCTCAGCTTCCCTGTGGTCCTAATAGACACTGTAACCAGCTCCATCAAGGGCCTCCTCCACAAACTACTTCTGAAAGACTGCCCTGAACATAGATAACACTGAGGCCAATAGGAACTCCTTCTAGGTCAGAAATTCTGCTGTCACATCCCCCTCACACCTACCCCATGAAATTCTTGGCCTGTAGAAGTTGCCCAAGGTTTTCTCCTCTCTGGGTCCAACAATTGCACTGTCTTTTGTTTGTTTGTTTTCTATCTTTTGTTGTTTCATTGTTTTTATTTGTTCTTTCTCCTTCTCTTTCCATTCCCTTGATTTTCACCCTATCTCTGCTTTTATTTTTCTTTCTTTTCTTCTGTTTCTCATTTTCTTTTTTTCTCCACCTTTTGATCTTTCTTTATTACTCTACTCTCTTTCTCTTTACATCTTCCCTATCACTGGTTCTTCTACCTTTGTTTTGTTGGGGGGCGGTGGTCTTCCCTTTATTTTCTCTTTTATTTTTCTTTTCTATGTCCCACTGTTGTCTTTATGTTGTTGCTGTTGTTGGTTTAAGTGCCTTCGAGTCAGTTCTGACCCATAGCAAGCCTGTAAAGAGTTTCCAAGGACTGGCTGGTGAGCTTGAACCACTGATCTTGCAATTCAAACTGACTTTGCAGTCTAGCACATTAACCCACAGTACCACAAGTTAATATATTCTTTATTTCTTTTTTTCTCTTTATTATTATTTTCTCTTTTCATTGTTGGTTCCTTGTTCGTTTATTCTATTTTCTTGTGTATGAGAGAGAAGGGTTTTCTCTTTCCCACCTGAGAGGAGACAGCAACCATGCCTACATAGCTCAGCTACATCTGTACCCTCAGAAGTTCCACTCACCAGGCAAGAGACAATACCAGCTCTTATACCACCTGATTAATGATAGACATCAGTCAACAGAAGCTAAACCCACTGAGGTGCATGGACAGCAAACAAGAATAGTGTACATGATTCCATTCTCTAACTGCACAACAGGAGACAGTTGGTGATAGCCTAAGAATGTATCAACAGACAATCATCAATTAAGTACAAATACAACAACCCCACAATGCCCCAGAGACAACAAACAATTTTAGCTCACACAAAGAAACAAGACAGATGGCTCAAACAAATGACCAAGAT
This sequence comes from Chrysochloris asiatica, assembly GCF_000296735.1. NCBI lineage: Eukaryota > Metazoa > Chordata > Mammalia > Afrosoricida > Chrysochloridae > Chrysochloris > Chrysochloris asiatica. Next base: position 3,521,546 of record NW_006408792.1, read on the forward strand.
GCACAGTCAGAAACATTTCTAAGGAAGAAAGGGTAATGAAACTAACGGAAAAAGAATGATTTCTTAGGTTTCTTCAAATGCCTAACAGATAGATCAAGGGAAGCAAGGATAACACGATAAAAACTTTAGAGGAATTCAGGAAAACACTACAAGAAAACAGATAAATAAATGAAAATGTTGAAACAATACAAAGCCTGCAATTAGAAATCCAGAAAATTAAAAAACTAAGATTTCAGAAACGGACAATACATTAAAAGAGCAAAGGAGAATATTTGAAGTAATGGAAGCCAGAATTAGTGAACTTGAAGATAAATCTCTCAACACTAGTATGCTAGAAGAACAATCAGAAAAAATCCAAAGTAAGCATAAGAGTTATGTAGGACA
>NW_006408792.1:3522404-3524404 GCF_000296735.1 Chrysochloris asiatica
AATGACCAGACCAACTTTACAAAAATGCTAAAGGGTGTTTGTTCTTTGGACTGAGAAACAACAACAGCAGACAACAACCTGAAATTAACATGACAATACTACTCAGAACTCAACTCAGATATAGACTTACTTAAAGTAAAACAAAACTACATCGATGCAAACAGGGAATCAGAGATACCAATTTATGTATTTATTAGGGAAATAATTTGTTTTTATTGAAACCACAGAAATTTTTATTTTCCAAATAACCAATATAGGCATTACAGAGATAGCAATTTGTTATGAAGTCAACTACAAAGCAAAATAGAGGAAATAGTGTAGCTATAGAATTTCCAAATGGCAAGGAAGTTAGGCAGATTTCAAGATGATACTGACTGCTTAAATAGAGAAATATAGTTGATAAATTAAAGGGTAACCTCAAAGGAAATTAATATAACTGCACATCAGAAATAGAGGGAAATTATAAAGATTTGGTAACATTAAACTACAGAACCTGGAGTTAGAAAAGCAAAAGGGAAGAACATGCTCAGCATTTCTCAAGCTGAGGGAACTGAAGAAAAAAGCCTCAACTTTTGTTATTGAAGGATTCTCTAGACACATTATTGAATAATGAAGAAAGTATCAAAAGAAGATGGAAGGAATACACAGAGTCACTGTACCAAAATGAAATGTCGATGTTTAACCATTTCAAAAGGTGTCATATGATCAAGAGTCAATGACCCTGAAGAAAGAAGTCCAAGGTACATTGAAGGTATTGGCGAAGAACAGGACACCAGGAATTGATGGAATAAAAATTGAAATCTTTAAAGACAGTGAGGCAGCACTGGAGGTACTCACTCATCTATGCCAAAAAATTTGGAAGAAAACTACCTTGCCAACTGATTGGAAAGAATCCATATCTGTGCCCATTCCAAAGACAGGTGATCCAATGGAATGCAGAAATCATCAGACAATGTCATTTATATCCCATGCAAGTAAAATTTTACTAAAGGTAATACAAAATGGCTGCAACCATACATTGACAGAGAACTTCCAGATGTTCAAGTTGGATTCAGAAGAGGATGTGGAACGAGGGATATCATTGTTGACGTCAGTGGATCTTGGCTGAAAGCAGAGAATATCTGAAAGATGTTTGCTTGTGCTTTACTGACTACACAAAGGCTTTCCATTGTGTGGATCATGACAAGCTAAGGACAACATTGTGAAGTATGAGTATTCCAGAACACTTCATTGTGCTCATGAGGAAACTGTACAAAAACCAAGCAGCAGTTGTTCAAACAGAACAAGGGAACCCCAAATGGTTTAAAATTAGGAAAGGTGTGCAACGGGGTTGTATTCTTTCATCATACTTGTTCAGCCTGTATGCTGATCAAATAATCTGAGAAGCTGGGTTATATGAAGAAAAACGTGGGATCAGGATTGGAGGAAGACTTATTATCAACCTGCAATATGCAGATATCAACCTGCAATATGCAACCTTGCTTGCTGAAAGTGAAAAGGACTTAAAATGCTTACTGATTAAGATCAAAGACAACAGCCTTCGATATGGATTGTATATCGATCTAAAAGGAACAAAAATCCTCACTACTGAATCAATAAAACACTTTTATCAATGGAGAAAAGATTGAAGTTGTCAATGACTTCATTTTGATTGGATCAACCATCAATACTCATGGAAACAATAGTCAAGAAATCAAACGAAATATTGCATTAGGCAAATCTGTTGCACAAGTACTTTTTAAAGTGCTGAAGAGCTAAAATGTCAGTTTGAGGACTAAAGTGCACCTGACTCAAGCCGTGGCGTTTTCAATAACCTCATATGCATGTGAAAGTTGGACAGCGAATAAGGAAGACTGCAGAAGAATTGATGCATTTGAGTTATGGTGTTGAAGGAGAATATTGAAAGTACCATGGACTGCCAAAAGAACAAATAGATTTGTGTTGGATGAAGTACAGCCAAATTGCTCGTTGGAAGCCAGGATGGCCAGACTTCGCCTCTC
>NW_006408792.1:3525390-3526627 GCF_000296735.1 Chrysochloris asiatica
CACAATAAAACATCAAAAAAAAAAAAAAAAAAGACTCGACTCAACAGTAGGTCAGGATTCCTCAATTGTAATGTAAAGAAACTAACAAATATAAAGCTCAGGCTGCCTATTGTGTCATGAATAACTATGTCTTTTGCTTCTGAGTAAGAACTTTCATGTCTTATTATAGCATCTATGAAACTGAGGTAGGACAACTTACAGTTATGATAAAATATGAGACCCTTTATACTTTTTAATAAGACAAATGTAGAATAATATCATGCTATGAGTTGAAAAAAATCAATATTGTAAAGTTATCAGTTCTCTCCAAATTTACAAACCCCATCAAAATCCTACCTGTCTTTTCTATTGAAATTGATAAGGTGATACTAAAATACTCATGAAAATATAAAAGACAGAGTAGTCCGGGAAAATAACAAAGTTATAAGACTTTTATACTATCTGATCTTAACTTAGATCTTGTGGTATTTGTATAAAATTAAATAAATATATCAGTAGAACACAATACAAAGTCGAGAAATCATCACACACATATATATGGACAATTGAGTTTTTACAGGGAAAAGAAAGTTTTCTCAGTAAATAGTAATGGACCTATTGGATATCCGTATAAAAAAAATTCTTGACTCATACTTTACACCATACATAAAAGACTAAGATTACAAAGCTCCAATAAGAAAATACAAAAGAATATGTTTGAGACCTTGGGACAAACAATTTCATAGAAAGAATGCAAAAGCATTTATTATAAAAGAAAAATGTATTGATAAACTAAAACTTTTTCAAAATTTAAGTCTTCTGCTCATTAAAACATTAAAAAAATAATAGACAAGAGGGAGGGAGAAGGGAGAGTCATTGTTTGGGAAGCATGGAATTTCTGTTTACGGTGAAGGAAATTTGGCAATGAATATTAGTGATAGCTTCACAACATGATTAATTTTAATTGATATCACTAAATTGTATAAATACAAATATTAATTTGTCAAAGGTTGTGTAGTAGAATAATAATTTAATAGTGCTTAAAGCAGTTTCGTGGGAGAAACATGAGACTTTCTGCTCTCATAAAGATTTACAGCCTCAGAACTTCTATGCAGAGTCACTACAGATAGAATTAAGATACAAATCACAGATTGGAAAGAAATATTCACTATATATATGTCTAAGAAAGGTCTTGTATTCTAAATAAATAACTAACTCCTACAATGAACCACACAAACATCAGACTTAATGATCTTGA
>NW_006408792.1:3530998-3552759 GCF_000296735.1 Chrysochloris asiatica
AAATGAAAATAGATGTCCACATAATACTTGCATATAAATGTTTATTTCAACTTTATTCATAATAGAAAATTGCAAGCAATCCAAATACCCATCAACAGTAGTAAGTAAATTGGGCTATAATCATACTATTAGAGTGCTACTTGTCAATAAAAAGGAATAAACTGGTAATACAGACAAAAGTACTTATGAATCTCAAATATAAATATATATATATTGAAAAAAGACAGACACAAAAAAATATATATGGTATGATCTATTTACATAAAATTTTGTGTTGTTAAGAGCCTTCAAGTCGGTTCTGAAACCTAACAACCCTGTATAAATTTTCTCAGGAGCTGCTGGTAAGTTTGAACCACCAAACCTTTTGGTTCAAACCAATCTTGCAGTCAAGTGCTTATTCTGTAGTACCACACCAGAAGTCCTCATAAAGTTCTAGTTCAAGAAAAGTTAACGTATTAATTTTTCTATAAAGTGTGTTCCTGAGGAGAATGTAGAAATACATTGAAAAGGCATTGGAAGAAATTTTTTTCTGGGTGATAAAAATGTCCTACATTTGATTAGGATATTTGTTACTGGATGTATATATTTGTCAAAACTCATTACACTTAAATCTATACAATTTTTTTGTATTTAGATATACCTCATTTAAGATGCTAGAAAAACTTCTTAGGGTGATAAAATTGTCCATCTTGATTTGGATTTTTGCTGCATAGGTGTATGTAGGAGGAAGTATTCAAAAAATGTCATGGAAAATGCAGATTATGAAAAAAACTATGCATGCATTTCAAAAAATTTTGTACCAAAATAAATTTGTACTGGTGTAGTGCTGTAGGATAAGTACTTGACTGCAAGGTTGATTTGAACCACAGGTCGGTGGTTCAAACTCACCAGCCACTCTTCAGAAACCCTATACAGGGTTGCTATGAGTCAGAACTGACTCTACGGCACATAACAACAACAACGTGTTATATTTGTTTGAACAGGATCCAGTTTGAAATACTAAGAGAGATTAGACATCAGTTTGAAAAGAGCTCATATTAGAGCAACATGAATGCTACTAAACTTCAAGTAAGAACGAACATCAGATTTATGGTAAAGTTCAAGTGAAAGAATGGTGAAATCACTGACGTATTATGAAAAGTTGATGTGGACAATGTGCCAAAGAAAACAGCAGTTTACAAATTGATAACTCGTTTTAAGAACAGACAAGATAACGTTGAAGAAGCCCATAGCAGCAAACTATATATATATATATATAGTTTGTGAGTAAACAATTCGTCTTTTTCATACCATAATTGAAGAGGACCAATGATTAACAGTGAAACAACAGCCAACACCACAGACACCTCAGTTGGATGGTTCAGTTCACACAATTCTGCCTAAAAAATTAGACTTGAGCAGAATTGCCAAATTGAGCAGACTTGCCAAAACTGTTGCATCCAGATCAGCTGGAGACAAGAACAGAGCTTTCCACTGTAATTTTAAACAAGTGGGATCAAATCCTGATCATTTCTTGGAAAAACTGTAACAGGAGAAGAAACATGGCTTTACCAGTATGATCCTGAAGGCAAAACACAATCAAAACAAAAGACCCCAAAAGAGGAAAACAGTGCAGTCAAAGCAAAATCAGACCTACTAGGAGTAAAAGTCATTGTTCTTATTAAGTATCATTGAGTCATTTTGACACATAGCGACCATTTATAGGGTTTTCAAGAAGTGGCTCGTGGATTTCAACCAACAAGCTTGCAGTTAGCAGTCCAGTGCTTTTCCTGTAATGCCACACCAGTCATAGTAACCTTGTTGGGGGATGTTCAAGACATATTTTCTGGATGGTCGAAGAATTATTAAAGTGTTTTGAGAAAGTTATCCTAATTTTTAGCAGGAAAACACCCAGGAAAAATTCACCAGAGGCTTTCTCCACAGTGACAAGTCTCCTCCTCTTTCCTCTTATTAAACAAGGGCAATTTTGTGAAAGTTTCTATGGGATATCATTAGGTATCCACCTTACAGTCCTGATTTGGCTTCTTTTGGCTTCTTTTTGTTTTCCCATCTTAAAAAAATATTTAAAGGGCACCCATTTTTCTTCAGTTAATAGTGTAAAAAAAAAAAAAACACTTCATTGACATGGTTAAATCCCTCAGACTTTAAGTTCTTTAGGGATGGACTAAATGGCAGGTGTCATTGCTTACAAAAGTATTTTGGCCTTATAGAGATTATGTTGAAAAAGCAGTTTATATTTTTATCTTTTAATTCCATTTTTCCGTTGGAGTCCCCTCAAATTTATGGAAACTCATGAAACTTCACATTCAAATCTACATTTTTATTGTATTTAAATAAACTTCAATTCAAATGCTAAGATTGGGGGCGGGGAAGCCTACAAAATAGGTTTTTCTTAAAACTTATTTACCTCTAACCTACTCAAGGTCTGTTTTCCAAATTAGGTAATTTGAACTTCAGATTATTTGCTCAGCTTTTCACAGGTGTTATGAGAGATAGTCTCTCAGACTTTACACAGCTACCAAGGCAAAAATGCTGGGAAAACCATTAATCAAGATTTGACCGTGCATATTTGCAATCAGGAGAGGAAAACAAAGAACACCCTGGATTATAAAAGCAGGTGAAAGCAACCCAAAAGACTCTAACAGTCACAATGTTGGCACTCCTGGTTCTCGTAACTGTGAGCCTAGCATCTGCTCACCATTCTGGTGAGCACTTTGAAGGGTAAGAAAGCAATTTCTTAAATATGGCAAACCCTCTTTCTTTCTCATATTTAAAATCCAAAATTTAAATACCTATTCCTTTTTAAAAATTGTCTATTCTTCCTCCTCTATTTCACCTTCAGTGAGAAGGTGTTGCGAGTCAACGTTGAAGATGAAAATCACATCAACTTAATCCAGGAGTTGGCCAGCAAAATCCAGGTAATTAATAATTCTGTACTAAGTGTTCATTAGGACATGTGGTGGCTCTATACGATAAGCACTGGACTTCAAATTACAAAGTCTGTGGTTCAAGCCTACCAGCTGCTCCACAGAATAAAGATGAGGCTTTCAGCTCCTATAAAGATTTACAGTCTCAGAAACAGGGTCACTCTGAATCAGAGCTGACTCCATGGTACACCACCACCACCACCATTATAGGTGTCTTCACACATGCATCAAAATCTTAGATGACAATATGATTCGGCCAAAGGAACACTGACATGAAAAATGAACATGAACACACTTGGTAAGAAAATTAAAATTTTTAAAAAGTTAGTGCCATAATGTTGCATTTTTCTGCCTAAATTAGATTGCCATAAACCCAGTACTATTTTAAATTCATGATAACTTTTAAAAGAGTTGACAGGTTATGATAACCAGAGGAGCTGGAACTGTCGTGAAGGTCACAGAACATGGAATGTGCAATCACTTCCATTCTAAGGCAAAAGAGAAAAATGATCAACTTGGATTTTGCTGGAAAACTGGGCTTTTGTCCAACTGACACTTCATTTCCACCTCCCATGTGTCATCTGTTCTCTTTGGTTTTCTTTCATTCAGAATCAAACAGCTTGGGTTTCATGACCTTGATTCAGGCACCCTGAATGATGTGGTATGATGGAGAAGACGGGAGAGGTGAATAGCTATGAAGGCTTTCCATACTTTTCTTTTGCTTACAAGAAACCAAAAATACCTGTGCTTCTTTAAAAAGCAAACACCCACTGTATGTGGGATGCGAACTGGCATTTTTTTTTTCATTACGGATGTAGTGTAGAAGAAAACTAGTGCTGACCACAAATAGTTCTATTTGGACCAATGCTGTTTCTTCATGTGTACTGTATAAACTAAAATAATCTACAAGCTCTTAAATTTTTCCCCCCTAAATCTATATATAAATACATAAAAAGTAATTTCTTCAGATTCAAGGTGTAGAGGAAGAAAAGAGAAAGGTGTCATAATTACAGACTCTGACGTTTAAAAATTGAAAGAGAATATAAAGTCATCTATTCCAGCCTTCTAGTCAAATTTGAGAGGAGCTCTGGTAGTGTGGTGGTTACGAATCGGGCTGCGAACCTCAAGGTCAGTAGTTCGAAACTACCAGCTGTTCCGCGGGAGAAAAATGAGGCCTTCTGCTCCCGTAAAGATTTACAGCCTCAGAAACCCTGTACAGGGTCGCTATGAGTCGGAACCGACTCCACAGCACACAACCACCAGCCAGTCAAATTTGAAATTATTGTTATGTGCTGTCAAGTCGGTACCGACTCACAGCAATCCTGTATAGGGTTTCCGAGGAGCAGCTGGCAAGTTTGTACTGCCAACCTTGTAGCTGTGCTTTATCCTACAGCACCACAACTACCTCCCTAGTAATAGCATCTTTGGTTGCCAACCCTATTAAAACCTGTTTGAGTCCTTTCAGAAATAGTAGGTAAACTACTTTTCTAAATAGCCTATTTACATTAGGAATAATTCTAATTGTTTTCTTCCTAATACTGACATGAAAGCTGCTTTTTCTAACTTTGTCCCATTGGACACGGCTAAGCCAATATTATGTTATCTCTAGTTAGCTTCTCCAGGCCTGCCATCATTTCTCTTAGCCCTGGTTTACAGACTCTTATCATCTTGGTCTCTGGTAGCGTAGTGGTTATGAATCAGGCTGCTAACCTCAGCGACAGTAGTTTGAAACTACCAGCTGTTCCACAGGAGAAAGATGAGGCTTTCTACTGCCATAAAGATTTACACTCTCGGAAACCCTGTACATGGTCGTTATGAGTCAGAACCGACTCCACGGCACATAACCACCACCACCATCATCCTGGTCACTTCTGGATACAGCTCAGTTTTCTGTCTCTATTTCTATTTTAAAATGTAGCTTTCAAGAGTGACAATGGGCTTCCAGGTGTGCTCTGATTAGTATATATTACAAGACCATTGCCTGCCTTCATTTGTAAAGCAGACATTTATTAATGGAGCCTAAAGAGCTTTGAAGCATCTTGAGAACTGTTGGCTTATATTAAACCTGTGGCCAATCAAAACTATTAAGATACTTTTTCTTCACATGAATCACCCTCAGACAAGGTATCCCTCTTCTGTACTTGCCTAATTATTGGTTTGGGGGTATTTTATTTTTTTAAACCAAAATGCAGGATTTTCTTATCTTGATAGCCAGCTTTCAGCTTTTTTTAAAATTATTTTTTTATAAGTTTTTATAATTTCATAATTTTATAATTATTAAAAATTAATTCAGTCATCCAAGGAAATAATTCTTCCCCGCGTAGTGGTTACGAATCGAGCTGCGAACCTTAAGGTCAGCGGTTCGAAACTACCAGCCACTCCGCGGGAGAAAGATGAGGCTTTCTACTCCCGTAAGGATTTACACCCTCGGAAACCCTGTACAGGGTCGCTATGGGTCGGAACCGACTCGACGGCACTTAACAACAACAACAAAGTTTGATTCACCAGCAAGTTTGATAACCAGACCTTCTTGACGTTAATCTTTGTTATTGATAAAGAAGAATATTAAGTAGGTCAGGGGGGTCACCACAGAATTAGAGGCTTCCTTCATGGTTCACTCATTCAATATGTATTTATCATATGTCTCCAATGTGCCAGACACAAGAGTTAAGCACTGAATATGATTCATTAATCAACATTGGTTGGATAAGTCTGATAAACTATAATTAGTGGGGAATTACCTACAGCTAACTTTATGCTGCTTTCCTATTGTAAAGAAGAATATTTATACTGAGACAGTTAAATACCTTGCTGAGATCAAGATTCAGCATTCTTCTAGACTACTGGTCTCTTCCAATAGTAAGATGAAGTTAATTGGGCCTGACTTATTCTTGCTTTAAACCAGGCTGGCCCCAGGGATCACAGCTCCCTTTTCTGAACATTTGCAATCCATCTGCTTCCAGTTTACTCTGCAGCTTTGCCAGAATCCATGCCAGGCCCCAGGAGTTCCTAATTCTGAGATTCACCTGTTTTCCTGCTTATGAAATTGAAACTTGCCCCTCCAGTTCTCAAAGGTCCTTTCAAACTCTGACTCCTTCAAGACTGCTGAGAAAGTTCTGTGATTGCATCTTCAGTATCTTTTAGTTATATTAAATTATACATTTTATGGTGGTCAAGAGTACAGAATCTGAACTCAGAGTGTATGAGTTCAAATCCTGGCCCCACCACTCACAGAATTTTGGACACTTTCCATTACCTCTTTGTGCCTTAATCTCATTTTTAAAATGAGGGTGATACTACTACTTACTTAAAGGACTGTAAAATAATAATAATAAATGGAAAACAGGAAGTACTTATATAGTGAGAGTTATAAGTGTTTGCTATTATTAAGTCTGGGATTTAGAAATCAATTTACATGGCTGAATATAAACACCTTTCTCTTCATCTACCATGGGTTTCAGTGCCTTCTTTCCAAAGACAATATTTCACAGCATTTGAAAAAGTATTTACTTATCCAAGTGGAAATGAATTTTACCTCTCAGTAGAAATAACAGAACCAAGAAATAATGTATATCTTTGAAAAAACAGAAGTCCTAGTTGGCACTGTGGTTTAATGCACCAGACAGCAAAGCCATTTGAACTGCAAGGTCAGTGGTTCAAGCTCACCAGCTGCTCCTTGGAAACCCTATACAGGGTCACTATGGGCCAGAACCAACTCGACAGCACTTAACAACAGTTTTCTGTCTTCCAGCTGCAAATATCATGTTTTAGTGCCAAGCAATTAGACTGTATTTTCCTCCTTTACCCTTTTTACTTTCAACATGATTAAAAAAGAGATTTTTCTTCACCATAGCAATCCTGCAAGTGCAGCATATTCTGGGATGTAGCCTTCCTGATAAGATCATTACAAGGGCATCCAGTCTTTGTATTCATCCTTGGCTCTGTGTCCTTCCTCCCAGCTTTTGAACATGTCCTTTTAAAAGCTGAACATATTGGAGAGCTCTGTGACCACATTGGACCTAATAGCCCTTCCCCTTGCCATCTGGGTCATCTGTAATTGCATAGTAAGGATTTTCTTTTATTTCCTTGCAGAGTTGTACGCATTCCTGTTTTAGAGCCATTCACCATAGAACATAATCTGTTTTCTCTGGATTTTCTTGGACCCTATATATAGTTCATGAGTTTAACATATACATCTATCTATGCCAAGAATAAAATGGTTACAGTCTTCTGATGTTTCTGCCACTTTTACTATACCAGCAATCTCTTCCCTGTTATTCCAAATAAGACCTAGAGTAGTCATTGCATCAAAAATTTCATCAAGATAAATTAAGAATCTATCAAATGTTCAGTTAATGGTCACATGCAACATCAAGCAAATCTCTGAAGAAGCAACTATCCTAACACCAATGTTCTTTTATATTCCATACTGAAAGAGGCATTCTTTGATGGTTACCAAGAATGGGAGGGAAGGTAGAGTCATTCATTTGCAAGAGGGTAAACAAATGCTAACTCAGGTGACGGGAGGGCAATATACAGGAAGAGAGAGGGTGGCAGAAAAATGATAAATATAGGTGAAGACACAGGGGAGTATGCAAAGGCTAAAGGAGATAGAGGTAAATAGTGATATTTAGACAACCTTGAACCAACAGTGTTCTGTGTAGATAAACTATATAATCTTACTTTTGTGCTAATTCCAAAATGTATTTTAGGAAGCACTCTAATTATCAGCCATCTATAGATACCACTCATAATGCTATTACTTACTTAAATATATCCCTTATGTTCCAACCAATATTCTATTTCTTCACCACTTTGCTTACTGGATTCATATTCAGTTTTATGACTTCTTGACATAGAATCAAATTTCCCACATCTTGTATCATATACTTTACAGAGGTAAGTAAAAAAATTATTGCTACTAGGGTTCAAGTTCATATATGCACAGGTTTATTCCAAACAAAATATATTTAAACATGTCTTGGCAATCAGTTCTCTCAGTAACGCATTTGTCTTAGTGTCAATCATGGTGATTTCAAAACAACGCCCAAGCGAAACAGTTTCTTCTGATGGTGTTTGCTGGGCCATTTAAATTCAAGGCATAGTGGTTAGCTCAGAAGGTTATGGGGACTGTTTGAGGGGACCCGAAAGGAACAATCTTGTTAGATTTTCTTGAAGGACAAAGGAAAAATCATGGGGGCTTAGTATGAGGCAGTTTTAAGAAAACTGAAAAAAGCATTGATGAGAAGCAGGCCAGGAATGTTGTGCTGAGGCATTATTTTTTCATCACAAAAATGTACCTGCTCATTCTTCAAGGGTATCAAGGGCTGTCCTATAAGAATTTCACTAGAAAACCTTACTGCACCTACCTTACAGGCCTGATCTTACCCTTTCAGACTTCTTTTTGTTCTCAAAAACTTCAAAACATTGAAAAGGAGCATGATTCAAGTCTACCAAAGATGCCAAAACTGCAACTTTGACATGGTATAAAAGGAAGGGCACAGAATTCTTCAGGGAAGCGTTAGAGAGACAGAAACACCACCTTCAGAAATGTACAAACCTAGAAGGAGGATATGTCAAGAAACAGCCTCACATTTTGATATAAAGGTTTCTATAATTTCATAGCAGTATATATTGCCAGTATTTCAGAGCTAACTCCCGTTTATAAGATCTTGGTGATTGATGAAAGTTCATGTTCATTTTTTGTATTAACACTATGAGTTTATTATTTACATCTATACTTGGCACATTAGTAAACAGCTATGAGGCATATGTACACATAATATAGTAACTTTAGTATATAATAAATCTGTGGCACATTTGCAGTACTCTGTAGTATTGGGTGTTAGCAGATTTTTCTAACCATTTCTTTCTATGTCAAACTGAAAAATTTTTTAACAATTTCAGGTTATCTCTGTAAGTCTTTGTACAATATAGTCATAGGGTTTTTTCATCCCTTTTTCAAGAATCCCCTTTTCAACCATTCTAGTATCACACAGCAAAATCTTAAAGGTGGCATGGCAGATGTCTTCCACTATTTGGGAGAACTAGAAGCAATAAGCCATCGATTAGGGAAGACAACTTTAAGCTTAATATTAGGGAAAAAAAGTCATCAAACAATTAGGATATCTGAAGTGGCCCTAGACATGCTCAAGATTGTCTTAGAGTTATCACCAGGGATATTACGTGGGTATTTCTTGCTTTGAGTAAAAAGTTGGCATTTTAATATGGATTCTCCCAGAAACAGAACCTGAGACACGAATTCAAAGGCAAGGATTTTATTTGGGACACCCAGTGAACACTCCTAGAGAAATGAGAAGAGAAAGGATGGCAATCAACTAAAATGTAATTACATAGGAAATTCTAGGAAAGGCTCAAAACACATGCTTCTCACCCACTTGAGGAAACTGGAATATTCCAGATCTATTGGTGAAAGACTTCTCTGGAAGTATTTCCTCAGCACCTCGTGTACAGTGGGTTAAGTGTTGGGGTACTAATTGAAAGGTTAGCAGTTCAACCATACCAATTTCTCTGCAGGAGAAAGATGAGGCAGTCTGCTTCCATAAAGATGTACAGCCTTAGAAACCCTTTAGAGCAGTTCTACTCTGACCTTTAATGTCACTATGAATCAGAATTAGCTTTTGGCAGTTCTGGGGAAAAGAGCCCTCAGGCACAGAAAAGTAGATTTTAACAGTCCCCTGGTACACTAAAATGTCCAAGGGTTATTTATATATGGATGGTGCACTAATAGTATCTAAAACGGATGCTTTGAGGACTTTATGTGCTTTGTTTCTGTGTCTATAATTAAGACTCCCTTCCATTCCCTCTTGTTGATGTTGCTGTTGTTGTTGTTGTTAAGTACCGTGGAATTGGTTCCTTCTCATAGTGACCCTGCACCGGGTTTCCGAGGCTGCAAATCTTCATGGAAGCAGAAAGCCTCATCTTTCTCCCACAGAGCAGCTGGTAGTTTCAAACTGCCGACCTTGAGGTTTGCAACCCCATTCATAAACACTACGCTACCAGAGCTCCTTTTCCTCTTGTAGCCCACCTCAAAATGACAGGTGTTTATTAGGAACACAAATTTAGAGCTAACTTTTTAAAACATTTTTATTGTGATACATATATGTATGTATAACAAAACATTTGACATTTCAACAATCTTAACTTGTATAGATCAGTGACATTAGTTATGTTCATCATATTGTTCAAGTATTGCCCTTATTCATCCTAACTTTAAAGGATATGCTTTGCCTCCCTTCTCTTCACAGTGTTGGTTAACTAGAATTCATCACCAGTCTCTTGTTTTCTGTCTTTATTCTGACATGACTCTGTTTCCTACACCATCAATTACCGCTCACCTTTATCCTCCTCTCAGATTTGACTCACTAAGTCTCATTCTGGATCCAGTCTCAACACAACGATCAGTGTTCCCTCCTTTCAAAACTGTTATGACAAACACACTCACACTCTTCTGGGTCTCTCTTGATGGGTCCTTGCCTCTCATGGTCCTATTACCCCTATGTCCCTGACTTGGGACTCAGCTCCCACTGGGCTTCTTCAGTGTTTTGAATATTGACAGGACAAGATAGATATAGTTTATCGGATTCTCCACAAGAGTATCTGAAACTGAGTCATTTTAAGAGTTTACCACATCAGTTCCTGCCTCAGATCTTTAAATCTGCTCAAACTCCCTTCCAAGTTCCCAAGCTACAGTTCTAAAAATAACTTCCTGTCACATCTCCAGCTAAGACTACTCACAAACATCTGAAGATGGGCTAGGTGAGACTCTGAGGCAGAGGAAGAACCTAAAACAGGCTCACACCTCAGGCTTCTAGATCTCTACTCAGCTCAAGAAAAGAAAAGAAAAGTCATGCTTAAAAGAGACAACATGCCCCTGGGTAATAGGATTACCTATTCCACGGGGAAAGGATTTTCAAAATCACAACTTCTCAAATGAAAATATTTAAATTATTGATTCAGTCAACCTGTTCTTTTTGTACATTATTTTCTTTAAAGTCTATAAATTACATGAAGTCAAATGCTATGCTTGATTTGATCATTAGTGAATTCCTTATCTCAGATAGGATGCCCAGCACATAGTAGGTCCTCAGTAATAGTTGCCAAAGAACTGAATAAATGGAAATGTCAGCATTTTCCTGGATCCCTGAAAGCGCTTTGTTTTGATAGTGGTGTCACCATGCCCACTGTGGAAAGATGCCTTTGTTCTTCCTGATGTATCTTCCTGATGAGGGATGCTATAACTTTGACATTATGGAGTTCCAGAGAAAGCCATAAAATATGATCATAAAGAGTAAATGGGAAATCTTAGTTTACCTCCATTAAATTTTGTAGTTCTATTTAATTCATCATCCTTCATTCAGCAAATACACCTGTTACCACAAATACTGCTGTCACATCACAACAAGCAAGTACTCCAGAAAAAATAATTAGAAAACAGTAGTTGTGGAATACTGTAACCAATATTGTGGGAAATAATTCTGGTTATCATGTTTGTTGACAATCAAATATCTGTAAATATTTTTATCAATATCTAACTGCTTGTTCCCAATGCTTATTTACCCAAATGAGATATTTTTAGGAGCTCTAATATGCAATTTTATCATGAAAATAACTTAATAGAGTAGAGAAATATGCTTTCAAATGGAAATTTACCCATTGAATTATAGGTGCTCAATATAGTATGTTGTTGTTGTCAGGTGCCATCGAGTCAGAACCGACTCATAGTGACCCCATGCACAGCAGAACGAAACAATGTCCCATCCTGGGCCAACCTCACTACTGCTGCCACGCTTGAGTCCATCAATGATGCCACCTGGCCAATCCATCTCGTTAGGGGTCTTCCTCTTTTTCTCTGACCCTCCACCTTACCCAGCATGACATCCTTCTCCAGTGACTGTTTCCTCTGGACAATATGTCCAAAGTATGAGAGACAAAGCTTAGCCGTCTTGGCCTCCAAGGAGCATTCTGGCTGCATTTCTCCCAAAACAGATCTATTGGTTCTTTTGGCAGTCCATGGCACTTTCAGTATTCTCCTCCAACACCACAACTCAAAGGCATCAATTCTTCTATGATCTTCCTTATTCACTGTCCAGCTTTCTCATCCATATGAGGCTATTGAAAGCACCATGGCCTGGGTCAGGCACACCTTAGTCCTCAAGCTGACATCTCTGCTCTTCAATACTTTAAAAAGTTCCTGTGCAGCAGATTTGCCCAATGCAATACGTCGTCTGATCTCTTGACTGCTGCTTCCGAGAGTGTTGATAGTTGATCCAAGAAGAATGAAGTCCTTGACAACTTCAATCTTTTCTCCATTGATAAGAATGTTGTATATCTTGTTCTTTACTCAGATTGACTTCTGGAAACCAGATTCTGCCACACAAATCAAACCTCACAGCACAGTTGACTTTCATGTTAAAGCCGAAGATGTTGCCAATGTGGAGGACTTTCTGGAGCAGAATGAATTGCAATATGAGTAAGTTCATGCATTATCACTATTAAAATGATCTCCTATCCACACTCTTAGGAAGTCATGGTAGTTCTGTGGGTTAAGTATTGAACTGCTAACCACAAGACTGCCATTTTAAACCCACCAGCCACACTCTTCCAGAGAAAGATAAGGTTGTCTGCTCTTAGAAATATTTATAGCCCCTGAAAACCTATATAAGGCCCCTATGAAAATGGATTCAGCTAGACAGCAGTGGATTTGGTTTGGGTTTGGTGTGTACCCTCTTATTTGAGCCTCTGAATAATACTGGGGAGGTAAAAATGAGACTAAGAGATTACATAACTTGACCTTTGTTGTTGTTAAAGTCCCATAGAATTGGTTCCAACACAGAGCGATCCTGCATAGGGTTTCTGGAATGGTTAGTGAATTTGAACAGCTGACCTTACAGTTTAAACAGACCTTGCCATCAAACACATTAACCCACAGCACTACACCAGGACTTCAACTGTAAGGCACTTTCTTCTCGAAAGGTTGGAAATAGAAATACCTAGATTGATTATGTGCCATGGAGTCAGTTCTGACTCATAGCAACCCTGTATAAGGTTTCCGAGGCTGTAAATCTTTATGGGAGCAGAAAACCTTATCTTTCTCCCACAGAACAGCTGGTAGTTTTGAACTGCTTACTTTGAGGTTAGCAGCCCAACTCATAACCACTACGCTACCAGAGCTCTTTGTCATACCAATAGGTAATGGCTGGCTCTAGATTCCAAATATTAAGACTTTAGGCCATGTGTATTTTGTGTTAACTAAAATGGGTTTGACTTTTGTTGTTATTGTTAAGTGCAATTGAGTTGATCAGTCCAGTGCTCATCCTACAGTTCCATAGACCCACGTTTTCAGCCAGATCCAGCTACTATTTTAGAAGTGATATACAAAAAACAGGTCAAACCAACGGACACTATCTTTAGTTAGATGCCATTTTAGCTCCAAATATTACCAGATCTTTTGCTCAGGTTAGTAGCTGGATCCATTGTGATCCATGAAGGCTCTTTTTGTTCCTTTAGCTTAAGAACCAGAGTCAGAGTGAGTGACTCTTCTGTTCTTTTAACCACTATCTTTATTGATAGGAAATGAGATAGAAAGATGGGCCCAAGGAAAGAAGTTATTCCCACAAGGACTAGAGTAGAGTTGGCCAAGCTGATTACCCTTGTATTCTATCCCCAGTATCACCCTTGTGCTTCAGAAGGTGAAAATAAGTACAGGCAATTGTACATTTGTTGACCCAACAAATAATACTGAATGCCAACATGTGCCAAATACAGAACAAGAAAAATGTGGCCATACCTACTTTAAGGGAAGGCAAACCTTGAACAAGAAATTACAGTAATGTATAATAGACATTAAGGGTAAAAAGATCATGGAATAAACTGAGTGTAGGAAATGAGGCTTCAGCTGAGATCTGAAAAAGGAATGGAAGTTCATCAGATGAAAATGGGGAAAAGTCACATTCTAGGTAGACAAAACTATACGCTAAGGTGGAAGATGGAAAATAGCATGGTGAGCCAGAGACATTTATACACAAGGAAAGCGAGAAATGAGATCTTCAATTGTGATCCAGAGCAGAACTCTTCCTCCAAGGGGTGGAATAGGGTGGAGAAAACAGAAAGTCTCAGACACCAGTCCTGAATACTAGAATGTTTATCCAGCAATACCATATGACAAGCTCCAGTCTTCATTATACAGTGCAAAAAATATGCCCTTCTTAAGGAGTCCTGGTATGGTGACGTAGAATAAACACTCAACCATAAGGTCGATTTGAACAACAAGGTCGGTGGTTCAAATGCACCATCCACTCCTCTGAAACCCTATATATACAGTCTCGCTATGAGTTGGAACTGACCCTAAGCCACTTAACAACAAACATTTTAAGATTAGAAGCATTCTCTTGTTTTTCACATCTTGCTATTATTGTTAGCTGTTGTTGAGTCATTTCTGACTAATGGCAACCACATGTGCACAGAGTAAAACTGCTTCATAGGACTTTAAGGCTGTGACCTTTAAGAAACAGATCATCAGATCTTACTACTTCTGAGGCAGCTCTGGGTGGGCTCGAACAGTCAACCTTTCAGTTAGTAGTCCAACTCTGCAACTTTCTATGTGGCTTGGATAATTTGCCTAACTTTCTGAACTTCAGTTTCCTTATCCATAAAATAATGATATAATACCTACCTCAAATGGCTGTTGTGGAAATGAAATTTTAAAATTCTTATTGTTGAGACTGCTGCTATGATTTGCTAATATAAAAAAAGAGGGAGATAATGCATTTTTTAAGTGTCAACAGAAACTGTGCTGTTTAACCCCATTATTCTACTCCACATTACTTAGCTCTCTGCTTCTGCCTGAGGGAAGTGTCAAAATGTGACCCTAAGAACTGTCTTTTTTAAATAAAAATATAACCCAGTAAGCTTTTTAATGTGCTTAAGATTCATGTCTGTGACATTTTGCTCTTCTTATTGCACTAGAAAAGCCTTCTAAAATCCTAGTGGTTAGGAACATTCAAAAAAAGAACACTTTCCTTTTCATTGTTTAAGAAGAATAAAGAAGGCTCAATGCCCATCAGTGAACAACAGCTACCTGACCAATGTCCTAATTCTACCCACATTACAAAACAGTAAAATGACTTCAAATTGCATCAGTCTTCTTTTATCAGGTGTAAACTTCACTTTCTTTTTTCAGTGGTAAATTGTTTGAGAATTGTCTGGGAACCTTGTCTCATCTAGAACATAAGACATTCCCTGAGGGCTAAGATCTTGTTAATTTTTGCTTCTCTGTTCACTCCTTAGCACATTCATAGCATGTAATTTTCTAAATATTAAATAATAATAAGTCCCTAGAAATCCTGGTGAAGCGTACCAGCAATATCCTTGCTGGGGCTGCAAGCAGTCCCTGTATGTCCCATTATTACCTCACATGGTAACTAATTTGTATTAAGACAGTTTTCTGTCGGCAAGAATCTGCAGTTGTGTATGTATATAACAGGAACCCGCTAGGCACAATTTCCACCAAAATAGTTTTTCAGTGGTTTCATCCCTCTTCACCTTGTCCTGCACCATTTGAAAGCTTTAAGCAAATACTGTATTAATTTTAAGTGTGTGCAAAAAGAAACCCAACAGTGTCTTTTAATGCCAATGTTGCACACTTAGCTACAAAGAGTCAGATAATGTAAATCTCCAATTTATGGTACTAAAGCCAAATTAGCTTAACCTTTTGATGGATGGTCCTTTGCAGAACTTTGTCCTTGCTCTGGCCCATCCAGAGAGAGACTGATTGTTGTTAACGGTCTATGACATCATTGTCATTCAGATTTCAGAGTCACACAGGAAAGTGTCCTTGGATAGTGATGGACCATAGTTAAGAAGCTGGCTAAGCATTCTATTTTCAGGAATCTGAAAGAAGGATCTGAGTCATCTCTCTTCCTTTCTCAGACATTGTGTTCCTTGGTTCACTGGGAGTCTCAGCTATCTAATTTGCCTGCATGTAAAAAAAAAAAAGAAAGAAATGAAAAAAAGAGGAAGTTGGATGGCTCTATAAAAGGAGCATATAAAAGTATAAAATAGTGTACATGCTTCTGCTCTTTGGAGCTGTAATGAGGTCTCAATTATATTAAGAGGCATTGTTTTAATCTTCTAGAATAGAAGCTCATTATTTAGTAATAATATTTTGTAATATAACTAAAGTGGTACTTTGTCCTAAATCTAATAAAATCAAATAATCATAGGACTGGAAAGGATCATTTGAGGTCAATCCCCCGCCTTCAGGCAAAAGATGGCACGACATTTCAACTGCATTCTGATGTTCCTTTATGAGTTACTAGAGAATACTTTTATTCTTGGATGTCATCTTAAATTTAACTATTTTTTTTATGTTCTCTAGTCCAAGTTATTGATGAAAATGTTTAATATTTAACACAGTAATAACTCTAAGAGAATGGCTTTTTTCTCTTTTAATGTGAATTGAGTGAAGGTTTACAGACAAGATCATCCATTTTACACTCCAGAAATCATATGCTTTCTTTATAATCTCAAAGACTGCAATCTCATTTCCTCCCTGTGGTTACCCATGTACAAATATCCTCTTTCAAACTCATATATTTGTGAGACATATATGTGTATGGACATATATGTATCCCATTCTTCCTCCATACCCATTCAGCCTATATCTCTCTGTCCAACAACAGAACACTGTTGTTCCAAGGTTGTATCACTAATTATCTCTAGCTCCTTTAGCCCATACATAACTCCCTATGTCTTCAACTTTCTTCATCATATTTCTGCCAACCTCCCTCTTCTTTATATCACCCTTCTGTCACCTGAGTTAACATGTATCTATCCTCTAACCAGTGAATTATTCTACCTTTACTCCTACCTCTGGTAACCATCAATGTTTCTTTTAGTATGAAAACCTTTCTTTGAGATTTTACAATAGTGATCTGATACAATATTTGTCCTTCTGCAATGGACTTCTTCCACTCAGCATAATATCCTCCAGACTCATCCATGTTATGAGATGTTTCACAGATTCCTTATTTTTCAACATTGCACAGTATTCCATTGTGTGTATGTACCAAAGTTCATTTATCCACTCTTCCACTGATGGGTACTTAGACTGCCTCCATCTTTTCGCTATTGTGAATAGTGCTGCGATGAACATAGGTGTGCATATACCTACTCATGCTCTGGCTCTTATTTCTTGTAGAAATATACCAAGTAGAGGGATTGCTGGGTCATACGATGTTGCTATTTCCAATTTGCTGAACAAGTGCCACACCACTTTCCACAGTGGTTGAACTAAGAGGATGCTTCTTGTTAGTACCAGACAAAATACCAGCCACTGCATGTTGTTGTTAGGTGCCATCGAGTCATACCAACTCATAGCAACCATAGCAACCTTATGCACAGCAGAACGGAAACACTGTCTGATTTTCACAAAATAAATTTTAAAATCTGCTCTTTTTTCTTTTTTTAAAAACACTACATTAAGTCAATTTAGTACTTGCCTTTTATTAGGACTCAAATACCATTTGGTATTAATTTATTGCATTTTCCATAAGTGAACACAAGTCCATGCCCAAGTTCACAGTTTGAAGGAGAAACTGTGAGGGAGGTTCAGAGGATGTCCCTGACATACTTCACCAGAATGCCCTTGGGGCAGCCAGAAGGGAAGCTGACTTTTGATGTGCGGCTGCAATTCTCTGTGTGTCAGATAAAACCATGCCAAGGCTTGACTGTGTATAATAGAAGTTTCTGCAAGCTGGCCTCTGTATTAGTCACAATACTATGATCAAGGACATTAATGCTTATAAAATCCCATCCGTTCAGGACAGACTTTCCACTCAAAGTAGGAGACAGAAATGAAACCACATACACCTGTACTTTTAGGTCTGTCTCTTATAATAGAAATAATTCATTTATAAAAATAATCAGGTCAAGTTCTGTCACCAATTTTCAATTTCTCTTGCTACAGAACCAATTGTCAATGATTTTAAGCCATCCAAAAATAAACCAAGCCTAAATTATTCCCTAAACCCAATATACTCATGCCTACTAAATCTTTAGCTTGCTAATATTTCTGAATTTTCATCTGCCAAGGTATTTTCCTGAAAATCTGCAGAAAGTCTTCAGGTGGTTAACTGTCCCAATTTGCCTAGTACTGAGTAGATTCCAGGAAAGACTCGAGAAACCTTAGATCATCCTTAATTGTACAGTTTTGTGTGGCAACCCAGGGCCCTCATCCAGATTAGAGCAGGTACCACATGAAGATCTCCTCAAGATTAATGTTCAAGGAGATCCAAATATGTGAAGTTTGGGCTGAGGACGAGCTCACATGCTCACGCTCTCCAGTCTCCTCAATAGATTTACTCCTTCTGATACATGGCAGAATTACCCTTGAGCAGCTCAGGTTGAATGGCATCAAGAACAATCAGGTGGCAACTTGTGATTCCATGGAGAGTACACTGTTCTGTATATAAATCCATTTCTTTCTTTGGAGTTTTATGTGTGTTCACTGGGAAAGAATATGCTATGTTCACAGAAGCACTTACTTTGGTTCATTGCAGGGTGTTGATCAACAACCTGAGATCTGTGTTGGAGGCTCAATTTGATAGCCAGGTCCGAGCATCTGGACACAATTATGAGAAGTACAACAACTGGGAAACGGTATGATGGACACGTGGTTTAAACATTGCTTTGAGAATTGATGAGGAGAACTGTTGAAACAGTGGTTAAAGTTCTAGGTTACTAACCAAAAGGTATAGCAATTTAAACCCACCAGCTGCTCCTTGGGAGATAGATGTGACGATCCGCTTCTTTAAAGATTTATAACCTTGGAAACCCTATGGTGGCTGTTCTACTGTACCCTACAGGGTTGCTATGAGTTGGTGTCAACTCAATGGCAGCAGGTTTTTTTGAGTTTTCTTAAAAACTGAACCAAGAATATCACATTAACCCATAAATGTTTTAATTCGGTAGATAGAGGCTTGGACCCAACAAATTGCTGCTGATAATCCAGACCTCATCTCTCGCAGTGTTATCGGAACCACATTTGAAGGACGCAGTATGTACCTCCTCAAGGTAATCGCTTTTACCCATGATCTTGCCATGCCTGAGGCTTTAAATCAGTGAATTCTAACACATTAACATCTGTTTCACAGATAAGCTTATCCCAAACATTGTTAGATCCCCTCTCCCCTAGGAATCAAGTAGATTCCCTGGCTTTTTCTTTAATCATATGTGGATTTTGTTATATCGTCTATCATATTGTCAGGAGGGACCAGTCACTGGTTCACTGTTTGGTAAAGTGGAGGATTAGAGAAAAAGAGGAAGACTCCCAGTAAGATGGGTTGGCACAGTCAGAGCAGCAATGGGCTCAGGTGTACAATGATTGTGAGGTTGGCCCAGGACCAGGCATTGTTTTGTTCTGTTGTGAATAGGATCACTACCATCTATGGCACCTAACAACAACAACAAATGTAGATTTTTACAACATTATTTTGATATATTCAAAAGAAACAATGCAATAAAATAAGAAGTCCTATCCATTTAACTACATTCCGGAAGCAACGTAAATGATCGTCTACATTGATGAAATCATTCTCTCCAAGCTGTTGATTGTAATTTCGTTTGCTAAAAAGGTTCATAAGCTTCATGTTTATCTGTCATTACAAAGCATATCAACAATTGGTTTCTGTCGTCCTCAAATGCCATTTTTGTCATGTAAGTCTAATGAAGAAAATAAAAAGACTAAGAATAAGTAGAAGAGAAGAAAAATTCTTAGGCGATTAGCAACAATCATGATTATTTCTAATTACTCATCCAGTCTTCTTGGTCATAATAATAGCAGCTGAAAATAACCTCCACGTGAGTACAATTAAGGAGAGTAATCAAGCTTCTTCTGAAAATATGAACTTGTCAAGCTTAATAAAAATAATAAACAGCCATGTAAGCTCAAACATTGTGAGTGTCTAGAGGCAAGAACATACTGAGCTAGTATTAATGTTTTAATTGACTCATGGGATACATCTCTTGCAACTGTCAGGTTTCACCTGTTGCATCCCAAACCCAAATGAGAAGTGAATGTTAACTCCTGAATGCCACTTGATGCATGATTTTCCTTTTTCTTTTGTTTGCAATAGATTGGCAAAGCCGGAACAAACAAGCCTGCCATTTTCATGGACTGTGGTTTCCATGCCAGGGAGTGGATTTCTCCTGCATTTTGCCAGTGGTTTGTAAGAGAGGTTAGTATGTAAAGTCATTGTTGTGGGTTTTTATGATAGAAGAAAGTAATTTCTTTTTCAATCAATTCCTTATAACCTAGCTATGATCAAAGAGAATAACACACACAAAATTCATAACTCCACATTCTCAAATTTAAATGAGTTTCAATTTTCACCAATAAACCTTTATAAGACAAGATTTTAAAAACAATGAATAAATTGTATTTATTCATGTTTTATCCATTTGACCTTTCCCAACCATCATTGAGAAGCTAACAGTTAGTGTAATGCATAGGTTATTTAAAAGCTAATGGTTGTGGATAAACCACTAACTTTTCATTATTGCCTGGATATGGTTCTGTAGGATAAGCACTGGACTGCTAACTACAAAATCAGCAGTTCAAACCAACCAGCTGTTCCTCAGAAATCATATCCAGCATCACTATGAGTCGGACTTGATTCAACAGTACTTAACAACAGCAATGATTATTGCAAAGTTTAGAATAGAAGAAAAGTTCATGATTGCTGTGGTTGAATACTGTCCAGTCAGTTCAGACCTTGTATAGGATTTCTGAGAAGTGGTTGGTGGGCTCGAACTGCTGACCTTGGAGTTGGCAGTTCAATGGTTATCCTGTAGTGCCACACCAGTACTCCTAGTTCATGGTAGTCCTTACTTTATATGTTCCTGGTTTTCCTTCTCTGTAATTCTACTAAGACACATATATGTGAAATCCCTTTAAACCCTGAAGTACTATAAAATAAATATCTATGGGTTCATACTGATATAAACAAATGATTCAATAATTAAATAAAAAGGAGAGAAGAAAGAACTCGTTCTCACAAAAATTTACAACTAAAAAATGTAAAATAATGAGGAAAATGTAAATCACCATTAAAACACCACAGTAAGCAATTGTTTCAGGTAAGAGTCCTAGATCAATACGATAGTGGATAAATATTTTGGAAGGAAAAGCTATTTGCCGAGCTTCAAAGTACCTCCCTCAAAATATATATTAATTTAAAAGATAACATTTATAATGGAGAAACCTTGCAAGAAAAACTTGGACCCAGTGATCAAGGTTAGCATCATCAGCAATGACATATTAATATCATGTTCCCTGGTATTATGTACTTTAATTGGCACATCACCTGGGTTATATTCATACCCAAAATGTGTAACATCAAACTGCAAAACATTCTGCAGAATTATCTAAACAGAAGTCTTCAAAAGTGTCAAAATCATAAAGGCAAGTTTGGACACTGTCACAGACTGGAGGACATTAAGGAGACATGACAACTACATGATACGTGGGACCCTAGATTAGCTCCTAAAACAGAAAAAAGAGACATTAGTAAAAATAAATTGGTATGATATTAATAAGTCATACAGTTCAGTCGATATTATTATGCTAACATAAATTTCTTTGTTCTGATCACTGTGCCATGGCCATGTAAGATGCTAAACTGGGGACCCTTGACAAAGGTTATACAGAATTCGCTATGCTATTTTGCAATTCTTCTGTAATTCTAAAATTATTTCAAACTTAGAAGTGCCTTAGGAATGAAAGAATACTATATATGTGTGTGTTCTTATATT
>NW_006408792.1:3552859-3553769 GCF_000296735.1 Chrysochloris asiatica
GTGGTTACGAATCGGACTGCAAACCTCAAGGTCAGCAGTTCGAAACTACCAGCTGTTCTGCAGGAGAAAGATGAGGCTTTCTACTCCCGTAAAGATTTACGGCCTCAGAAACCCTGTACAGGGTCACTATGAGTCGGAACTGACTTCACGGCACTTAACAACAAGTCCTGGAAACAAAGGAAATTAGAAACAACTATTCAAATTTAATATTTTGATAACATTTTGCTGATTGCTTCTTTAAATATTAGTGGTAAGTACTTCAACAGGGGATACCACTTTCATTACCCAAAAAGGCAACATTTATCAATTTTATGTAAATTTTAGAAGTACTGTGCATTCCATTTTCCCATGAAATTCTTCTTTGTAATTAATCCACAGGCTGTTCGCACCTATGGACGTGAGATCCACATGACTGAACTTCTCGATAAATTAGACTTTTATGTCCTGCCTGTGGTTAATATTGATGGCTATGTGTACACCTGGACCAAGGTATATGACCCATGTTCCAATATGGAGTAGAGCTGATAAAATTTAAATTAACCACCTTTGTCTACAATTGTCCTAACCATAGAATCCACTTTCAGAACCGAATGTGGAGAAAGACCCGTTCCACCAGTTCCGGAACTGCTTGCATTGGCACAGACCCCAATAGAAATTTTGATGCTGGTTGGTGTAGTAAGTATCTGACTGACCATTTTGCATGTATCAGTTGAAACATATGAAAGGAAAAATAATGTAGGAAATATAACAGTGCCTAAAAGAAAGTAAAGATAATGTGAAATTTTATATTTTAGAGTTCTATCTTTCTGAAAGCACAGACAATATACAGTTTATGTATCCATTCAACAAAATTTATTGAATGCTCTATCATGGTCCCAGCTGCACTAAATGCTAGGAACATGTTGTTGTT
>NW_006408792.1:3554569-3569874 GCF_000296735.1 Chrysochloris asiatica
AATAAATATAGATAGGAGTGAACAAATTACACATGATCCCAATATTCATGGAATGTACACTCTAGAGAAGGCAGTTGTTAAACAAAAAATTATTTAATTCTAATTAAAATAGTGATGAAATTAGAACTCTGTGATGTAACACCGAAAAATAATTACAATATAGCACTTTTTCATACGTATTAGGTTGCCCCATTTACTCATTTTTTATACTATACTGATATCATTGTGTTACACTGGTTATTTCTCATGCAACTTTTTACCATGTTAGCTTAAAACCATGGCACCCTAGTCTTATGAATAAATATAAACATACATTATTTTATAATGCATATGTACTTGAGGATAGTTATGAGGATTCTTGTGGAAACACAACTTTTTTAACTCCCTAATTTGAAAGTTTGAAATATTGTCTGGGAAAACTTCAGTTAGGTGACCTTTAATAATAATAAATGTTTTTCCAGAAATTGGAGCATCTCGAAGCCCTTGTGATGAAACTTACTGTGGACCTGCTGCAGAGTCTGAAAAAGAGACCAAGGCTCTGGCTGATTTCATCCGCAAAAACCTCTCTTCCATCAAGGGCTATTTGACAATTCACTCATACTCCCAGATGATGCTTTACCCTTACTCCTATGATTACAAACTCGCCGAGAACAACGCTGAGTTGGTAAGTAGTCATGATAGCATCTATGGTATTTCACCACTGAGATTTTCTTTTTATTCAAATCCTGAAAGAAAATTATAAGAAGAGTTCCTGCAAGTTCCATTATTAATTTTTGGTAGTAGAAGTGCAAAACATATTATAGATTTACAAGGAATCTTTAGTTAGCTATATTTGTAAGACTTTGATGCAGGAAACAGCCCATCACATGTGGTTTGTTAGTTAATCTTCAAATTGACAATAGTTCCTCTTCTTCCAACTCCACCACAAAGCTGAATCACATGATGATTTCTCTGGGGTTGGGAAAATCTACTAAGCACCTTGACCTCATGCATGCTCTTTGTTGTATAGTCAATTTCCTTCAGTTGGATTTGACAGAGTCAGAGCATTGGGAATTTTGTCATTTTGGGTCATTATTGAATTTAGCAATGAGATCCTAAAACTTTTATCTCCATAATCAGTGATGAACAATTGATATGAATGAGACTTTACTTGAAATAGGGAATGACTCAAAGGTACGTAAGCATCCCTAACTCAAAGAACTAAACATCTCCTTGAAGAACCAAGAAATAATCACATGAAAAAAAAAATAAATAATGTGGGTTTTATAATAAGTCACATAAACAGGTTTATACATCAAAGCATGAATTTTTTCATTAATTAGGACATTTGAGTTCTTCACAAATTTTTTTAATTTATGAAACATCTGGCTGCCAGAAGTTGAGATCAATAATATACAAAAGCAAGCATAAAATGTATAGTATTTGAGTTAGGTCTAAGAACACAGGTCCCCCACTTTGAGGACGGCATACGTACTTGACTGAATAAAGTTCATGCACTTGAAAAGCTAGTCACTTTAAAGAAACAGAAGTTGTTTTGACTTTCAGAGTCAAATAAATGTGTAATGCTATACATATTTTGTAAAAAGAAAAATGAAAAAATAACCCATCTCTTAGAAAATTGATAGCTAATAATTGACCTCATCTTATTCTTTACAAATTTAAAATTAAATAAAGCTTCCCAACTTCCCTATCTGTAGCCAAACGACAAAGGAAAATATCATTGTTGTAACCGTTAAATATTTTAACTTTCAAATAATGCTCTGTGGTGCTCACAATCCTGTTACCCAGAAATTGGTGTGGTCTATCCTAGGTTTCTGGCTACCAGAGAAGAGAAGGGTGGTAGTATGTTATCTACTTAATTCATATAAATGTTTAAATTTAACCACACAGAAGAGAAAAAAAAATCATAACAATTTATTAACTAATAAGAATATAAGTAAAATATCAAAATGAAAAAGTGTAAAACACATTAACTATAACAAAACCAATATATCTACTTTTTGTAATACCAACCAATCTTAAACATAAATACTACAAGAAAAATACCAACAGAAAAATGTGAAGAACTCTTCAGCTCTGAGCTGCTTCACAAAGATTTCAATACCTTTTCTTATTTGGGAATTTAATTTAAGCCTTTTTAACAATGGCATAGTATCATTTTCCCGTGGGCATCTTTCTATGAAATTCCTGAGAGGAGCTAACTGTTTTACTCAGACAAACATGACTAGGAATCAACTTGATAGCAACTGGCTTGGTTTTAGTTTAGCATTCTATCTTGGACTGCTTAAAAAGTCTCCAAATTATCCTTTAAACAAAATCAAACTAAATTTGGCCTTGGAATCTAGTGAATAATTTTTAATTCTTCTGGTACAAATTTTATACAAGAAAAGACCCAAGACTCAGGGTCAATTCTTGGATAAATGTGCCCCGGTGGTGTGAAAACTGACAGACAGAACGTGAGGCACTGACACTCTTGTTGAAGAATATTTCTTCATTAAAAGACAAGGAAAATGAGCTACAGTAGTTCCCCCTTATCTGTGGTTTTGTTTTCCGTGGTTTCAGTTAGTCATGGTCAACCATGGTTGCATATTTCAGTTGTGCACTGTTATGAGTAGTGTGATGAAATTTCACCTTCCTGGAGCTGGTTGTTGTTGTTGTTAAGTGCCGTCGAGTCGGTTCTGACCCATAGCATCCCTGTGTAAGGTTTCCAAGGAGCAGCTGGTGAGCTTGAACCACCAACCTTGTGATTCAAAGGACTTTGCAGTCAGTGCATTAGCCCACAGCGCCACAGCAGGGAATCTGGAAAACACAGCTGTATGAGCAGTTGTGCCATGCCCTGTGTGTATTTAGCGGGTTAACACTGTCTGTCTGGGGGGCACCCTGGGCACTTGTCACATAGGTATAGGAAAAAATTTTTATATGTTATATATCTTAATGATAAACAATTTTTTAGTGTAAGTTTGTCCCAAATATTTCATGGGACAGATGTAAACTAAAAATTATTCATTGTTTAATTTGAACTTTGAATTTAACTGGACCTGCCATGTTTGTTGTTGTTGTTGTTGTTAAGTTCAGATAGTTTATTTGAGAGGTGAAAGGAGAATGAGCAAGTGAAACAAGGAAGGGGAGGCAGCTCTAGGAGAGCATGCTATCAAACCAGCTTATGGTTCCAGGGAGCAATGGAAGAAGCATCATCCCATAGGGGAAGCTCCAGAAATCAGTGTATACATTAATGTACCTGAGTGTTAGCCCACTCAGGTACATTAATGTATATATATACCATAGCTCCATTAACCCAAGGGTTAATGGAGCTATGGTATATATGCCAACACTTTTCAGCTATTACTTGAAGGTTGTTCCTAGGAGCTTTATAAGTTCCAGGAATTTCCAAGTTGCTAAGTGTGTTCCAGAAGCAGGACACCATCAACTTAGAAATGCTGGAATTGGAAGTTGGACCAAGTGCATATAAATCCTAAGGGGGACATAAAATGAGAGGGACATTGACATCATCTACTATAATAATGAGCCCAAGCTACAAGATGGAACATTAAGAACAAATGAATATTAAAAATAAAAGTAAAAGCAAAAAGGATACTTGATCTCTTGTGTTAGTTAGGTTAGACTTGATTATGCTTCAGTTTAAAAAGTAGTAAAATATTAGTGGTTTATGTCACAAAAGTTTATTTTTCACTTAATGGTTTTCAGGGGACCTCTATGCATTGTATTTATTCAAATACTTAAGATTATGAATAGCTACCATCTCAGACATTGCATCATGCCGAACCAAAAAGAAAGTAGGGTCTTGTACTGATGATGAAACATTCTGACTTGTTCCAACCCTACTTACAAATGAACTAGTTACATGGCCCCAACCAAACATAAGGGGTGAACATGCCATCTACCCCATACCTAGAAAAAGAGAGGAGCAGAATAGAAGTAACTAGAGACTGTCACATGTCAAGACTAATATGAATTTCATATGAACAAAAGCTTAAATGGAAAATCAAATAAAAACCAAACCCATTGCCACTGAGTCAATTTTGACTCACAGTGCCTCTATGTGGGGTTTCCAAAACCATAAATCTTAACAGAAGCAGACAGCCTCATCATTCTCCCGAGGAAAGCCTGGTGGGTTTGAACCTCTGACCTTGGAGTTAGCAGCCCAACTAAACCACAGGGCCCATAATATAGAAGACATATGAGTGAGTATTATATAATTTTTTTTTCTTAAATGATTTATTGTGAATTATGTGACAGTTTACATGGGAGAACATTAGTTTTACATTCATTCTATCGTATATCGTCTCATTGCCATGGTTACAATCCCCTCCATGCAATCCTTCCCCCGTGCCCCCCAGGTCTTCAGCACACAGTCGCTCTCCCTCTCTGGATCTAAAGTCTCCAGCTGCTCCATAGCTCCACATCATCATCTCTGGCTCCATTTCAGGCATCACTGCTTCTCTGGGTAGGGTCCTGCTCTCTGCTCTTCTCCCTTGATGGTCCTAGGGCATGCCACGTTTTTATTCCCTATATCTGGCTATTGCTGCCCTACTGGTAAAGAGAGATTTTAACCAAATTGACAGGTGTTTAGGAGATGGCTCCACTAGCAAACAGGAGAGCAAAACAAGCCATCCAGTGCACCTTTAAAACCAGTGGTGTTCCTTTTAATTTTTTTCCCTGGGGGGGAAAAATAACTCTAGTTTTCTATAATTTTGTCTTTTAGCTGACTTTCCTCTAAACCACCACCCACCCCCATTCCCTTCCCAGAGACCATGTGGCAATGTTTGAAGACATTTTTGATTGTCAGCTGTGGGGAAAAGGTTCCTACTGTTATCTCATGGGTAGAGGCCAGGGATGCTGTGAAACATCTTACAATGTACAGAACAGCTCCAAAAACAAAGAATTATCCAACCCAAAATGTCGATAATATTGAGGTTGAGAAACCCTGCTTTAAACAAAGATAAGAGCAGAGTCACATTCCTGGCTAAAGGCCCTTGGCTTCACAGGATCCGATACACCCCTCACAAATAGTTTACAATGCTCTGTAAATCTGAAATACAAGAGAGCCTGTATGTTCCCCTTACACAGTATTTACTTTTTCATACTTCTTTAAAAGAAGCATCACTTGCACACTCACACACAACAAATCTCTGGATTTTGCAAATCCAGCTGACTCATGTTTCTCATTTTTCTTGAATTTTAAAGAGCTTAAAAGTATCTATGCAGATCAGCCAAAGACAAAATTTGGTTTAAATCAGTGAACACATTCCCATCGACCCTGTGGGCTCTACAGAGATTTCTCTCTGAAGCAATCTTTTCCTCTTCTAATACCAGGATCTTGCAATCAACGTTTGAGCCTGTTTACCCTCCTCTTCTTTTTCAGAAACAAATTTATTTTTTATCAAGTCAAATTTCTTTTTTGTGCCTGTTCGTAGGCCGGAAGGACTTTTCCTTTTGCAGGAAAAAAGTTGTTTGTTTGTTTTTTCACTTTTTATTGTGAACTGTTTCGTTTCAATAACTGCCTCCCTGCCCTTCACTATTTCCACCCCACCCACCTTCCCATCTCTTCTCAACTTTATCCTTAGGTATATGTTGCCCTTTTGATTGACCATTCCATGATGAGCAGTAGCATAGTGGTTACAAATCCGGCTGCTAGCCTCAAGGTCGGAAGTTCGAAACTACCCGCTTTTCCGCAGGAGAAAGATGAGGCTTTCTGCTCCCCTAAAGATTTACAGGCTCGGAAACCCTGTGCGGGGGTCACCATGAGTCGGAACCGACTCCACGGTACTTAACAACAACAACAATATACCTTACTAGTGTTGTTATTCTTCCTATATAACTATCTACTGCTTGGTTAAAACCTGGGCCACTGGGGTGAGTTCCTTTCCAGACATGAAGGGTGGTCAAGAGCCATAGTTTCGGGTTGATTCCTCCAGTCTCATTCTGATCAGTAAAGCCAATCTTTTTTTTTTTTTTTAATAATTATGAATTTTGTTACACATTTTCTCCCACTCTGCCTGAGACTTTCTAATGTGATTCCCTTGTTTGAAAATTTTAAAGAGTTAAATTTCTCATTGGTGCTTTGGTGTAAGTTGCTCATTATCACAGGACAGAAGAAAGGAAACTACAGTTAAAGATTATTTTGATACTTCCTTTACCACATGAATTCACCGTAGGAGTAGTTAACCCTAGGACTTCAAGTTAGAAGCTAAATTCTGAAAATATCCTTTGTTTTATTCCTCATGGTTGCTTTAGAGTTTTCTTTTCAGCATTTTCTTTCATCATAATAATGGGCTGCTGAAAGGAGTTCTTGAGTTGCATAAATGGTTAAGCACTTGACTAACTAAAAAGGTGGTTTGAACCCACCCAGAGATACCTCAAAAGAAAGGTCTGGTGACCTGCTTCCAAAACATCACATTAAAAAGTCTATGGAATGCAGTTCACCTCTGCACAGATGGGTCCCCATGAGTTGAAATGTACTCAGTAGCAACTGGTTTGAGTTTGGGGAGGAGTGTTTTTGGAGATTAGGAGAAGGGATAGCTCCTATTATGGTATTGTCTATGGACATGGAGGTTAGAATGAGGAGTAAATGCACAGTCATGAGGCAGGGGCATATTTATCCTGGTGTGGCGCTGTAGGATAAGCACTGGACCACAAGGTAGGCTTAAACCACAAGGTCACTAGTTCAAACCTACTAGTCACTCCTCAGAAACCCTATACAAGGTTACCACGTGTCAGAGCTGACTCAATGACACTTAAACAACATAATCAGGGAACTCAGAGCAGTAGAAAATAATATCCTCTCCTTATTCATCTCACAATGCCTGGGAGTACAGAGCGGGAGGGGAAGACTTTACAGCTAGTTTGTTCTTTGTCTCCTGGGCTTTGAACTACAGGTGACATTTTAGACTCACTCTGCCTTTTGCACTATGACCACAGCCTCTTTTTAAGGAAACAAGGGACAAAAGAAAACATGCATAAGACATGGTAGGAAATCCATATCTAAGGATTAATAAAGGTTGGCCATGTTTGGCCTTGACTAAAAGCAGAGTTTTCTCTGAGGCTGATTTATATTTAGCTTCCTTCTGTTCTTTACAATTGGTACAGCCAGCTCCAGCAACACTTCTTTTGAAGTATTAGAAGGCCACAAGAAGAAGTGAAAAAGAGCACAGGATTTAAAGTAAGAAGAACCTAGCTCAAGTTGGCCACTTATGGGCCTGTGTGCCCTTGGGCAAGGTCTTTTATCCTTTCAGAGATTCAGTCCTTTTATCTGTAAAATGGGGATAAAAATATCTAGCTCTTATTAAGAGGTCTTTGTAAAGTCTAAGGTTTTATGTAAATGTTAGTACTTATTTTGGATTCATTGAACAAGAATGTAAGAAGATCCTCAAATGGCAGATAATATGGAGAAGAGTCCTGGTATAGAGCTATAGGATAAGCACTGGACTGGCAACCACAAGGGCGGCAGTTCAAACCCACAAGCTGCTCCTTGGAAACCCTATACAGAGTCACTATGAGTTTAACTACAACAACAATAGAAAAGAAAGTGTCATTAATTAGTGTTTCAAGATGTGGATCATGCTCTCTGCTTTGATGCTGATTCTGTAGATCTTTCATTAGCTCTCTTAGCCCATTACTGCAGAAATAACAAGTGGGAAAGGAAATACCATGCTAGCATTTTAGCATATGTAGGAATCACCATTCTCTCTAACATTCCTGGCAGGGGTCAGTCACCCAGTTAGACTGGAACATTCCCACTGAGCGAGCGTGCTTCCTCACATGGCATTCCATTCAGCTAGAAAAGTCTGTGTTGATGAAATGTGGACAGATAATGTTGGGAAGATAAATGAGTAACATTTGTGAAATTATTTGAACTCTTCAAAAGAAAAGGCCCACACTGATTCCAGGGATTTTTTCTTAAGATTATTGGAAGTGAAAGTATGATATTTTTGTTGATTCATATCTGTTCTGACATTTTTGTCTGTTGGGCTTGGTGAGGGCTGAATGAAAGGGTCTACTGATAATCACTTTAAAAAAAAAAAAAGAATGAAAATTAAAAAAATGCAGAGCACAGGTCAATATCCAAATGTGGCACACAGTGTACCAACACCATCCCAACAATCATTTATCCAGCTATGTGTTAGTTGCTATGCAGTCCTCCAAAAAATACAAAATAAATGGTCAATGTACACAAGTTGCTGTAATAAAATAACAGCCTTTATATGCTGACATCAATCTTAGATATCAATCTTCAACATCAAAGGCAGAGCAACTGTTTCCAAAATATCCCTATGAAGACTTAGAAAGCACTTGGTTATCACTTCACAAGCCCAGAACATGGCATGAGGAGAGACAAACTGATCATTTTTTTGTGGCCCTATCAGAAGCTATGATTAAATTAAGTTGACATGTCAAAAGAGATAACAGATCACAAGTAGGTCATTTGGTATAGTCAGATAACTTGAATACTACATCAGTACCATTAAATATTTTGAGAGGCTTGAAGGTCAACCAACACACGAGTTAAAGAGATAATGACATTAAATTACATCTGTTCTCATTTTCATAGCTTTTCTGAAACTAATTCTTTAAAAAATCGTATTTCTACTAAAAATAATAATATAAGGTTTTGGCAAGCAGGGAGAAGAAAAGAAAAGTTTAAGGAAGGAACCTAGAAAAAGAACACAAGTTCTTTAAGATCAGAGTTTCTGCCTTACAGAAAATAACTAGCTAGAAATTGCCTCTGGTAAATGTCAAATTAAAGAAATTATATAATCATAGAAAACATCCTGCTTATCTACCTAAATAACTACTACCTCACAAGTATTTCACATCTCTAAAAGATGATTTTGAATGTATTCTAAACATTATGCAATGTCTATAAATTGCATTTCTGATTTCAATCAGTCATAGGACTAAAGAGTCAAGAGAAGACTAAAATCCAGTGTCTTGGTTAGAATAAGATTATAAACAGCAGCAACAATATATTTAGATCACAACAGAGATTCTATACAGTAAGAGAAAGCATGCATCAGTTTTAAAATATACTGAAACCTACTGCCATCTAGTTGATTGTGATTCATAGCAACCCTGCTGGACACGGCAAAACTGCTCCTTAAGAGTTTCTGAGACTGTAAATCTCTCAGACAGCCTCATCTTTATTCCAAGAGTGGCTGGTGGGTTTGAACGACCAACTTTACTGTTAGCAGCACAACATGTAACCCACTGTGCCATCAGGGCTCCTCATGTGTCAAACAACCAGTTTGGAAACAGGGAAATGAAACTTTAAAATGTTCATTACCAACCCAACAGTCTGAGTAAAATAGGACGTTGTTGTTGTTGTTGTTGTTGTTAAGTGCCGTTGAGTCTGTACAGGGTTTCCAAGGGTGTAAATCTTTACAGGAGTAGAAAACCTGATCTTTCTTCCATGGAGCTGCTGGTAGTTTCGAACTGCTGACCTTAAGGTTCACAGCCGGTCCCCCCAAAATTGATTGCATCATTCCCTAGGACCTGAACAGAAGTCATTATTTTAATTTCATAATTCTTTTTCAGATTTCTAAAACACACTGGTACATGAAGCATTAATGCTTTGGGTATTGGAATCCTTAAAATCTTATAACTACACCCTCATGGACAATTTAACATAAGCCTCTACTAAACTGGTTTTAAAATTAAGATAAGAACTAAGGGAATTTTTACTCTGTAAAAGTAGGATTATACTGACTTCATCACCAACCTCACAGTTTTCCAAGAAATTTTACGAGAAATAATTGTAATACCAAAGTTGTACACAAAATAATGCCAAAGTATGAAACATAGCTAGTTTCATAACCAAAATGAATTACAGCTAACTCTCCTGCTGTAAACAATCAGTTTTCAAATCTGTTCCCCCAGACAGCCTGGGCACGCCTGGCTTTCCAAGTGACTCACTTAAATAGTCTGCCTATCAGGAGGCATTAGAGGGGGTTTCAAAGGCTTTCTACTTGAGGAGTTACGGAAGAGACCTGGAGGACAGTGGGTCTTAGGAGAGGGTGATGTTACTTCAAATAAAAAGGAATACTTACTACATATTTTTTAATATTCTGGAATGCAAATGTTCTGCCTTTTGGAATAGAATGAATGTCCTCTAATGTTTTAATCCAAACATTTTTCAAATTGGAACTATCACTCATCCTTAGAAGATCTCATTCCTTAACATTTCTATGTTAGCACTGAATGTTGTATTTCTTATGCTTCTGCCCAAACTTAAATGTATGTATCATGACATACTCTTGGCTTTATAACCTGTCACATTTCCAAGGGTTTTTATTTTTGTTTTGGTTGGAATGGTTTCTTTGGTTTCCTTTTTCTTCTCTTTTCAATTTGTTTGGAGTTTGTTTTTATTTTGTTAGTTCTCTTGCCTGTAATAGGTAAGCAACCTCTCTTGCACAACCATGAAGACATTCCTGATTCCTACTTTTCTCTTACAGGCTCCAGAGATAAGATATAATTGCCAAGCTAATCCTTGGATATATTCTAGTGCTTCATACACATTGACATTTTACTATGCCAACAAATATGATATCTGGAAATGTTCCACAATCACTATACTCATCACATTTCTTTAGCCTAGATTAATGCTTTAAAAAAAAGAATTCCAGGAGAAAAGAGGACCTGTGCTCTATGTAAACAACAAATACAAACACACACACACAAAATGAAGTAAAAATTGTCCTATGGCTAAATTAATTTTTAAAACTAAGGCCCAGATGTCATTGCAACAAAGATTTAAAATAATTTCAGGACCCGATTCTCAAACAATCAGGGAAGAAAAGTGCTAATCAGCCTCATCATTCCAGCAATTAATAAATGATCAACAAGTCGCAAGCCCTGGCCTACACACTGGGCAGTTACCAGGAAAATCACTGGCAACTGCAGAAGCAGATCCATAGTGTTGACACAACACAGCACATTCTGTGTGTAACAAAGGGAAACACAGAGTGCTTGGACAGAGCATTAAGGAAGACTCCATTTCACAAGAAATCACTTGGATCCTAAGAGTAAGTTAGTTGGGAGAATTGGAACTCCCTTGCTTACACTGAGTAAGCGGTCAGAGGGATCAAGTTTAACCCTTTGGAAGTGGATGAATACATATAAAATACTCACCTCCATTGTGATTTAAACATCGTCGGTGTCTTAAAAATAATGTACGGTATACATCTGTTGGACTGTCTGTTTGACAGTGTGTGTTTTTATTTACTTGTTCACTTACTTATTACAGAATGCCCTGGCTAAAGCTACCGTGAATGAACTTGCCACACTGCACAACACCAGATACACATATGGCCCAGGAGCTACAACAATCTGTGAGTATTGGCTTGAGAACTGTGCATAGAAACCACATGCCTAAAATGCCGACAAATGCTTGCCAGAGCTACTCCTTCCGATTATCTAAACTCTCCTTTTAAATGGTTTTCATTTGATTTTTGCCAGTCTATGAATTTATATAAAAGGTATAATCAGATTTCTTTTCTTTTCCAAAGGGGGAAAGTGTTCTTTTCAACATAGGGAAACATTTGCTCTTTGTAAGTCCTGGTGTGGTGCTATAGGATAACTACTAGACTGCTAAACGTAAATGTTTAGCCATTCCTCATAAACCCTATACTCACTATGAGTCAGAACCAACTGAACAGCACCTAATAACAACAACAACAAGCATTGAGCACCTACTATATGGCAAGTGCTCATGGGGTTCCGGAGGAACAGGGTAGAACTGTTCACAGGGTTTCTAAGGCTGTGAATTTTTATGGAAACAGACAGCCACATCTACCTCCTCTGGAGAAGCTGGTGGGTTTGAACTGCTGATCTTTCATTTAGAAGTTGAGAGCTTAGCCACTGTGCCACCAGGGTTACAAAAATTATAAAAAGGAGACTTTTTCTGAATAGGCATGCAACAGATGCCACCTCCAAGGGGTAGACTCAGTTCCTCTGACCACTCGCTTAGGGTTACAAGGAAACAAGAAGACACAGGTAACAAGAGTGAGAAAGGGGCTAGACCCCAGAACTTTGATGCTGCACAGTTTAGATTTCACTGGGAAGGCACCAGAGGCCCTGTTATCAGTTTTGACTTGTATTTTCTTTAACCTCACTTGATTTCTTTCTGTCTCAAATCTAAAAAGAATAGAAATACAGAGAGTCCCTGGGTTATGAAGTTCTGATTTATGTATAATCTGTAGTTACAAACCAACCCACAGTAAACCTGTTACACTAAAAGTATGAGGTACATACAGTGGTTCATAGCAAACAGGAACTACTTTGTAACATGCATCAAAACCTTATTGCTATTGTTATTGTATTTGGCAATCAGAGAGGAAATCACCATCCCTCACCCCCCAGTCAGAACTGCAGAGTTAAGGGTTGCTTAGCTCTGGTGACATAGTGGTTACGAATCAGGCTATGAACCTCAGGGACAGTAGTTTGAAACTACCAGCTGTTCCATGGGAGAAAGATGAGGCTTTCTGCTCCCATAACGATTTACAGCCTCGGAAACCCTGTACAGGGTTGCTATGAGTCGGAACTGACTCCACAGACCGTAACAACAACAACAACTTAGCCTGTTGTTGGCCAGTCAGTTCTGACTCATAGTGACCCTGTATAGGGTTCCTAAGGAGAATCTGATAGGTTTGACCTGCCGACCTTTTGGATAGCAGCCCAGTGCTTTTCCTACAGTGCAAACACCAGGACTCCTGACTTAGCCTAGGGATTGTCAAACTTACCTGGGAAGAATTAGGTATGTGTGTGACAGAAAGAGAATTAGGAGGTCTGTCTGTCAAAACCAGAGATTCCCAGGGTTCTCTTCCTGGAATGGCTTCTTTACAAGGAAAGGCTGTAACAGAACTCAGAAACCTTGTATTTTTAAATATCCCTGCACCAAGTGATTTTTGCCAGGCAGGTTTGAGACCTCTGACAAAGTTCAATCCCAGTCTTGCCTCCTAAGAATGAAAAGTGGGATCCTGCAAGTAAGGGTTATTGTTACTTTCTCGATTGTGACCAGGAAGATCCTGGAATGCAGCTAGCACAGGTACCTGTTAAGGGACCTGTCACACATAGGGAGAATCCGGAGCTGTTGGTGCTGCCTGAAATAATTCAGGCTCAGCTGCCTCCTCCTCCCCAGTGTTTTAGTGTGACACGGGATCTGACGCATTCATAACCGAGGGGGACTGCCTGCAGACTACAAACATTTCACTAACTGAGGCTAGATGCAAACTATATCTAACTGCCCCAATTTACCTATGATTTCAATTTACAGACAGATTTAGGAGCAGAACTCTTCATAATTCCCAGACTGCCTGAATGTACAGGAAAAAAATCTCAATGCTATCATCACAGACCCTCCAGGGCACTTAGAGAGGCTCCAATCTTGAAGATTTATATTTTTAAGCTTAAGTTTTCTATATTTTTGTCAGTTTTCAAAACTGCTCTGAGTCAGAAGGGCTGGGATGTCTTCTAAAAGGCATTCTAGCAGAAATCACATACCTACTTATATATTAAAAAATTTCTGGATATCATGTTCAGACTAGTATCCTAGTAGATACTGTTCCAAAAATTAAATTTTATATATAAATTATACACTATATAGTAGTTTACTGTGCACTGTAGGATACGCACTAGACTGCTAACTGCAAGGTCAGTGGTTCAAACCCACCACCTGCTCCTAGGAAACCCTATACAGAGTTGCTATGAATAGGAACTAACTCAATGGCACTTGACAACAACATAGCACATACACACATACTGAGAATTTTATATTATGCTACAAATTACATTCTGAGATATTCAACACATCTTTCCCACAAAATAGGCTTGGAGGTAAGCTTCCTTTTTTAAGACTGCCCCATATCCTTTATGATCTTGTTAACTAGAAAACTGGCCTACTACCCATATCATTTTGCAGATTGAAATCTTAGCAGTTATATTCTCCTTCTAGTTGCATACTTTTCTTCTTTTCTGCTTTTTTCCACATTTCAGACCCTGCTGCTGGAGGCTCTGATGACTGGGCTTATGACCAAGGAATCAAATATGCCTTCACCTTTGAACTCCGGGATAAAGGCAGATATGGCTTTGCCCTCCCAGAGTCCCAAATCCGGGCAACCTGTGAGGAGACGATGTTGGCTATCAAGCATGTTGCCAACTACATCCTGGAACATCTGTACTAGTCCAGGATGCAAGACGCCAAGAAGAACCTACTTCAAAATGCTCGCTCCTCATTCTTTTTCTATCCTGTTGTTTGCATGGATATTTTCCAGATCACAATCTTTCTTTTAAACTCCTGGATCTATTAAACTACTTAGATCTTTTAAAATTAAACATAGTAAAAATGATTCACTATAATTGAAAAACCTGATGTTGAGATTGTCTCATTTGGGAATGGGGGAGTAGTATGAATAAATGAAAGTGTGAGCACACACACAAGGTGATAATGTGGTCAGCCATAAAGGAGCTAAATGCAAGTCAATACCAGTTAAAGGCAGAAAGAAAGAAATTATAATCGGAGGCTTATGAGTGAGAGGAATCCTGGTGTGGTGCTGTAGGAGAAGCACTGGACTTCTATCCATAAGATCAGTGGTTCA
Organism: Chrysochloris asiatica; assembly: GCF_000296735.1. NCBI lineage: Eukaryota > Metazoa > Chordata > Mammalia > Afrosoricida > Chrysochloridae > Chrysochloris > Chrysochloris asiatica. The sequence goes on from NW_006408792.1 coordinate 3,569,179, forward strand.
AACCCTCTAGCTACTCTTTGGAAAACCCTCAACAGGGTCACTAATGAGTCGAACCAACTCTATGGCACTTGACAAGAAAGAAGAAATACAAGGTTAATTTTAAGTTTGTAAAATGTGGTTTATGTATAAGACCCCATTTTGGTGTAGCTTCAACTCAGCTCACTCAAGTCATCTTAAGAGGTGTCTCCTGCATACCAAGCACTTTGCTAAGCAACTGAAGACAGCTATGATAACAGTCTTGCCCTTGATATGGGTGTATAAGCTATTGGGGAAGACAGATATTAAATAGTTAACAAACTAATTAGGAATCATTGTTGCTGTTGTCATCAAGTCGGTTCTGATTCTTAGTGACTGTATATAGGGTTTCCAAGGAGCAGCTGGTGGGTTTGAACTGCCGACCTTGTGGTACACAGTCCAGTGCTGATCCTATAGCACCACATCAGCAATTCAATTAATAATATGGTAATTAATAATTTACATTAAGCCAATACGTGCTTAATAAGACTGTGTATCTAATATGGGGGGTAAGAGGAGATTCCCTCAGGAAGTGTAACATGAAGAATGAGTCAAGATTAAATGGCCTTACCTTTCTGAACCCACCTTTTTAGCTAAACTAAAGGAGCTCTGGTAGCGTAGTGGTTACGAATCGGGCTGTGAACCTTAAGGTCAGCGGTTCAAAACTACCAGCCGCTCTGC
>NW_006408792.1:3578005-3579454 GCF_000296735.1 Chrysochloris asiatica
TTTGCTTTCCCCATGTATGATGTTCTTGATGTCATCCCACAACTCTTCTGGTCTTCGGTCTTTAGTGTTTAATGTATCAAATGTGTTCTTCAGATGATCTCTAAATTCAGGTGGGATATAGTCAAGGTCATATTTGGTCTCTCGTAGACTTGTTTTCATTTTCTTCAGCTTCAGTTTGAATTTGCATATGAGTAATTGATGGTCTGTTCCACAGTCTGCCTCTGGCAGGTTGCATCAAATCAGTCCTGACTCGTAGCAACATCAGAATGAATGAACTATTGCTCAGCCCTATGCCCATTTTTTTTGTTTTGTTTGAGCCCATTGCTGCAGTTACTGTGGCAATCCATCTTATTGAAGGTCTCCCTCTTTCTGCTGACCCTCTGCTTTACCAACCATGATGTCTTTCTCCAGTGACTGGTCCCTCCTGATCAGATGCCCAAAATACCCAAGACAAAGTCTCCCCATTCTCCTTTTTAAAGAGCATTCCTACTGTACTTTTTCCAACATAGATTTATCCATTCTTCTGGTAGTCCATGGTATATTTAATATTCATTGCCAACACCATAATTTGAAGGAAACAGTTCTCCTTATTCATTATCCACTTTTTGTATGCACATGAGGTAATTAAAAATATTATGACCTGGGTCAGGCACATGTTAGTCCTCAAAGGGATTTCTTTTCTTTTCAACACTTTAAAGAGGTCTTTTACAGCAGATTTGCCCAATTCACTGTGTTGTTTGATTCCTTGACTGCTGCTTCCCTGGGTATTGTTTGTGGATCCAAGTAAAATGAAATCCTTGACACTTCTCCACTTATTCTGATGTTGCTTATTGGTCCACTTATGATGATATCTGTTATCTTTAGGTTGAAATATAATCCATACTTAAGCTTATATATAGTCTGATCTTCAGTAAGGGCTTCAACTCCTCTTCGCTTTCAACAAGTATCTGTACCTGGTAATGAGACAACCTCCTATCCTGATGTTACATTCTTCATAGAGTCCATATTTTCTTATCTGCTCAGCCTGCAGATTGAATAAGTATAGGGAAAAGATACAACCCTAGCACACATCTTTCCTGACTTTAAACCACACAATATTCCCTTGTTCTGTTCAAACAATTGCCTGTCTATATACAGGTTCTACATGAGCATAATTAAGTGTTCTGGAATTCCCATTCCTCCCAATGTTATCCACAGTTAGTTATGGTCCACACAGTCAAATTCATTTATACCATCAGTAAAACACAGGTAAACATCTTTGTAGCATTCTCTGAAATTAGCAAGGCTATCCCTTGTTCCACATCTACTTCTGAATCCAACTTGAATTTCTGGCAGTTCCATATCATTGTATTGCAGCAATAGTTTTTAAATTATCATAAGCAAAATTTACTGCATGTAATAATAAAACTCAATAATTTCTGCATTCTGTTGGATCACCTTTCTTTGGAA
>NW_006408792.1:3579554-3586042 GCF_000296735.1 Chrysochloris asiatica
GGAGAAAGATGAGGCTTTCTACTCCCATAAAGATTTACACCCTCGGAAACCCTGTATAGGGTCGCTATGGGTCGGAACCAACTCGATGGCACTTAACAACAACAAAAGGACCTTGGCTTGGTCTTACTTCTACTTTGATTCACCTAATAATGTGCATTCTGTTTTTTAAAAAAGACCTGATGTGGCACTGTGGGTTAATGCAACCACAGGGTTGGTGTTTCAAGCTTACCAGCCACTCCTCCAAAACCCTATACAAGGTCGCTATGAATTGGTGCAGACTCGACACCACTTAATAACAACAATAGACCCTATGATCCCCAGAGGTGTAAAGTCAGGAGGATGTAATGTAGAGCTGAGGGAAGAGGACATTGTGTAGGAGTTGGGGACAGAGGTGGGGGCCACATGAGCAGAGTTAAGGGTCATGTTAAGGATTGGGGACATTGGTCCAAGAACAATGGGAAGCTATTAAAGACATTATGAGGAAATAACATGATCAGACATTTATTAAAACACAAATCAAGGTATGGTGTAGAGAATAGAGGTGAGGTAAGAGTGACAGGGACTCTGGCTCACCAAGTCAGGTTTAGGATAAAAGAAACAAAACTCCTCCATGACTTGTACATAAGGTATCACTTAAAATTTTCCAAAATTAAATTGGAAAGTGCTAATGTTAAAGACCATTGTGCAAAGTTCACATTCAAAATGGAATAATAAGTGTTTGGATCATAACTTAGCTGCCTATTTAAAATCATAGTGTAAAATCTTTTAACTCATATCTCATGTTGATTCAAGGAAAATAAGATCTCATATCTAGCATTGTTGTTGATGTTAAGTGCCATTGAGTTGGTTCCAACTCATAACTCCCCTGTATAGGCTTTCTGAGGAGCGACTAGTAGGTTTAAGCTACCATCCTTGAGGTTAGCATTGTTGTTGTTGTTGTTAGGTGCCATCGAGTCGGTACCAACTCATAGCAATCTTATGCACAGCAGAACAAAATACTAACCGATCCTGGGCCAATCTCACTACTGTTGCCACATTTGAGTCCATTGATGCTGCCACTTGGCCAATCCATCTTGTTGGTGGTCTTCTTCTTTTTCTCTGACCGTCCACCTTACCAAACATGATATACTTCTCCTGTGACTGATCCCTCCTGACAATATGTCCAAAGTATGAAAGACGAAGTTTGGCCATCTTGGCCTTCAAGAAGCACTCTGGCTGCACTTCTTCCAAAACGGATCTATTGGTTCTTTTGGCAGCCCATAGCACTTTCAATATTCTCCTCCAACACCAGAACTCAAAAGCATCAATTCTCTACACAGTCTTCCTTATTCACTGTCCAGCTTTCACATATATATGAGGTTATTGAAAATACCATGGGCTTGGATCAGGCATACCCTAGTCCTCAAGCTGACATCTTTGGTCTTCAACACTTTAAAAAGGTCTTGTGTAGCAGATTGGCCTAATGCAATCTTGACTGCTGCTTCCATGAGTGTTGATAGTTGATTCAAGAAGAATGAAGTCCTTGACAACTTCAATCTTTTCTCAGCTGATAAGAATGTTGTTTTTTGGTCCAGTGGTGAGGACTTTTGTTTTCTTTACATTGAGATGTAATCCATACGGAAAGCTGTGCTCTTTAAGGTTAGCATAGTATACTAAAAATCCTCTTACATTGTTCCATTCAAGAAAACTAAATCTTTGAATTAATGGTTTGTCAAGCCAAAGAATGATTAATTACATTAATTGTCCACTAGATGGTAGCAGTGCAACTGCTACAATTTGTCTAGTAATCATCCTCAAAATAATTTAGTAATAAATCACTTAATAGTGAAAGAGATACCATTAAGTACAAAAAAAGACTCGGAAGTCTTTACATAGCAATATTGATGTGTAATAAACAGTAGATATAAATTAGCTAAATTACCTTTCCCCACTTTATATCTACCCTGTGACTTGGAGTGCTAACTTAGCTATAATTCTCTGAATGAAGTTATCTTGCTGGAGGTATATCATTCCATTCATAGAGTCCCACAAGATACTCCTTTACTTTCAGAGATAATAACATCAAGCCCTAACTGATGTGAATGAACCACAAAGAACCCTTTAAAGCTACTAGTTCTTTAAAACCAAAATTGAGAATATATGTAGCTTTTTCTATAATTTCAAGGATAAGAATTGCTCACTGGTCATGTGCTGTGGAGTCTGTTCTAATTCATAGTGACCCTGTGTAGGGCTTTTGAGGCTGTAAATCTTTACAGTAAAGAAGGTCTCATCTTTCTCCGATGGAACAGCTGGTGAACTTGAACAGCTTACCTTGAGGTAGTGCTGTGGGTTAATGCACTGGACCGCAAGGTGGGGTTGAATCGCAAGATCAGTTGTTCAAGTTCACCAGCCACTCCTCGGAAACCCTATAGAGGGTCGCTATGAGTCAGAACTGACTAGATGGCACTTAACCTTGAGATTAGAAGTCCCACTAGTAATCACTATGCTACCAGAACTCCTCAGGGTGAAAATAAAGACTAGGAAATCAAATATGCAAATCATCTCATTTAAAGCCACAGGTACCTGAGACATTTATAACTATAACTCTTGCTGAAGGAAAGTTCATAGCTAGCTTTCTGGAACCATATGCCTCAGCTAACTTCAAGGGGGAAAAAAAGTCTTCCTTACACTTTGCCACTGCAGTTATGCCTGGTGACTTCCTGCCTGAATGACCAGAGACTACAGAGGGTCCCTGCCCAGCCTTGCCCACCCAGGATCCCCAGCCTCCATTTGTCCCCCTTCCTTTAACTTACTTAACTCTCACACTGAGAGACCAAGACAGGCTCTGAGTCCTTCCTCCAGCTCAAAGCTCTCAGTTCCCCAAAGCAATAACCCACAGCACAGGCTTAGCCCCAATCTTTCCTTTCTCAAATGGTGTATCTAGGAAGTGGCAAGAATAGTTCTTCAGTCTGAATTATGGAATTCTTCTTACACATCCAGAATCTAATCCCATGTTCATTGTTATTGCTGTTGTTGTGAAGTGCCATGGAGCCAGTTCCAGCCCATAGCGACCCAGTATAGAGGGTCTGAGGAGCAACTAGTGAGCTTGAACTGCTGACCCTATGGTTCAAACGACTTTGCATTCTAATGCATTAACTCACAGCACCACGTTAGGACTGCTGTGTTCATTGTTGTCATTGTTGTTAAGTGCGGTCAAGTCGATTCCAACCCCTAGCAAACCTGTATAGGGTTTCTGAGGAACAACTGGTGACCTTGAACCTCCGACCTTACAGTTCAAATGGCTGCTTTACAGTCTAACACATTAACCCACAGCGCCACACCAAGACTGTTTTTGTTGTTGCTGTTATGTGCCGTGGTGTCAGTTCCGACTCATAGCAACCCTGTACAGTATTTCCGAGGCTGTAAATCTTTACCGGAGCAGAAAGTCTCCTCTTTCTCCCGTGGAACAGCTGGTAGTTTCGAACTGCTGTCCCTGAAACTAGCAGCCTGATTTGTAACCACTATGAGACCAGAGCTCCTTACACCAGAATTGTGGACCCTATGAAATACACAGGTACAAAGCCAGGAGAATTGAACTTGGTATGTTGAGGGAAGAGGACCATTTTTTGCCATCTCACCTAAACAAATTGCTCAAAGAGAATTTTAGCCTAGAAGAATGGGAAAGAGGAATGATGGCAAATTATTGAGGCAATTTGAGGGTGAAATCGTGTCTTGATGTGCCTCATAGGTGATATCATTTGAGCAGGGGGTCACTTGCCCTCTTTCTTGCCTGAAACAGCCTCGGTCATACACCCACTTATTTGTCCAGAAATAGCACAGCTGTTGCAGCATTAAGACAAGACTCTCAGAAGCATTTGCAGGACCATTAAGTTTCAGTGTTAACAACTCCATGTTGGTGGTGGTGGTTGTGTACCTTGGAGTTGATTTCAACTCATAGTGACCCTGTATAGGGTCTCCAAGGCTATAAATCTTTACAGGAGCAGAAAGTCTAATTTTTCTCCCAAATAGCAACTGGTAGATTCAAACTGCTGACCTTGTGGTTAGCAGCCCAATGATTCCATAGACACAACTAAAAGCAATAAATTTTTCTTTCAACATATCCTTTCTAAGATATTTAGAGGTATTCCAGAAATAATCATAGCATTGTATTTGAAGGTAAAGAATTAGCTAAATGATTCTAGTAAATCACAAAAGAACTGTTGCTTCCATTTTCTAGGACATTTCTTTTGTTGTGAGAACGTTTGAAAAATAAAATAAAAAAACACTGTTACAAAAATAAAGTGATTTGTGATTTTTTTTTTTAACTGTAGCTAGGTAGACACTACTACAAAAATCCTAGAAGTGAAAAGTTCCAAAAAGATGGGAAATTGTTGTCATGTGAAGCATTACATCTTAGATGTATTTTTAAAGATATTAATTTAATCTATGAAACATCACATAGTCTTACAGAGTCAATCCTAAAATGATATAGTGTCCAACAACTATTCATCCTACTCCATACATATGCCAAAACCCTTTATAAATCTTGATGGAATAATACAAGGTTGCTCAGAAATATCCCTGCCAAGAAATAGCATCCGGTCTGAATAAGAGCTCCAGAATATTCTTGAAATTCCTGTATTGTACTTTTCTAAATACATTGGGGCTAAATAGATTGGGAAGGAGGAGTGGGAGGGCACCAAGACTGTTGAAGAGCAACAGATATTCAGAAGATGAAGAAGTGCCTTGGTTACCATCAGAGACTTGTCTTGAGAGACACCAGGGTCTTCAAAATATTTAACTAATTCACCCAATAAAACAGAGATGAATGTGTTTTTCCTACTTGCCCTTAAAGAGCCTACTCTACACAATTTAAAGCCCATCACACAGAAAAAGACAGTAAGAAAAATACCAAACTGCTAGAATTAAAGAACATTACTATTCTCTTCATCCAACTTTTCCGTATTTTGAAAATTCTTTTTAATGGGCATTTATTATTTTTAGAATTATAAATAAAATTAAGTTCAAAAAACAATACTTTAACAACAATAACAAAAAAAAAAAGCATCGAAGTAAGCCACATTAAAACAAATAAAGAGGTTTTGCCCCTAACGGTCATAAGTATCACTTTAATCTACCACATGATATGTGTTGATACCGATCAGTTGCCAACTGTCAGTTTCTGTTTATAGAACCTGACCATTTTACCAACTGCCTAGAGGACACAGACATTAAAAAAAAAAAAAATTCACAATGCCATGTACAATGTCCCTTACATAGATTATCTAACTTAACCTTCAGAGCCACTTGTTAAAATTGTATTGTTAGGTGTTTTGATTTAATGCATTTTGAGTTGATTTCAATTGATAATGACCCCATGTGATAGAATATTTTATGTGTGATAAGAATCACCAGGAGTTCTTGTTAAAATGTAGATTCTGATTCAGTACATCTGGAGTGGAACTGCAAATTCTCAGCATGGTTGGAAGCCCTGGTTTGATCTACCAATCTTTTAATTAGCAGTCAAGCACTCAACCACTGAATCACCAGGGCTCTGTAACAGTCACATTGTTGTCATGAAGTGCCTTCAAGTCAGTTCTGACTCATAGCGACCCTGTATAGGACTTCCTAGGAACAGCTGTTGAGTTTGAACCACTGACCTTGAGATTCAAACAGACTTGTGGCCCAATGTTGTATCCCACAGTGCCACACCAGGACTCCAAGAGTCATATTGTTGTTGTTCTTGTTGTTGTTAAGTACCATCAAATTGGTTCTGACTCATAGTTTCTGAGGAGCAGCTGATAGGTTAGAACCACCAACCTCGCAGCTCAAACTGACCTTGCAGTCCAGTGTATTATCCTGCAGCGCCACACCAGGACTCCAAGAATAACATTAGCATCCCCATTTTACAGATGAAGAAATCAAGACTAGGCAGTGTATTGGCAGTAATGTAACTAGGAGCCAATCTGTGCTTCTTGTTGTTATTAGGTGCCATCAAGTCAGAACTGACGCACAGCAACCCTACGCACAACAGAACGAAACACTGCCCATTCCTGGGCCAACCTCACAATTGTTGCCACACTTGAGCACACTGATGCTTCCACTTGGCCAATCCATCTCATGGGGGTCTTCACATCCTCCACTTTACCAAATATGATATCCTTCTCCAGCAACTGGTCCCTCCTGACAACATGTCCAAAGTATAAGAGACACAGTTTGGCCATCCTGGCCTCCAAGGAGCACTCTGGCTACACTTCTTCCAAAACGGATCTGTTGGTTTTTTTGGCAGCCCATGGCACTTTCAATATTCTCCTCCAACACCATAACTCAAAAGTGTCAATTATTCTACGGTTTTCCTTATTCACTGTCCAGCTTTCGTATGCATAGTAGGTTATTGAAAATACCATGGCTTGGGTCTGGTACACCTTAGTCCTCAAGCTGACATCTTTGCTCTTCAACACTTTAAAAAGATCTTGTGCAGCAGATTTGCCTAATGCAATACGTCATTT
>NW_006408792.1:3589607-3614493 GCF_000296735.1 Chrysochloris asiatica
ATCACTTCTTCCATTTGCTATAGCTACTCTATCTTTCTGACATTCATTTTGGTCTTTACTTTCTTTACTGTCTTTTTAATGACCTTTTGGTTTCTTTATGCATGATGTCCTTGATGTCATCCCACAACTTGTTTCATCTTCAGTCATTAATGTTCAATGTGTCAAATCTATTCTTCAGATGGTATCTAGGTATAGCTGGTATATACTAGTACATGTCACTTTAAGGACTAATGTTCACATGACCCAAGCCATGATATTTACAATAACCTCATATGTACACAAAAGCTGGACAATGAATAAGGAAAACTGATGCATTCAAATTATGGTAAAGAATATTGAATATAACATGGACTGCCAGAATTAACAAATCTGTTTTGGAAAAACAGCTAGAATGTTCCATAGAAGGAAGGATGGTGATATTTTCTCTTACACACTTTGGACATGTTATCAGGAGTAACTAGACCTTGGAGAAGAACATCATGGTTGCTAAAGTAGAAGGTCAGCAAAAAAGAGGAAGACTCTCAGTGAGAAAGACTGACATGGTGGCTGCAACAATGGTCTCAGACATCACAGTAGTGGAAATTGTGCAGGAATAGACAGAGTCCTATTCTGTTGTACACAGGGTCACTATGAGTCAGAACCAACACAGTGGCACCTATCAATAATAATATACTTATACTCAGGATTGTACTTTGATTCTTATACATAATTATTTTAATTTTCTTCATCTTCAGCTTGAACTTGCACATGAGCAATTGATGATCAGTTACACAATAGTCCACTGACTTGTTCTGATTGATATTCTCCATTGTCTCCTTTCACAGATTTTGATTCTTATCTATTTCATCCAGCAAGATCTACATGTACAATTGCCATTTATGTTGTTTGAAAAATATTTTTTCAATGAATAATTCATGGGTCTTGCAAAATTCTATCATGTGATCTCCTGCATCATTTCTATCACTAAGGTCACTAAAGTTGGAAACTAAGATCCATCCCTCTTAGTTTCCAACTTTTACATTCCAATCACCTATAATTATCTTGATTGCATATTTGATCTATTTCAAAATTCAAAAGTTGGTAAAAGTCATACATCTATTCATCTTTGGCATTAGTGATTGGTGCATAAATCTGAATAATATTTGTAAGAGGGTGAGTCAAAAATTATCTGCACTCTGGCTATCGCATTTGTTTGAATCAACTTTTAGAAAAGACAAATACATAATTTTTGACATACTCTCCATGCTTTTCAATACACTTTGCCCATCTATCAACAAGTTTTCATATTCCCTTATCAAAAAATGTTTCAGACTGAGCAGCAAACCACAAATGCACCACTGTCTTCACTTCTTGTTCAGAGGTGAATTTTTGTACTTGAAGGGCTGCTTTCAGGGGACAACATGGGTGAAAGTCTGATGGAGCAAGATCAGGACTATAGGGAGGATGCTTTAACACCTCAAAATGAAGCTTTTTCAGAATGTCAATAGTGTGGGAAGAGGTGTGTGGATGTGTTCTGTCATACAAGATCACAAAGCCCTTAGATAGCAGTCCTCTACATTTAATCCAAAGTTTAGGCTTTACTTCTTCAGTGAGCATCTCACTGTAACAAGCATTGTTGGTTGTTGAACATTTTTCCTTACAGTATTCCAGTACTGGCCCTTGAGAATCCCAGGAAACTGTAAGCATCAATTTTCCAGTCAATGGCTGACTTTTGAACTTTTTCTTGGTCAGTGATTGAGGATGTTTCTATTCCATACTCTGCCACTTACTCTCAGGCTCATAGTGATGAACCCATGTCTCATCATCAATAATTTTTATAAGAAACTTTTACCTTGCTTCGAGTATGGTCCAAATTTTGTTTTCAGATGTCCAAACACTTCGGTTTATGCTCTTCATGAGTTGTTTCAGTACCCATCTCGCACAAACTTTACAAAATCCAAGTCTGTCATAGATTATTTCATAGGCAGAGTCATAGCTGATTTGCAAATGATTTACCATATAATCCACTGTCACTTGTCTAGTCAACAAAATTGTTTCACGTGCATCCTCAACGTGTTTTAATATAACCAGAATGCAGCTCATTTTTGACTCATCCTTGTATTAACTGATCTTCCTTGCATGCATATGAATATTGCCCTATCACATACAGCATTGTACTTCAGGATGGATCCTGAAATGTTCTTTTTAACAATGGATGAGATGCCATTTAACTTCAATTTGTTATTTTTGACCTAGTAGACCATATGACTGTCCAGTTCAAACTTGCCAATTTTCCACTCACTAATGAATAAGATATTGATCTTCAAGCATTCCCTTTTAGTCTGACAGCTTCCAATATTCCTAGAGTCATACTTTATACATTCCATGTTCCAATTACTAATGGATGTTTACAGCTGTTTCTTCTCATTTTGAATTATGCCACATCAGCAAATGAAGGTCATTCAAGCTTTACTCCATCCATATCAGTACGGTCAACTCTACTTTGAGGAGGCAGCTCTTCCTCAATCATATTTAAAGTGTCTTCCAATCTGAGGGACTCATCTTCTTACACTGTATCAGACAAAGTTCTATGCTGTTCATAAGGTTTGCACTAGCCAATTTTTTTCAGTACATTGTCAGGTCCTTCTTCCCAGTTTTCTAGAAGTGCCACTGAAATTTGTCCACAAGGGTGAACCTCATGGTATTTAAAATAATGGTTGCATAACTTACAGCACCACAGCAGAACAAACTGGTAGATGAATGATAGAACACGCTCTTAAGACACAATAGAACAACTATTGGTTTTTGTAAATTTCTAGTGCTGATGAGTTTGTCCAGTATGAAGATCATAAAGTATTTGTAAGCCTCATCTTTAACTACACTATTGAGGAAAGGGAACCTCTTAGAAAGATTTTTTAAATGTCTTGTGATATCCCACACAATGAAAGTGAGGAGAGTGAAGCAGCTCTTGTTGTGTGTGTAACAGGGACATCTCCTCCAAAACATTAGAATGATAACAAAAAGGCTCTGAGGAATTTCATATATGATCATCTATATATTTGTCAATGTGAAGAAGCAATTTTTAATATGAAATTTTCATAAGTCATTGGATTACAAAAATTCAGTCACTTAGCTAGATAACCTATAGTTTTAGTAAAGATGATGCCTTCTTCCAAATAATTTATAATTAGCTGAGTGGTATTCAAGACTGAAAATCTCTAGAGACTATTTGAAATTATCTATAAATGACTTGCATTAATGCAACCTTCAAAAAGCATTTTGAGGGGCACCTATACTATCCAGATTCTGAAGACAACATCCATTGAGGAAACAGTTGAACACTGATATTATCTTGTCATAGGTTACCTCCAAGGACAGAGGGAAGAGATGAGAACAAAAGTGGTCATGTGGGTGCTCTAGTTTTTCCTATAATATTTATTTCTTTACAAAAAGAAGTGCAAAATAAATATGACAAAAAATATTACTATCATAAAATCTAGACAGTGAACACATTAATGTTGTTTAAAGTACTTATAACACTTTAAGTATATTAAAAATACTGCTCAATTTAAATTCCTTTAATTTAATAAATTATATCTAGCTTCTAAAACATACATTATTAAGAACAATCCAAGAATCTGTGGCTAGACACCCAAATTCATTGCAAGTGATATGTGCAAATTTAGAATGCCTTCCATCATTCAATTCAAACACAGAGGAAGAGTAGTACATAAGAACAAACAGAACTGAACTCAAATCCCAATTCTGGGAACGTGCCAGCTCATCCACTTTGGGCAAGTTAGCTGCTAAAGTAATTTGTCACCCCTTCTTTATCTATAAAATGGTGGTTTCTACTATAAAAGTTGTACTCGTACATGGTGATGTGCTTGCCATATTTGGGCATCCAGTATTAATCCAGTATTAATGTACCATATTTGGGCATCCAGTATTAATCCCCAGCTAGAAAGATGAAGGGTGGTAGACAATTCATCCAACAGAACCCCAAGAGGAAGTCAGCTGCTTCTCATGATAAGAGCTGAGCTATAAAACTGGCTGAGAGCCTTGTGGCCAGCAAAGAAGAACTATGAGGTTCATCTTGTCTGTGAGTTTGATCGCTACTACCCTTGCAATTGCTCCGGTCCGTTTTGACAGGTAAAGTTTCCTGTCTTGTATTCTAGTCTTCTTTGTGGGAAGAGGATTAAGGAATGTTTCTTTACAGTTCACATTTTTCATCTTTTATGTTCTTAAAGGGAAAAGGTCTTTCGCATGAAACCCAAGGATGAAAAGCAAGCAAACATTATAAAGGATTTGGCTAAAACCAAGGAGGTAAAGTATTTAGAAGAATTTTTCCCATTATCTTAGAGTTGTTTTCTTCTGCTGCTGTTGCTCCTCCTCCTCCTTCTTCCTCATTTTCCTCTTCTCTTTTTAATGACCTTTCCAAGAGAAGGTCCATTTTAAAAGGAGACTCTTAATGTTAGATTAACCTTTAAAATCCAACCAAACAGATTCTACTGAGTGGATTCCAGCTCATGGCGACCCTATAGGACAGAGTATGACTGCCCTGTAGGATTTCTTGTATGAATCCTGGTATGGTGCTGTAGGATAAGCACATGACCTCAAGGTCGGTTTGAACTGCAACATGGGTGGTCCAAACTCACAAGCCAGCCCGCAAATCCCTATACAGGGTTGCTTTGAGTCAGAACCGACTCGACAGCACACAACAACAACAACAATCTTTATACAAAAGCAGACTACTACAATTTTTACTCACAGAGTGGTTGCTGGGTTCATATAGTTGACCTTTCAGTTAGCATCCAAGGGCTTTAATCAATGTGCCAATTTTATTGTTATTTTCAAGTGCCATTGAGTCGGTTCTGACCCACAGCGACTCTGTATAGGGTTTTCAAGGAGCGGCTAGTGAGCTTGAACCACCGACCTGGTAGTTCAAACAGCTTTGCCATCTAGCACATTAACCCACAGTGCCACACCAGGACTTCTTTTATCTGGCTGTTGTTATGTGCTGTTGGAGTCAGTTCCAACTCATAGTGACCCTGTCAAGGCTGTAGATTTTTACAGGAGCAGAAAGCTTCATCTTTCTCTTGTGGAACAGCTGGTAGTTTTGAACTGCTGACTGTGAAATTAGCAGCCCGATTTATAACCACTACGCTACCAGAGCTCCCTTCTTTATTTGGCTAACACCTACTTATTCAAGACATGGCTTGGCAGCATTCATTATAGAAAGCCTTCTTTAACTATCAATTCTTGTGACCTACTTTGACTCTTTGTCCTCCATATGCACCTGTCCTAGCCCCTGGAATTGGTTGACATTTTGGAATATAAGGCTCTGTCACCTACATTAATCTGCTTGCTTCTCATAAATTCCTCACTAGCCTTTATAATGTGGCACCTAGTTCTATGCCTGGAGCTTGGAAATGCTCTGAGCTCTACAATCCTGCTCCACATCACCTTGTTAGAACAGAGAAATTGCTATTGTGATTAGATGGCCCTGCCTAACTCTCCTTTAAATCATGTATTCGTGATGTCCAGTGCATAAATTTTAATGAAAGCAAACAATCAGATTGTTTAGTTCATCACAGTCTCAAATTGTCAAACAATTGATTGACCTAGAAGTTGAGTGAAATACACCTAAAAAACAGCCAGGCAGACTTAGAATGTTACAAGCTTAGTATGATTTGTAGAAATTAGGCATTTGCTAGGTTGGAGAATTATACCTCATTTGGTTTAACAAACTGATAGTGTTTTTAAAGAACCACAAGAACTGGAATCTTCCCAAGGTTTTTATAACCTAAATGTTAAGTTTCTGGAACCATTCACCTGATTACTGAAATTCTCAGCTCAGGAAAGAGAAAGACTTAGTAGTTGTTAGCTGCCTGCATGTCTTAGACTCATACTTATTTTAACAATTTTTACAATGCTCCCAGAAGAGTTGGCCTAGCCCCATTTTCCAAGAGAGTGGACTAAAATTCAAAAAATGTCAGTAACTTGCCCAAGAATATACTGAAAGGAAAATGACAGAGGCAGGAGATTACGGCATCTGTTGGATACAAACCGTCCAGAAATTCCAGAGTCCCCAGGGGCATTTGTCTTGAGGCCTGACTGAGGGGAAATTAATCTAAATTTTCTATTAGAGCCAGATGCTCTGTTTAAATCAATTGTGACACAATACCAATCAACCCCAAACAAGAAAAGAGATTAGGCAAAAAATGAACCATTCTTTCTTCATTTATAGATACTATGTCTTTTATTATTATTATTATTATTATTATTATTATTATTATGCACTGAGTGATAGTTTACATGGGAGAACATGGGCTTTATACCATCATTTCATTGCAATGATTACAATCTTCTCCATGCATTATCATTCAACAGTATTTGCTTCTATTCCCTCTATTTTGTTTTGGGTTTTTTTGTTTGTTTCTTTGGTTGGTGTGTTTTTGGGGGTGGGGTGGGGTGGGTAGGTTGTTGTTGTTGTTAAGTACCGTGGAGTTGGTTCCAACTCATAGTGACCCTACATAAGGTTTCGGAGGTTGTAAATCTTTATGGGAGCAGACCGCCTCATCTTTCTCCCGCGGAATGGCTGGTAGTTTCAAACTGCCGACCTTAAGGTTAGCAGCCCGATTCGTAATCTCTATGCTACCAGAGCTCCTTGGGGTAGGTAGGTACTATGTCTTTAAAAGAAGCTCCAGTGGCATAGTGGTTAATTGCTCAACTGTTAACTGAAAGATCAATGATTGGAACCTACCAGTCACCCTGCAAAAGAAAGCTATGGCAGTCTGCTTCCATAAAGATGTGTAACAGTTCTACTCTGTTACACACGGTCGCTAGGAGTCAAAATCTACTCAACAGCAATAGGTTTGGGTTTGGGTTGGGGCAGGGGCATGGTTATGTTTTTAAAAAAGCAATTAGCATAAACATTTTCTTACCCACTCCTTAATAATAGCTTTCAAATATATTTGTACAAATCTTATAAACACATTAAGAAGAGGATCCATATCTTCATCACCACTGAAAACCAGATTCCTCTCATGGTGATAATATATAATCATGTATAACAAATATACATTGGGTGAGCAAGTAAATAAACTGTAACTAACACTGAATTCACCTTCGCAGCTTGACTTCTGGTATCCAGATGCTGCCCATCATGTAACCGCTAACATGATGGTGGATTTCCGAGTGAGTGAAAAGGACTCCCAATCCATCCAATCTGCCTTGGAAAAAAACCAAATGCACTATGAGTAAGTCCTAAGTAGACATTCAAATGTGTTGGATATTAAAAAGTTTGAGATGTCTTGAAATGGGGATTAAAGTATTGTTTGTTGGTTGCTATTGAGTTGATTCCATCTCAGAAAGAACCTATGCATGCAGAGGAGAATTGTTCCTTAGGGTTTCAAGGCAGTGACCTTAGAGAAGCAGATCTTTAGACCTGTTTTCTGAAGTGCCTTGGAAGTATTTGAACTGCCAAACAGTAGTCAAACACTTAACCACCCAGTGACTCCTGAGCAAAGTATTACAATGAACTATTTGAACCCTGGTATGGTGCTATGGGATAAGCACTGGACTGCTAATCACAAGTTCAGTAGTTTAAACCCACCAGATACTCCTCAGGAGGCTGAAGAGGCTGTCTGCTGTGTTAAAGATACTCAGAAACTCTATACAAAGTAGCTAGGCATCTTAATTGACTCGGTGACAGAGAGTTTATTTTCAATTAGAACCAAAAAAACCTAAAGCTCTTTGAACAATTATGCCAAACAGACTATTAAATCCTGGTTATAGATAAGCACTGGACTGCTGACTACAAGGTCACCGGTTGCTCCTCTGGAGGAAGACAAGGCTTTCTGCTTCTGTAAAAACATACAGACTCAGAAACCCTATACAAGGTCGCTATGAGCCGGAACCAGCTCCACAGCACGTAACAACAGAAATAACATAGAGGTAATGAGATCAAACTTAGCAGCTCAACCTCCATCTTAAGTTTGTTCTGGCAAGAACATGACAATTACCTATGTCTACATCTCCAAAAACCAGCTGCTCAAAAGGTAGGATCCCACATGAGTGTAGAAGAAGTTTAGCATACAACATCACTACTAACAGGTAATCAGAGCTCAGAAACTATTGGGGACTACCAGCACCATGTTGGTTCATGTATTTTAATTTCCCTGGTACATAAAAAGTGGCTCCCCAAATGGTGCTTTCTTTAAGTTAGAGATATTGGCATGTGAAACATATAATAAATAATTCTTTATAAATGAAAGTCCCGGTGTGGTGCTGTAGGATAACCACAGGACCACAAGGTCAGTTTGAACCACAAGGTCAGTGGTTCAAACTCACCAGCTGCTTCTTGGAAACCTTATACAGAGTCCCTGAATCGGAACCAACTTGACAGCACTTAACAACAACAAATGAAAGAGATTCTCCCTCTGAGAAAGCAAAGATAAAACAGTAGAGTAAGACTTAAATCAAAGAGGAAAGTTGTTGTTAAGTGCCATCGAGCCAGTTCCGACCCATAGCAACCCTGTATAGGGTTTCCAAGGAGCATCTGGTGAGCTTGAACCACCAACCTTGCAGTTCAAAGAGCTTTGCAGTCTGGTGCATTGCCTCACATCATCACACCAGGACTCCAAAGAGGAAAGTAAGAATCTCAAATAGCCAACCATGCAGAATTCTGGCCTTGTTGTTATTGTCAGGTGTCTTCAAGTCGATTCTGACTCATAGTGACCTGTATAGGATTTTCAAGGGAGAAGAGGCTGATACGTGTGAAAAGCTGACCTTGTGATTCACAGTCCAGTGTTTATCCTATAGCATCACACCAGGATTCCCATGTAGAGTAATAAAGGAAAGCTATGATTTACTGAGCATCAATAATGGGCCAGGCACAGGCTGGGCCCTGGGAAGCAAGAAAGGAGCTCAAACAATGATTATCCCAAATCAACATGTAATTTACAAAACAAAGTGGTTTTAGACTTTCAAACATTTAGAGGTTTATTGCTCTGGGGAGTCCTGTTTTAATTCTACTATACTTTACCATTCCAGGGTTCTCCTTTTTATTGGGACTTCTTGGACTCTCAAAACACTGCTAAACACTAGATCTTTTATTCTTTTGAACTTGTTATTTTCTGGGACTCTGGTAACCTCAAGGTCAGCAGTTCAAAACTACCAGTGGTTCCGGGGGAGAAAGATGAGGTGTTCTGCTCCCGTAAAGATTTACAGCCTCGGAAACCCTGTGCAGGGTCACTATGAGTCGGAACCGACTCCACGGTACTTAACAACAACAACTGGTAACATAGTGGTTGTGAGTTGGGCTGCTAATTTCAAGGTCAGCAGTTCAGTTCGATCCCATTTGTTTAAAATTGCAATGGAAAGCTCTGTTCTTGTCTCCAGCTGTTCCGCAGGATGAGAAAGATGAGGCTTTCTGCTCCTGTAAGATTTACAGTCTCAGAAACCCTATACAGGGTCACTGTAAATTAGAACTGACTCCATGGCACACCACCACCACTACCTTAGTGCTTTAACTCAAAAGGCCTCCTTATTCTGACAAGCACAAAAAAAGATAACTTTTAAGTCATGCTGCACAGTGGGATTTACTGTGGCTCATCACCTCTTGTTTGTATTTATAATATTGCTACAATATCCTTAATAAAATCTAAACTATATTGAAATTAAGGAAAGACATACAGAAGACAAGTAAACCAAACACAATCCCTGTTCATGGCTGAAAATGCAGGCTATTGTTTTTGATGTTTTTTGTTACTGCTAGGAATTTTGTTGTGATAAGAATTTTAAAGTTATTAAATTTGGAGACCATAATTCAAAATCAATTTATACCAGCATTTTACCAGTTGCCACCAAGTTGATTTCTACTCATAACAACCTTGTGTATTTAAAATCCATAAGATTTTAAAAGACGATTTTTATGGAAGTAGATCGCCTGCCCAGTTTTTCCAAGGAGCTTCTGGGTGCAATGGACCAACCAACCTTTTTGTTAGCAACTGAGTGCATTAACCATTTGCATCTCTCAGGGACTCCTACACCAGCACTTTAACACTTTTTAATTACTGTAGTAGTTTGAGCCCTGAAGTGGCACTGTAGAATAAGCACTGGACTGGTAACTGCAAGGCTGGCAGTTCAAACCCACCAGCTCTAGGAAACCCTGTATTGGGTCACTATGAATCAGAACTGACTTGATGGCACACAGCAAGACTGTGCTTTTCTATGCTTTTATAAATTGCATGATTAAAATTAGAAATAAAGTATAAATATACCTCCAAGATCTCAGTTCGAAACTACCAGACATTCCGCGGGAAAAAGATGAGGCTTTCTGCTCCCGGAAAGGTTTACAGCCTCGGAAACCCTATACAGGGTCGCTATGGGTCGGAAACAGCTCGACAACACTTAACAACAACAACAATAAAGATCTCAGAATTCAGTATTATACACATTATTGGCAATCTGCTTATTTGTCATTTGGATGACATTTTGATTCTTCTAACAGATTGAGCTAAAAGAAATCAACTCTCCATGCTACATAACCACTGGCTTCTCAAATGAATGCCTTGGTTTTTGCACTCTTCACTTTATTTCATTAATATAGACCTGATCTGGATTCCTATAAACCACTAAATTCATACAAAGTATCCAGACCATAAAAAGACCAATCCCTGAAGAAAGGCATCAAGCTTAGCAAAGTGGGGGACAGCAAAAAAGAAGACCCCCAACGAGACGGACTGGCACAATGGCAGCAGCAATGGGCTTAAGTATAGCAGCAGTTGTGAGTATGGGACAGGACTGGGCAGTGTTTCATTCTGTTATGCGTAGATAGGGTCTCTACAAATTGGAAACAACTCGATGGCACTTAACAACAAATCCAGCCCAAGCTAAAATAAAGTCGTTTCTGGCCAAATTTTATGTAATTTGGCTTTAGGAGCATGGTGAAGTGAGACTTTAGGTTTTTGTTAATCCTGATGATATAGACAAAAACCTAGTTGCTTGACATGAGCATGGATAGTGGAGTAGCCACTGTGACAAGAGTTGAATTAGACAGGCAGCTGACAGGACTACTTTACTAAAAAACCTGGGCTTCAAACCAGTTCATTCTGGCTCTATACCCTGCTAATGGTTTGTCATTTTCACCCCAGATACACATTATCAGAATCTACATTTTAACAAGATTCCAGGGTGATTCTTATAGATCTGTCAAGTAATTCTTAAGATCTTGTTATTCAAATTCAAAATTTTCAAATTTTTGAAATGCAAAGTTTCAGGAGGGAGTAAACCCAGAATGAACCAGTTCAAAGCCCTGCAAAGAACTCACAGCAGCTCCTCTTCTCTTTGGTCATCTAAGTTTTCCTGGTGTTGTTGTTGTTGTTAAGTGCCACTGAGTTGGTTCAGACTCATAGTGACCCTGTATAGGGTTTCAAGAAGTTGTATTGGTTTGAACCACAAACCTTGAGGTTTGAAGCCCAGTGCTCATCCTACAGCGCCATACCAGGACTCCATCTTGGTTAGAACAAATGAAAAACCTACTATTCCTAAGAATCTGGATTAAACCTCTATTTGAGTCCGCTGTAGGATAAGCACTGTACTGCTAATTGCAAAGTCAGCAGTTCAAACCCACCAGCTGCTATGCGTTGGAACTGACTCAATAACACTTAACAGTAACAACAACAAATTCCCAGAGACTGTCTTGCTATCTACGACAAGACTCAAAGTGTTAAACTACCTATAAAAATTAGTTTTATCTAATTAGAACATGATTTCTAGAAATTGGCCCAAATTAGCCACAGTTGTGGGAAATCCACATAATTAGATAGATACTTTCCTCAGAAATATAAATATGTAAAGTGATCTATGCAGACAAGAACTATTTAAAATCTTGTCTCCAAGTACTAATTATATAGATAATTTTATTTGCATATTAATTATATGTGTTCCTTGGTGTCAGTCAGTAACAGAAGAGGATTCTAAGAACAGAAACATCTGGTTGGACTCAGGCACCAGGCTGAATAAAACTATATTAAGAGGCTGGTTTGACACAATGATTTACTTAGACACCCTTCATTAGACAGTGCATATAAACCACTATTTAGCTTAAAGCATCTGTGTGTCATATATTTTTTTTAATTTTCAGAAAATTAAATGACTAAGACAGATTTGATTTTTAAAGCAAGTATGCTCACGTCTCTTTTATTTACACTTTTGTAAAATCATAAAAGGCAAGCCCCAAAAACAAATACCATGCATACAGTAACAGACCTGAGCAGACTGGTAAATAAATGTCAAAAAGAAATCACAGCTATTAGACTGAGCCAAAAAGGGCAGATACCATATTATAACTCATCAGTTAAAATCCTCATTTTATGATGAACTTTTCTACATTTTAGACAGTCAATCTTTAACATTCTCTTTCCTTTCATCAAAAGTTAAAATGAGAAAATAAAGAGTTGTTAAAGAAAGGCAGTCCAGAAAATAATTAGTACTATAACAGTAAAACTTTAAAAAGAACAATACACCAAAATCTTATTAAGAGCCTTATAAGATTATGAATGAAATGCAAGAGATAGGTGCCAAGTGGACACATGATAATCACTTCATATTAAAATCTAATCACCCAACAATAGTCACACATTCATATCCCAAGTATATCCATAGTCCTGCCAAATAAAGTGTCAGTCAAATTAATCATTATCATGTGCCATGCCATTCATTTTTCTTCCTACTCTACATTTGTATGTATGACTTGATCAAGAGTAAAATATGCATATTAGTAACTACTACAAATGCTCAAAGGAGCTCTGGTAGCGTAGTTGTTACGAATTGGGCTGCGAACCTTAAGGTCAGCAGTTCGAAACTACCAGCTGTCCCGTGGAATAAAGATGAGACTTTCTGCTCCCATAAAGATTTACAGCCTCGGAAACCCTGTACAGGGTTGCTATGGGTTGGAACCGACTCGACGGCACTTAACAACAACAACAACAACAACAAATGCTCAAGGAGCTCTGGTAGCTTAGTGGTTATGAATCAGGCTGCTAACCTCAAGGTCAGCAGTTCAAAACTACCAGTTGTTCCATGGGAGAAAGATGGGGCTTTCTGCTCCTGTTAAGATTTACAGCTTCAGAAACCCTGTACAGAGTTGTTATGAGTCAGAACCAACTCCACGGCACATAACCACTACCGCCACAAATGTTCAAGAATTGTTGGTCATGGTGAGAAGCAGGAGAGCATGGGAAGCAAGGAAATAGGAGTGGGTCCAGTCCCATTTAGACCACAAATTAGACATTCAACACTGACAATTTCTTTAACTTTTCTCAACCTCATTTACCATATGTGTAAAAGAGAGATAATAAATATATGCACACACTGTGGAACAAGGGATTATGACAAGATTCTCCTTTCCCTCCTAGTGAATAAATAAATGTCTTAAAACTTATTATTCAACACAAAGATGTGCTTGAAATGTTAGGAAATCCATGACAGTAAATGCAATTCAACGTGTGGTTGTCATTTAGGGAGATATTAGGGACAAATGGGCACCGTGTACACCTGAAATAATGCTATTTTAGTAGCCCCAGCACTGTAGGATAAGCACTGGGTTGCTAACCAAAAGATTGGTGGTTCAAATCTATCAGCAACTCTTTGGAAACCGTATACAGGATTGATATGACTTAAATTAACAACAACAACATCTTGCTGAGAAGGAACCTTGATAATACAGTGTTAAAAATCTTGGCTGCTAACCTAAAGATCTGCAGTTTGAATAAACTAGCCACACCATGGGAGAAAGATGTAGCAGTCTGCTTCCATAAAGATTTGTTTCGTTGTTAAGTGTCATCGAGTCAGTTCCAACCCATAGCGACCCTGTATAAGGTTTCCAAGGAACAGTTATAAGATTATGACCTTTAGAACCCTATGGGCAGTTCTACTCTGTCCTGTAGGATTGATCTGAGTAGGAATCAGCAGCAATGGGATAGGTATCTAGCAGGAATATGGGCATAGAGAGTCCAAACTAGCGTATAAAGTCCCATAACAACAATTCTGTCTTCCTGAAACATCCTTCCCCACTGAATATACATACACAGACACACACACAACAGCCTACAGCAGTAGAATACACTGGCCCTCTTGTTGTTGTTATTGTTAAGTGCCATTGAGTTGGTTTCAACTCATAGCAACTCAGTATACAGGTTCCAGTGATTATCTGGTGAGTTTGAACCACCAACCTTGCGATTCAAATGACCTTTGGGTCCAGCGCATTATCCTGCAGCACCATACCAGGACTCCAGCATGTAGCATACTCACCTGTAAATGCTACAAGTAATGAAATATCACTCATGTCCCTAAAGCAGTGCATCTCAATGTGAGGCTTACTGTCCCATTGGATTCCTGAAATCCTTTCAAGATGTCTGCAAGGTCAAAACAATTTTCTTCATCATATCAAGATACTAGCCTTTCTTACTGTGCTGACATTTGGGTAAATTTGCTGATGCCTGAGCATTCAAGTTTCTTGCTGTTGTTGTTAGGTGCCATCGAGTCAGTACCGACTCCTAGCAACCCTATGCACTAGTCCTCCTTAATTAATCAGCAGAGCAAAGGAACCTTGAAATAGACAAAGTAGAGTTGATCTTGCTTATTCTTTGAACCTCATACCTGCCTCCTGGCCTTGAAACACAAGTTTGTATGATTGCTGGTCAATAGCATAAACCTCACCGGAACCTCTACAGACTAACAAGAGAACATAGCCTTGAGGACAACGCCTTGTTATATAATGGCTCACAGCCAGGGTCTGGAGTCAAGCGTGTCTGGGATTCAAACCTTTTGCCATTTATGCCAATTTGGAGAATCTACATTAAAATAGGGATGATAATGTTGTTGTGTTAAGTGCTGTCTCATCAGTTCCAACTCCTAGCAAACTGTATAGGGTTTTCTAGGAATGGCTGGTTGGTGGGTTTGAACTGCCAACCTTGCAGTTAGCAATGCTGTACTTATCCTACAGTGTCACACCAGGACAGGGGTGATAATAGTGGTACCTGACCAACAGTGCTGATAGCTTAATGATGTTCTCATTATTAGATTAAAGGAAAGAATGCAAATACAGTGTTAAGCACAGTACTTAGCACACGGGCAAGACTCAATAAACATTAGCCATTAGTATGGCTGAGTCCACAGTGATTATGGATCATTCCACTTACATTTAGGAATTTTTTTTCACAGATTAAGCAAATCTTGGCGCACTAAATTAATATTTGAGAGAAAGTTATTTGGTTTCATCAATTTGAGCCTAGAAGGAAGAGCTCATGAAAATAACATCTGGCCCTAGTTGTTAATTTCCAGCCTTAGGGTTCATTTCCAGTCCCTATCAGCAACAATCTGGTAGGAGTTCTGAAGTCCTCATGCAGCTGCATTTGTGGCAAGGTCATATTTCAACTCACATGATTTTCTTTTGCTGCTATCACTAGAGCTAAATTGATACAAACCAGTCTAAAAATATTCTTCAAAATGAGCTTCCTGTGACTAATTAATACTGCCTGATGTTAAGAACCAACTTTAGGGACCATGATATTTCTCTTTGCCTGGTTCCTTCACTTCTGTTAATGCAGGTGAGGCAAAGCCCACATGCCTTCTTTCAAGTTTAAAATAATTAATTACATTTGTAGTGACCACCCAAAATGTAATAGCAAACCTTCTCAGGCTTTGCATGAGTTTTAGTTACAGCATGCTGCACCTGATTCCCAAATTATTGCCACTAATGTATTTGCTCAGAAATCCCAGATTCATCGTAAGTCAAAAGCAAAGCATACAGTGAGTTAGATATAATGTGCATAATAATATGCTTGTCAGCACTGTTAATAGGAATCAATATTCATGAGCAGTGTTTGGTCCCATGTGGTAAATAAACTCTAATTAGGAGTACGCACGTTGATGTTCTGCATAAGAACTCAGATCAGTCAGTCAATCAGCAAGAAGAAACCAAAAAGTCGAGTGTCACATTTCACCATCTTAAAACATTGAAGAAATCAGAGAACCAAACAAACTACAACACACAGCCAAAACCTGGCTTAAAGACATGTTAAGTCTGTACACCAATTGTTCTTTTTGTGACTCAACTACACTATTATACAGAGGTTTTCATGGAGTACCACCACATTTTCATCTTTCACTTCATTTCATCCTTACCTCAATTTTGAGTGGCATGTTTTGTACCACTGTAAAAGTGAAACATTGAAGCTCAGAGACATGAATTAACTTACTCAAGATTACATGAAGTATTAAGTAGTCAAGCTGTGGTTGGGTCCTAAGAATGTCTGAATAGAGGGCCAGCACTTTTCCCACTGGTCACAGCTTCCTTATCTGACAGAATGTGTGGAGACAGAAAGCTCATGATATACATGCTATCCTAAGTTATTAGAATTGTTGTTGTTAAGTGCCATAGAGTCGGTTCTGACTCATAGTGACCCTGTATAGGGTTTCTGAGGAGCAGCTGATGAGCTTGAACCACTGACCTTGCAGTTCAAATGGATTTGCAGTCCAGTGCATTAACCCACAGCGCCACACATCTCTCCCCCACAAAAGACACTCCCCTCACTAGTTAACAAAGTAGACAAATACATGTACATGCCATTAGCAAAAATAGAGGGACAGTTTTTGTTTGTTTTTTATTGATATGGAGTGAATTCAAATAAGAAAATTGTTAAGAGAAATATACCTTCAAAAATATCTCTTATCTTAAATATTTTTATTGAAATACTTTTATTATAAATCATAGTTCTCTGCCCTTTAAAATAGAATATATTGAATAGGGTTTACCTTTTAAGAATGAGTATCATTATAAACAAAGGAGCTCTGGTAGTGTAGTGGTTGAGTTGGGCTGCTAAGCTCATCAGCAGTTCGAAACTACCACTTGTCCCATGGGAGAAAGATGAGCCTTTCTGCTCCCATAAATATTTACAGCCTCGGAAACCCTATGCTCTGTCAAGTCAGTTCCAAATCATAGCAACACTGTATAGGGTTTCTGAGGGGTGGCTGATGAATTTGAACTGCCAACCTTGAGGATCAAACCAACAATGCGGTCCACCGCTTATCCTACAGTGCCACACCCAGACTCCAAACATCATATTTCATACTTAATAGTGAAAGACTTTTCTTATTGTTGTTCTTAGGTGCCATACGGTAGGTACTGATTCCCAGAGACCTTATGTACAACAGAACGAAACAGTAGTGCACCAAGCTCACTATCATTTCTACCTTTGAGCCCACTGCTGCTGCCACTGATACAAACCAACGCATTGGGGGTCTTTTTTTTCTTCTTTGACCCTCCATTTTACCAAGCATAATGTCCTTTTCCAGGGACTAGTCCCTCCTGATAATATGTCCAATGTATGAGAGACGGAGTTTGGCCATCCTGGCTTTTAAGGGGCATTTTGGTTGCACTTCTTCCAATACAGATTTGTTTGTTTCTTTGGCAGCCCATGGCACTTTCAATATTCTCCTCCAACACTATTACTCAAATGCATCAAGTCTTCTATGGTCTTCCTTATTCACTGTTCAACTTTCGCATGTATATGAGGTTATTGAAAATATCATGGTTTGGATAAGGCGCACTTTAGTCCTCAAACTGACATCTTTGTTCTTCAACATTTTTTAAAAGTCTTGTGCAACAGATTTGCCTAACGCAATACGTTGTTTGATTTCTTGACTGCTGCTCCCATGAATGTTGATGGTTGATCTGAGCAAAATGAAGTCTTTGACATCAACCTTTTCTCCACTTATCTTGATGGTATTTGTTGGTGGCATTTTGTAGTACCATAGTGAGGATTTTTTCGTTTCTTTACATTGAGGTGCAACCCATACCAAAGTCTGTGGTCTTTGATCTTCATCAGTATTTTAAGTCCTGTTCACTTTCAGCAAGCAAGGTTGTATTACCTTCAATAGATTGTTAATGAGTCTTCCACCAATCCTGATGCCATGTTCTTCTTCATATAATCCAGTTTCTCAGATTATTTTCTCAGCATACAGATTGAATTAGTTAAAAGAAAGAAAGAAAAAAAAAAAAAAACAAACAGAGGCTATCAAACAAGATGGCAGATCAGGTAGAAGTGCAATGAGGATCTCCGTCAGCACTAACACAGAATACCAGAAGAAGCCGTTTCAGGGGACGATACCAGAACTCTGAACCACATATAAA
This sequence comes from Chrysochloris asiatica, assembly GCF_000296735.1. NCBI lineage: Eukaryota > Metazoa > Chordata > Mammalia > Afrosoricida > Chrysochloridae > Chrysochloris > Chrysochloris asiatica. The sequence goes on from NW_006408792.1 coordinate 3,607,789, forward strand.
GGAACATTCAGAAAGTTTGAAGGCCTACAGCCAGTAGACTTGGTAGCAGAAGCAAGAAATCTTGTGCTTTTGGAGATCCATCAGATTCAGCAGCTCCCGAGCAGCCATCCTGGGCGAGATGAAGCAGGGGAAGGATCAGAGCAGCCATAGACTGACAACTGACAGAACCAGAGATAAAGGTGTGAACATTCTTTTAAAATTTTTTTATCTGTTCATTGGTCTTTTGCAGTCTGCACACCTCCACTCTGGTTACTAGAGGAGGTGCCTGAGGGAGTGGCCACCCCACATCCCCACCCCCCTGAGGGTTCCAGGACACATGCACACAAATTTCCTCAAAATTTAAAGGAACAGTTGCAACTTAAAATCAAACGGCAGCACAAAACAGCCACAGCCAACCCTGAACTGTTTATCACTAGGAAAAAGGCCTGATCGGGGGTTGTTGAGTGGGACAGGCAGACTAAAAAGGGAACAGGCCAAACATTAAATCCTGAGTTATGTCATAACGACCAACATAATGAAATTTCTTAGGTGGCCTTGAAGGCAAGAAGCCGAAAGAGGGTGTTAAAATCATACTCATATTAGGCTACAGATTTTTTTTCTCTTCTCTCTTTTCTGTGATTATAGACTACAGCATCCAATCTGTCTTGTTTTGCTGTTGCTGTTTTGTTTTGTGGTCCCCTCTCTACCTTGAGGAGACTCTTTCTCTCCGTACATTACCCAAGAAAAGACAGCAATTGCTGTAATATAGTCAAGCTATAATGACACCCTATAAAATCCCACAATCCAAGCAAGAACCAATACCAGCTGCCATCATACCAGGTAGGCAGCCAACACCTGCAACAGTTACTCTAAATCAAATAATAAGAAGAGTGAAAAGGGAAGTCCATCTCCTGATCATATCTACCTGGAGGCAATCAAAAAGCATAAAAAATACCAAAACACACACTCATCTAAGTATTAAGGCCACAGCTAACTACTGAATATGCCCAAGAAATATAAACAGATGACAATATCAGCACATGTCCAGAAATGAGGTAAAATGTCTGAGACAAATGATCTGGAGGTAAACCTACACTCCATACTGGAAGGAGGGCAGGCCTTGGAAATGCCTGAGAAGGAATTCATAAAATGATAATAAAATGTATCAAAACACTTTACAATGGAGTTTAGAAAAATAAGGAAGGAGTCACGAAAGTGCTACAGGAACAATCAAATAAGATAGATACAGCATTGGAAACAATTCAAAACCTACAGAAAGGGAGTATATGGACTGAGAACCAACAAGAACAGATAACAACCAGAGATTGACATACATGGCAGCACCACCCAGAACTCAATCGACAAATTGAACAGTCAAGAACAGAATAAAACTGTAAGAACTACTTCAGAGGATTTGGGAGATCAGTCTATGATTAAAACAATTACAATGTGAAAGAAGGTAAACACATAGGAATAGACACCAAGGTAGTGAGAAAGTCAGGTAGATTACAGGATAAAATAGACTGTCTTAAATGGAGGGAAAAGTTAATGGAATATAAGGTAACCACAACAGTGGGGATGGGGTGGGAGGTTTAGGGGGAGAGGGAAGGAGGTGATGGTACAGCACAAGGTAGAGGGCAGACACATCATAGTTTGGGTGTTGGGGAGGGCAATACAAGAAAGGGGAGGGGTGGAAGAACAAGGTAAATAGGAGAACATTGAGACAGGTTTGCATGGGCTAAATGGGACAGAGGTAAATAGTGATGCATGCTCAACCTTGGAACAACAGGGCTCTGGGATACAGGATCTAGGCATAGTTTGATGATGAGAAATAATACTAAGATACTTGACTGTCTTATGAATATTGGTTTCCCTTGCCTACTATTGTAAAATAGACATTTTAGTGGGGTAGAAAGGAATGATGGGAAACATGATTACAGAAAGCTTGTAACTTATAACTAAAAGGGGTTCTAGAACTTGCCCAATAAAATAAGCCTCTTCCGGAGCCTTTGCAGTGTATAGGACCTTAGGTGGAATCCTGAAACCCATCCAGAACCTTCTAAGGTGGAACATATCCACTAGAAAGGTCAAGCAGACCAGCCTGGAACAGCTAGAGCAACAAAAGATACATCTTCAAAGAAAGATCATCAGGAAAATCCCAAAACAACAATGGCAGCATGACTGACTACTAAAAGAATAAGCAAGCTGTTTGCAGGGAAGCCATCAAGACAAGCAATCAAGTTAATTCAGGGCAAACCCCCTCTAAGACTGAAACTCAAAGGGAACACATGAGTAGGCATGTAAGCTTGCTGATGACAACATTGGTCTACTGGTGAGTTGAAAAGGGGGAAAGGCAGCAATGAAGAAATGGGCTGAGTTCAACTACATTCCATAGATTCCCGTTGACCTGGAGATGAGAGAAAGAAGAGGAAGGGCTGGGTGGTCCAAAGTGTGGTGGAACCTGGAGACACCTGAGCCCATGGACAAGGACATAGCCACAGAGGGCTAGAGCTGAGAGTGAAGCATCCAGCTGATATGAAGTGAGGGTCGATGCACAAGTACACCCAAACTTGCAGATAGTACTCATTTGATCTAGCCTCGATGGCCTGATAATCAAAACTCAACTAGAGGAAGATTTTAAAAAAAAAAAACAAAACAGTTTTTGATCAAGGAAATGAGGGTAAATTTCAACAATTTTATGGCCTTGACCTATACTCCTGGAGGTAGTATCTCCTAATACCAACAGAGAGGGAAGGAGTCTTCACATCAAGTAACAATGCTAGCCCCTCTGTACACAAAGCAGATGGGGATGGGCAACTTAGATATTGGCTACCTAAAATGAGGGGACAACAAAGGAATGAAGTGACTGGCTTAAAAGGTTTTAAGAAGGAGTTTAGTTTAAGAGTCTGTGGAGGAATAAAGCTTCCCCACTGAATAGTTTTTATCTTGTCTAGATGGTTCTCATTAAAAGAGATGGGAATAAGATTCTTATGATTCGATAGTAATAGTTATCATGACTAATTGCAACTGTCACAATTGTAATGGTAGAAGTTTTGTATCAAAAATGGGGGAGTAGTTAATCTTACAGTCCAGAAACAGAGGACCCTAGGACCATCAAGGGAGAAGAGCACAAGCAGAATAGGGGACTTATCCAGAGAAGCAGTAACACCAGAGATGGAGGTAGAGATGGGGACATAAAGATAGGGAGCAACTGAGGACTCTAGATTCATGGGAAGAGAGGGACTGAGAGCTGGTGGCCAGGAGGCAGACTTATAAAATGTGCCTTTTGGTGGTGTAAACTATTATATATATCTGAATATTAAAAAAAAGAGAGAGAGAGAGGTAAATTTGGTACATGGAGGGGATTATAATCATTGCAATGAAACAAAGTGTATAATTTGTTGAATGTAAAGTTGATGATCTGCCCTGTAAAATTTCACTCAATTCACAATAAAAACTTTAAAAAAAAAAACCTGGAGCACACCTTTCCTTATTTTAAACCATTCATTGTCCCCTTGGTCTATGTACAGGTTCCTCATGAGCACAATCAAGTATTCCAGAATAATCATTCTCCACAATGGTGTCCATGGCTTGTCATGAACCACACAATCAAAAGGCTTTGCATAGTCAGAAAACATAGGGAAACGTCTTTCTGGTATTTTCTGCTTTCAGTCAGGATCCATCTGATGTCATCAATGATATTTCTCTTTCCACATCCTCATCTAAATCCAACTTGAACTTCTGGCACTTCCCTGTCAACGTACTGTTGCAGCCATTTTTGAATTATCTTTGGCAAAATTTTACTTGTATACAATATTAATAACTATATTAATCAGATAGTATCCAATGGTTTCTACATTCTGTTGTATAACCTTTCTTTGCAATAGGTACAAATATGGATCTTTTCCAGTTGGCCAAGTGGCTGTCTTCCAAATTTGGGGCATAAATGAGTGAGTGTATCCAGTGATGCATCAGTTTATTGAAAGACTTTCATTTGTATTCCATCATTTCCCAAAGCTTCATTCATTGCAAATGCCTCCAGTGAACCTTGGAATTTTTGCTTCTGTACCATTGGCTCTTGATCATATGCTACCTCTTGAAATGGTTGAACTTCATTTCTTTTTAGTATAGTACTCTGTGTATTCCTTTTATCTTCTTTTGATGCTTTCTGTATCTTTCAATAATTTGTCCATGGAATTTTTCTTTGGTCATTTCAGCTTGAGAATGGCTGAGCATGTTCTTCTCTTTCAGTTTCTTACTTAACTCCAGGCCTTTGTACATTTCATTAAAATCATTAATTTTGTCTTATCAAGCTGCCTTTTGAAATTTTCTGTTCAGCTTTTTTTACCTCCTCATTTCTTCCATTTGCTTTAGCATTTCTACACTTGAGAGCAAGTTTCAGAGTCTCTTTTGACATCCATTTTGATTTTTTTTTCTTCTTTCTTGTGTTCTGAATATACTTTTGCTTTCTACCTGCTCACATTTCTTCCTATAAAATGTTTTTTATGTCATCCCAAAAATCTTCTGGTCTTTGGTCATTAGTGTCTAATGTATCAAATCTGTTCTTATGATGATCTCTAAATTCAAGTGGGATGTGATCAAGGTCATATTTTGGCTCTCATGGACCTGTTTTAATTGTCTTCAGCTTCAGCCTGAACTTGCTTATGAGTCTCTTTTCACAGTCTGTCCCTGGCTATGTTTTGCCTGATGATACGGAGCTTTTCCACCATCTCTTTTCACAGTTGTAGTCAACTTGAATTCTTGTATTCCATCTGGTGAGGTCCATGTATATAGTCATCTTTTATTTTTTTATTTTTTTAAAAAAGGTATTTGCCATGAAGAAGTCATTGGTCTTGCAAAATTGTATCATGCAAGAGCTCCAGCATCATTTCTATCACTAAAACTATATTTTCCAAATATGGATCCTTCCTGGTTGCTTCCAATGTTTGCATTCCAATTGCCAATATTTATCAATACTTCTTGATTTCATGTTTGATCAATATTAGATTGAAGAAGTTGGTAGAATTCTTCAGTTTCATCATCACTGGCTTTAGGAGTCGGTGCATAAATTTGAGTAATAGTTGTATTAACTGTCTTCCTTGTAGGCATATGGATATTATCCTATCACAGACAGTGTAATACTTCAAGATAGCTCTTAAAATGTTCATTTTGATGATGAATGTTATTGCTTTCAGTTTGACATTCCAAGTATAGTAAATCATGTGACTGTCATATTCAAAATGACCAACACCAGTCCATTTCAGCTCATCAGTGACTAGGATATCTTTATGTGTTCCATTTCATTTTGGACAACTTCTAGTTTTCCTAGATTTACACTTCTTACATTCCATGTTCTGATTATTAATGGATGTTTACAGATGTTCTGCCTCATTTTTGGTTGTGCACATCTTCACATGTAGGTCCCAAAAGCTTTACTCCATTTGTGTCATCACAGTCAACTCTACTTTGAGGAGGCAGCTCTTTTCCAGTCAAATTTGGGTGTCTTCCCACCCTAAGGGCTCATCTTCTGGCAGTGTATCTGACAATATTCTGGTGCACGTGTTTCAATATTCTAGATTCTTTTGCTATCTGATTGTGTTCCACTGCTGTTCATAAGGTTTTCAATGACTAAATATTTGGAAGTATTCCATCTTGCTGTCTTCCTAGTCTGTTTAAGTTTGGAAACTCAGCTGAAATCTGTCTACCATGGGTGACCCTGCTGGTATTTCAAATACCAGTGGCACAGCTTTATTGCATTCTCTAAGCTTCCTGAGCATGCAACTGACTCAATGGCACTTAACACCATCACCAAAGCTGTCAGTAGTGACTATGATGATGCCAGTGGTAGACTAGAAATATTCATACTAAAGTCAAGGAGAAAATAAGTAAGAATGTGCTCTTTTACCACTAATATTCACCATTTTTCAGAAAGCTTTGTTGGTGGTGGTGGTTAAGTGCCATTGAATTGGTTCCGATACACAGTGACCATGTAAAAAGTTTTCAAGGAGCAGTTGGTGGGTTTGAACCACCAACTTTGTGGCTAGCAGTCCAATGTTTATCCTACAGCACCACACCAGGACTCCATCATAGGAATTAGTGGGCTGAAATGAATCGGTATTGAATCTGACAATCAAATGGTTTTGTATGCTAGGAATATCTAATTTATGGTGAATAACCTAGCATTCATCCTCAAAAAGAGCATTTCAAAATCTGTCTGGAAGTATAATGCTATCAGTGATAGGATCATATCCAAACATCTACAAGGAAGATAAGTTAATATCACTACTATTCAAATTTATACACCAACCACTAAGGCCAGTGATGATGAAATTAAAGAATTCTACCAACTTCTTGAGTCTGAAATTGATTAAATATGCAATCAAGATGTATTAAAAATTATCAGTGGTTGGAATGTGAAAGTCGCAAACAAAGAGGAAGGATCGTGTTTAGAAAATATGGCCTTGACGATACAAACAAAGCTGGAAATCACATGATAGAATTTTGTTAAGACTAATGACTTATTCATTGAAAATACATTTTTTTAAAAACATGACTATACACATGGACCTTACCAGATGAAATACACAGGAATTGAATTGACTACATCTGTTGAAAGAGATGATGAAGAAGCTCAACATCATCAGCTGAAACAAGGCTATGCGCCAACTGTGGAACAGACCATTAATTGTTCATATACAAATTCAGGCCGAAGCTAAAGAAAAAAAA
>NW_006408792.1:3619763-3623526 GCF_000296735.1 Chrysochloris asiatica
TCTCCCATGTAAACTATCACTCAGTTCACAATAGAAAGATAAATTTTAAAAAATAGGTGAAATCATTCAATAAAAATTTGAAAAGAATTAGGAAATAGTGTATATCGTAGAATGCCTTCTTCTTGTTGTTGTTATTGATGGTGGTGGTGGTTGTGTGTTATGGAGTTGGTTCTGACTCATAGAGACCCTGCATAGGGTTTCTGAGGCTATAAATCTTCATGGGAGCAGAAAGCCTCATCTTTCTCCCACAGAGCAACTGGTATATTTGGACTATGGACCTTGAGGTTAGCAATCCAGTTTGTAATCCATTACACTACCAGAGAGCCTTATTGCTGTTATTAAGTGCAGTCAAGTCAATTCTGATTCATAGCAAACCTGTATACAGTTTCTGAGGAGCAGCTGGTGAGTTTTAACCGCCAACTTGTGTTTTTTGTACAGTGCCATACCAGGATTCCAACAAGGACTAGCACATAGAAAATGCTAAGTGTTTGTTATTATTATTATTTCTATTATTATTCAAGTTTCTACCAGCTCTTGAAGTGTGAAATTATAAGGGAAGATTTATAGATGTGTGGATAAGGGTATCTGCGGTGACCTGGGCAGTGTGTGTGTTAGTGTTTGTGCTTTGAAGAAGGGTGTGGTCAGTTGCAGATTAACAGTGACCAATAGCAATATAATGTGAGCTATTTGAAATGTACAATATTACATATGAAATATATAATTTCAAATGTACTATACTATAAATGAAATATATAATTTCAAATGTACTAGTTATTGTTGTTGTTGACACTAAAATAGGAAAAAGTAACCCAAAACCAAACTAAACCTAATGCCATTGAGTCCATTCCAAGTCAAAGTGACCCTATATAGAGTTTCCAAGACTGTAAACCTTTATGGGAGCAGACAGCAGAGTAGTGGGTCTGAACTGCCAAACTTGTGGTTAACAGACCAATGTCTAACTCACTGTGCCACTAACTCCTTCAATAGCAACAGGTAAAGTTAGTTTTAGTCATTTATTTTATGTAAACCAATAAATCCAAAATATTATTTCAACATACAATCAATATAAAAATTCTTGTGATGTTTTACGTCTTTTTTATATAAGCTAAGTCTTCAAAATGCAGTGTGTATTTTACAGGTACAGCAAGCTTATGTAGTTTTGGATGAGGCACATTTTAAGAGCTTAATAGATACATGTAGCTAGAAGCTACCATATAGGACAGTGTAGCTCAAGATAACCGAGGTACTCAGAAGCTACAGACACATGGCATGGCTGAGAGAACTCGAGGAGACTCATGAAGAAACAGGGTTAACTTGATATGAGATAGAGGAGAAGAAAGAGAACATTTCTGCAAATGAAAAATAACTCTGTTTTCCTTTTGTAGTAAATGTGCATTTTATCCTTCCTCTCTCAAACAGAATCCTGATTCATGATGTACAAGAAGAGATTGAGAAACAGTTTGATGTTAAAGAAGATATCCCATATAGACACAGCTATGCAAAATATAATAACTGGGACAAAGTACAGTATAAAATGCCTCTACTTCAAAAAAAATTCACCCTTAACATTTGTTGTTAGTTTTCTTTTATTCTAATTCCTTAAATTTGGTTTTGCTTCTAAGATTGTTGCTTGGACGGAAAAAATGATGAACAAGTGCCCCGAAATGGTATCTCGCATTAAGATTGGAAAAACTTTCGAAGATAATCCTCTATATGTTCTCAAGGTAAAAGTAATTCAAGAACCACTGATTTTTTATTACTGTTTAAAAGATTAAAAGTTACATTGTGACACAATTGGGCTAATTTCAAGACAGTAAGAAATCTTTTTCTTTGAAATAATGTTTAACTTGTAGATGTCCACTCAAGAGTTGAAGTGGCATGTGGTTTTTGGTGGAACCAAGATAGTGCCTGAATAAACCGTTTGCCAAAGGGTACATAGTCGACAAGATAAATAATATCTGTTTCCGTACCTTTCTCCATAAGATTTTGTGAATTCCTTAGTGTATAAATCAGTTTGTACTCATTAAAATTCATAGAAACATAAGTTAATGAATAAATAAAGTAATGAAGCAGAGAGAATTAATTAATTAATGATAAAGTAATAAAGAAGAGAGAAATTTAAGTATTATAGAATCATAGGATTCATATACCCCTCTATATGAACACAAAGTGAACCATTTGAGTCCTGTGTTGATGGAAGATTCCCTTCTAGTACATGACCAACAATGGCCATTTAGCTGCTGCTGAAGTTTTAAGACATCCAAAGATACTATTCATGGAAGCAGTCCTCTAATAACTGCTGAACCACCACCCATTCATTCTCTCCAACAACCCAAAACAAATACAAACTTTATTCAAAACAAAAGCCCTTCGAATATTGAGCTACTCTCCTCCCCACTCTCCTCCTCCTCATTCCAAACACAACTATAGAATCTTCTCTACTCCTAACTAAACATACCCAGTTAATGAAGCTGAACAAGCAAAAGCAAATCGTGGAAACAGAACTGACTTCTTAATCTGTTTCTTAGACAAAAATATAAGAAAAATAACAGACTGACTTTTTTTAAATCTGGAAAATAACTCTGACACTAAGAAATATTTTTGGAAACTGAACTGTATAACAGATCATGAATTATGCATATGCATTTAAGAATATGTGCCATGGTCCTCCCTGAGAACAATACATACATACACAGTTACTCATTCATCAACAGGCAGGGGAAAGAACTGTGCTGAAGATGATACAAGTGTATTATTGGACAACATAGGATCGATGGCGTGTCTACTCAACACATTCATGCAAAATAAAATCTCAAGTTTATTTTTAAATAGGTTGGGAAGCAGGATGAAAGAAAGCCATCTATTTTTATGGACTGTGGCATCCATGCACGAGAATGGATCTCCCCAGCATTCTGCCAGTGGTTTGTCTATCAGGTAAGTGGATCAGAACAATCTGGCAATTCTTCTCTAACTGTCAAGTTTCCAGCACTTCACTGAAGAGTGACCCCCTTTCACGTGAATGCAGTTCCACTTAACTACAAGAGCCCAGATTTGGTGCTGTCAAAAAACAAATGATCAGGCCTTTGCTTATCGTCGCTATTTTTATAACATTGCCACCTTCCTTCAAACTTCTTGAACTCCAGCTGACAGTTGATAAGTCTGAAAGTAACTCTTTGAGGCTATAATATGGAACTTTTCCCTATATTGAAGTATGATAAATCTGAAAACATCTTCAGATTAAAACCGTTCCAGTGACCTGGCCATTTCTGATCATAGTGATCTCATGTGTTTTTGAACAGAAATGTATTTCACAGAATATTCATGCTTATGACTTTTTGGAAGCACTCCACCAGGCCTTTCTCCCAAGGTATCTCTGAGTTGGTTTGAACCACCAGTGCTTTTGGTTAGTTGTTGTTATGTGATGTGGAGTCGGTTCCAACTCTTAGTGACCCTGTACAGGGTTTCTGAGGCTGTAAATCTTTACAGAAGCAGAAAGCCTTATCTTTCTCCCACGGAACAGCCGGGAGTTTTGAACTGCTGACCTTGAGGTTTGCAGCCTAATTCATGACCACTACGCTACCAGAGTCAGCCACAAAACCATGTGCACAACACAGAAACTCCAACTTCTACTAACCTAAAACCCAATTGTCAAGTTGATTCCAATTCATACCTATAAATTCTATCTTTCTTCAATGTGCTCATTCAGTGCAGAGACCTTTAGTTCCCAATTAGATATTTCACTGACTATGCAAGTGCACAGGAA
>NW_006408792.1:3623626-3626070 GCF_000296735.1 Chrysochloris asiatica
GAAAGAGATGATGAAGAAGCTCAACATCATCAGCTAAAACAAGGCTATGGGCAGACTGTGGAACAGATTACTCATGTGCAAGTTACAGCTGAAGCTGAAAAAAAAAAAAAAAAGCCCACAAGCCAAAATATGACTTTGAATGTATCCCACCTGAATTTAGAGACCATCTCAAGATGGTCTCTAAATTTGGGCATTAGACATTTGCTAATTATTTTTTATAGTCCTTCTAGCCAAATTGCTTCATTTTGTGATATATTGTAAATCCTACACCCTATGCCTACGATTATGGACCCATTTTGAAATGAGTTGGTAAGGAAAAAATATTAAATCAGGGCAGTCCTGGTTTGGCGCTATAAGATAAGGACAGTTTAAACCACAAGGTCAGCAGTTCATACCTACCAACTGCTACCTGGACACCATATGCAGGGTCACTATTAGTTGGAATCAACTTGACAGGATTTCACAACAACAACAAAGAGTAAAGATTACAGTGGAACAAAGATTAAGGATGTCCTCACCTTACTATAGGGTATGAATCAAGTTGCCACACCTAGATTCCCTTGGTGGCATGGTCCAACTCCAATTGATAAGACTGCTTTGGACAAGTTCACTCTCTTGGCCTGGATCTTGCATCTGACATCCAGTTCATGTAACGTTCAGCCCATTATCTGGCCTGATTCCCTAGTTCCTGCACTCTCGTACCTCAACAACCCATTGTCTGACCTGCCAATTTGGGTTCCTCAGCTCCTGAGACTATGTGGGTAAGAATATTCCCGCAGAGACTTGGGACTTTGCAGCCTCCACACTGCATGATCCATTTCCTTTGACAATTGTGAGTTTTGTGAGACTTGCATTGTATTATAGAATCCTGAGACTTGAGGGAAGGGAGGAATGGAAATTGATATCAAGGACTATGGAGTGTTATAGCGTGTTGGAAAAGTAAAACAGCTGGAATTTCTTAAACCTCCAACTTATAGGGAAAAGCCTTATGCTAATTAGCGTAGTGGTTACGAATCAGGCTGTAAACCTTAAGGTCAGCGGTTCGAAACTACCAGCCGCTCCACGGGAGAAAGATGAGGCTTTCTATTCCAGTAAGGATTTACACCCTCGGAAACCCTGTAGAGGGTCGCTATGGGTCGGAACCGACTCGACGGCATTTAACAACAACAACAATCTATCTAAAAGAAATTTTTCATGTAACACTAATGGCCAAATACCAGAAGAGTCATGGGATGACAGCATGAATGCCATATGGGAAGAAAGAAAAATGTTATTCAAAACAAAGGGGGTGGGGATGGGGGGGAAGGAAAAGACCAAAATGGATGTCAGAAGACACTCTGAGAGTTGCTCTAGAGCACAGAGAAGCAAATGCTAATGGAGGAAAGGAGGAAGTAAAAAAGCTGAATGGAAATTTTCAAAGGTCATTTTAAGAGAAAGTTAAAAAAAAAAAAAGTAGTATAATAAAATAATATTAGTATTATTGTTTTATTTTAAATAAAGTAAAATAAATGTGCAGAAACCTAGAGTTAGAAAAGCAAAAAAGAACACACTCAGCATTTATCAAGCTGAAAGAACTGAAGAGAAAATTAAAGCCTTGGCTTGCAATATTGAAGGACAGGCAGAATATTGAATGATGCAGAAAGCATCAAAAGAAGATGGAAGGAATACACAGTCACTACCAAAAAAAAAAAAAGGTGGATATTCAACCATTTTAAGAGGTAGCATATGATCAAGAATGAATAGTATTAAAGGAAGAAGTTCAATCTATACTGAAGGCACTGACAAAAAATAAGGTTCCAGAAATTGACAAAATACAAATTGAAATTTTTCAACAAACGGATGCAGCACTGGAGGCATTCAGTCATTAATGCCAAGAAATTTGGAAGACGGCGACCTGGCCAATCGACTGGAAGAGATCCATATTTGTACCCATTCCAAAGAAAGATGACTCAATGGAATGTAGAAATCATCGAACAATATCATTAACATCACATACAAGTAAAACTGTCTTGATAATTCAAAAACTATTGCAGCAGTGCATTAACAGGGAACTGCTGGAAATTTAAGTCAGATTCAGAAGAGGACTTGGAACTCAGGAAACCATTGCTGTCATCAGATGAATGTTGGTTGAAAGCAGAGAATATGAGAAATATGTTTACTTGTGCTTTACTGACTACGCAAAAAGTTTTCAACTGTGTGGATCATGACAAGGTATAGATAACATTGCGAAGCATGGGTATCCATTAACAATGGATAGAGGTGATGGTTGTGTAACATGGGGAGTGTAGTTGGTATGGCTGGATTGTACATGTAAAATGGTTGAAATGGCATGTTTTGTGTGTGTGTGTGTGTATATATATATACATGTTTGTTGTTGTTGTGCTGTGGAGTTGGTTCCAACTCATAGCGAACGTGTACAGGGTTTCTGAGGCTGTAAATCTTTA
>NW_006408792.1:3632530-3707907 GCF_000296735.1 Chrysochloris asiatica
GCCTGTCATACTTTGGACATGTTGCCAGGAGGGAACAGTCATTGGAGAAGGATGTCATGCTGGGTAAGATGGAGGGTCAGAGAAGGAGAGTAAGACCCCCAAGGAGATGAATCAGCCAGGTGGCATCATTGATGGCGTCAAGTGTGTCAGCGGTAGTGATGTTGGCCCAGGATCGGACATTGTTTCGTTTTGCAGTGCATGGGGTCACTATGAGTCAGTTCCCACTCAATAGCATCTGACAACAACAACAACATGCAAGTGCTAGAGATGTTCATATTTAAATTTCCTTTCCAAGTAACAACTCACTTTTTAAATGTAAATTCAGTTTCTCAGTAGACCCTTTTGTACTATTTCTATTGTATGCTATCTCACTCTATTTCTATTGTATTCTGGCTTCTATTAACTTTTAACCTAGTCTTTCTTCTAACTGTTGCACACAAAACACTGATGGGCTGGGCATGACATCAGCTTTCTGGGCATGGAGAATTTTGCTAGGTAGGGCTGAATTTTCCAGTATTATTAATAGAATAAAAATTTTAATCTATTTGTAGTTGCTAGAGCCTCTAAAATATTTACATTTCCCCATACTTACAGATCCCCTGTACCTAATGAGGGAGAGGGAATGAATCCATTTAAAATAAATTCAGTGGTCATTTTCTAGTTGGATCCCATTCCAAAGAAATTCATCTTGCATGAAACACTTCCAATATCATAAGTCTCAATAATTAAATGTGCCTTTAAAATTGTTTTGTTCAACTAATCTGAGTAAGTGTTATGTTTTTCGGTCAGGTATATAGATCATTTATTTTCATGCAATTTAGAGGAGGAAAAAAGTTTGAAACGCACTTCTGTAACCGTGGCAAACAACTCAAGGAATAGTAGTTATTGCTACGATAACCACAGCTTTCCACAGAGCAGCAAATTTTACACCAATGGTTTAATTATACCTATCCTTACAGGCAACGAAAAGTTATGGAAAAAACAAAATTATGACCAAACTCCTGGACCGAATGAATTTTTATGTTCTTCCTGTTTTCAATGTTGATGGATATATTTGGTCATGGACAAAGGTACCATTCTGTCGTCTTGTTTTTATTTGGATGATCTATTATTTTCTTATTTTAATGTATTTGACTTTTGTACTCAGTTTAATATTCGTATAAGTAGAAAAGTATATATTTTTCATTTCAATTTCAGACTAAAGCAAGGATAATTTCCTGGTTACTTAGGTATCATTGAAATAATATTAAGTATCATGAAATTTTTACTGCTGAGGAGGCTATTAATGTTGGAGGGTAAAGTAATAATTAAGAGGGAAATATGTGAGTATAACACATTCTAACTAAGAATAAAAGTAGCTTAAAGACATTTTTAAGGAGCTCTGGTAGCATAGTGGTTACGAATTGGGCTGCAAACCTCATGGTCAGCAGTTCGAAACTACCAGCCGTTCCGCGGGAGAAAGATGAGGCTTTCTGCTCCCGTAAAGATTTACAGTTTCGAAAACCCTGTACAGGGTCGCTATGGGTTGGAACTGACTCTAAGGCACTTAACAACAACAACAAAGGCATTTTTGACACATTGCATTCAAAGAGAAAATCATTGGAAAAGGATTTGAGGTAAAAATCCTTATACCTTCCCTTACCCCCCACCACCACCATCCCCTAAAATAATAAATACAAGAGAGATCTAGATATCTGGCTATCTGTGTGTCTTTGTAACAGGAACCTTTATCCCCAGTGTTATTAATAAAATGAATACCAAACTTTCAAGAAAATACTATCACATCAATTTCTTCTCCAAAAATTATGCTCCAACTGTGACAATTTAACCTGTGCCACACTTAAATCTACAAATGGTGAAAGATGTTATGAAGTCATCATTTCAATTATGGTTCATTTCAGAACACCATTGATCATTTTCTAATACTCCTTCTGAGAAAAGAATTAGTACTTTCCAAACAAACTGACTTATACTATGAAGGCTTAAGAATATAAATATAAGAAACAATGTTTCAGGAGATTATAAATTAAGAGCAAGCAATATTTTTTCTTTTTTATAAAGGGCCTCAAGTTAACTAAATTTCAAATAAAGTTATAGACTTTATTTAAAAAGATCATCTGAAATGATCAAATTGAAAAATGCAAACTGGCTTTATATAAACACTTTCATCATTCATTCCTGCAGAACCGAATGTGGAGAAAAAATCGTTCCATGAACCAAAACTCTAGATGCATCGGCACTGACCTCAACAGGAATTTTAATGTCTCATGGAACTGTGAGTAGCAGACTTGGTTTCCAAGAAAATGAGTTTAAAGAGTGTTCAAACACCTCATTTAGCTGAACCATTTACTTATTTCAATAGAGACAGGTATTTCTTGGAGGTCCTGGTTGGTGTAAACTGTTCATGTACTCAGTTGCCATTGGTAGTTAACTGAAAGCTTAAGTCCAAAAACAACTCATAAGAAAGACCTGGTAGACTTCCAAAAGATCAGGCATTGAAACCTCATGGTGCACAGTTCTACTGTAACAAGCATGCCGTCAACAGGAGTCAGAATGAATGCTATGACAACTGACTTTAAAGAGTGTTCATTTTCTTACCAACAAAAAGGGAGGTATTCATCATTACCATAAAGAAGTTACAACTGTTTTGCTGTGGGGCAGAGGGAAATGGGAAGGGTGAGGAAGTAGCGCATGTCAGGGTTGCTTTAGAAGCCACTTGTTCCTAGATACATACATTTAACTTGCTAAAAAATCAGGTACAATCCAGAGGTCCCATTCTCCTCCTTGTGATAAAATTGATAAATACCCAATGGCTAAAACTAACATCTAGGTAGTTTTTTCAGATGTTTATCACCCTGCTGGGGAAAATAAAATAAAAAGGACTAAAGGAATGCACCTCACAGGAGATCTTGATAAGCAGAAGCCTGCTACTTCAAAAGGCAATGTGCTTGCTATACAAACAGGGCTTTATGTTTACAGACTTTCAAGGCTAAGATACCACTGCCCCGCTTTGTGTATTTTTTTCTCAATTTTGTTGAAAACATCCACTTGGTTTTTTAATTCTACTCTCCCATAATGAATATTATAAAAGCAGCTGTCCCAATTGAAAGTTGCCTGCTGAAACAAATGGAAGAAACTCAGATTCAGAAAACATCATTTACATTAGTACCCAGCTAGTAAAGGCTGAAGTTGAATTGAGACTCAGGGTTATCTAATTCCAATTCCTGGACTGCTTCAAATATGTTATTTCTGTGATCCTGATGAAGGGAGAGGACATAATAAACAATGCTGAGCATAGTCCAATGAGGAATTCTGTTACAAGGAGCTGTGGTGCACAACAGTTAAGTGCTCAGCTGTTAAGGGAAAAGTTAGTGGTTTGAACACACTCAGCAGCCTTGTGGGAGAAGGATCTAGTGAGGAATGTGTCTGTTCCAGTAAAGAGTACAGCCAAGAAAGCCTTATGGGGAAATTCTCTTTTGTCACATGGGATCGCTGAGTCAAAAATAAGAAAAGGTCTGGCACAACCTGACATGTGAGCTGCCCTATGAACCTAGGAGACTCAACTGGTTAAAGAATTTTGTGACTCCACATTGGGTTGAAAGGGGACTGCACTGATGGTCAGATTGTGATCTCACCCACCCATGTCCTCCTACAGTGTTTCCTGACACTAATGACCCCTGTAGCGCAATCTACCGAGGCCCTGCAGCAGAATCTGAGAAAGAGACAAAAGCTGTAGCTGACTTCATTCGGAGCCACCTGAATTCAATCAAGGCCTATATCACCTTCCATTCCTACTCCCAGATGTTACTGTTTCCACATGGATATACTACAAAACTGGCACCTAACCATAATATCCTGGTAGGTAGAAAAAAGTCTGTGGTTTAGACATTGACACTAACATTGAGTTTCCATTTTAGTCTTCATTAAAAATATGGGTTGTGTTGAAATAATTTCAAAGTTTAATGACAAAGTACTAATGGAGTTTAACATGGGGTTCAAATTATAATCCTCAGATTAACTTTCAATTGGTTAAAGTATATAGAAAATAAAATCATGAAATGTTATTTTAAGAAAACAGGAAGCAACATTTTCGGAAACCCTGTACAGGGTCGCTATGGGCCGGACCCGACTCAACGGCACTTAACAACAACAACAACAAATCACTACGCAGATCTTTTGGGGAGATATTTTCCATGGGCGGTACTGTAAAACCACCCACAGCAAAAGACATCTGCTAGTCCTATCCCTCTCACAAAAGATTTCAGAAAATCAATTGTGTATTTAAATCAACATAGTCCACCATTTGTCTGTTTATTTGTCATAGTGCAGTGTTGTTGTTATACTAGAAGCTATCCTACAGGTATTTTAAATACCAGGATGGTAGACAAGTTTCTGCAGAGCTTCCAGAGTAAGTCAGACTCAGAAGGAGAAGAAGACTCCTGAATGTTTAGCAACTGAAAACCTTATGAACAGCAGGAGGACACAGTCAGATAGCACCAGAATACTGAATATTGCAACATTGTGAATAGCACTAGAATATTGTCAGATATCGTACTGGAAGATGAGCCCCTCAGGGTGGAAGGCACTCAAAATGTGACTGAGGAAGCTTTACTCCATTCTTGTTATCATGGTCAACTCTACTTTGACGAGGCAACTCTTCCTCAGTCTCATTTTGAGTGCCTTCCACCCATCTGTGGAAAGACACAGTGAAAAATCTCCCTATCATCAGCTAAAACAAAGTCAGGGGCAGTCTGTGGAACAGATCACCAATTGCTCATAAGGAAGTTCAGACTGAAGCTGAAAAAAAATTTAAGTCCATGAGAGCCAACATATGACCTTGAACATATCCCACCTGGATTCAGAGATCATCTCAAGAACAGATTGTATGCATTAGACACTAATGACCAAAGACCAGAGAGTTGTGGAATAACATCAAGAACATCATGCAGGAAGAAAGCAAGGTAGACAGTTCACTACTATACAAGGTCATTATGAGTCAGAACTGACTCAATGGCACTTAACAACAACAACAACAACATTCAATCTATATGCTGAGCAAATAATCCAAGAAGCTGGGTTACATGAAGAAGAACGTGGCATCAGGATGGGAGG
This sequence comes from Chrysochloris asiatica, assembly GCF_000296735.1. NCBI lineage: Eukaryota > Metazoa > Chordata > Mammalia > Afrosoricida > Chrysochloridae > Chrysochloris > Chrysochloris asiatica. Next base: position 3,637,643 of record NW_006408792.1, read on the forward strand.
AAGACTCATTAACAACCTGCTATATGCAGATGATAAAACCTTGCTTGCTGAAGGCAAAGAGAACTTGAAAAATTTACCAATGAAGATCAAAACCACAGCCTTCAGTATTGGTTTCATCTCAATTTAAAGAAAACAAAGGGTACCTGACCCAAACCATGGTATTCTCAATAGGTTTGCATGCATGCAAATGTTGGACAATGAATAAGGAAGACCATAGAAGAATTGATGCATTTGGGTTATGGTGTTGGAAAAGAATATTAAAAATATTTAAAATACCATGGGTTGCCAGAAGAACAAACAAATCTGTGTTGGAAGAAGAACAGCCAAAATGCTCTGAAGAAGCCAGGATGGCAAAATTTCATCTCTCATACTTCAAACATATTATCAGGGGGGGCCAGTCCCTAGAGAAGGACATCATGCTTGGAGAGTCAATGAAAAAGAGGAAGACCCCAGTGAAATGGACTGGCACAATGATGGCAGCAATGAATGGGCTTAAGCGTAACAACAATTGTGAGATTGGTACAGGACATTCTGTTGTTTCATTCTGTTGTACATAACGTTGCTATGAGTTGGAACCACTAAATGGTAGCAAAGAACAATCAACATAGTAATGATATCATTCCATTTACTCCCTAAAGATGAGGCTTTCTGCTCCCGTAAAGATTTACAGCCTCAGAAACACTGTACAGGGTTATTACGAGTTGGTACTGACTCCACAGCACGTAATCACCACCATCACTCCCTAAAGATAGACCATTATAAGTGTTTGTGAAGCTTCTTTACAGAACAATTATAATGTACTTAGAATCACTTCCTCTCTATGAATATCACTGTATTACTGTTGTTGTTGTTGTTAAGTGCCATCGAGCCAATTCTGACCCATAGAGACCCTGTATAGGGTTTCTGAGGAGCAGCTGGTGAACTTGAACCGCCAACCTTGCAGTTCAAATGGCTTTGCAGTCTGTCACATTAACCCACAGTGCCACACCAGGACTCCAATGACAGCATGTTGTTGTTAAGTGCCGTCGAGTCGGTTCCGACCCATAGCGACCCTGAACAGGGTTTCTGAGGCTGTGAATCTTTACGGGAGCATAAAGCCTCATCTTTCTCCCGTGGAGCAGTTGGTAGATTCGAACTGCTTAGCTTGCGGTTCGCAGCTCGATTCACAACCACTACCAGAGCTCCTTCCAATGACAGCATTAGCTCACTGAAAATAAATTTCTCATTGAACTACTTTATTTAGATCCTCAAATGCCAAATAACCAGTATAATGCACTCTTTTAACTCCCAGTAAATTAATGCCACTTGTATTATAATTGTTGTTAAGTGCCATCGAGTCAGTTCTAACTTGTAGTGTAACCTTATATAGGTTTCCAAGGAGCCGCTGGTGGCTATGAACCTCTGACCTTGCAGTTAGAAACCCAGTGCTTATCCTACAGTGCCACACCAGAACTCATTTGTATAGAATTCTATTATTCCACTCCAACTATTCTTTCTTTCCAGGACAAAGTTGCAAAGATTGCCACTGAAGCCCTAGCAACCCTTTATGAAACCCAGTACATCTATGGCCCAATAGCATCAACAATTTGTAAGTTCTGCTCTATTATTTGCTAAGTCTTTTCCTAAACTTTTTAAAATAAATATTAAAGTAAATTATATAATTAGTAAATTAAGGTCAAAATGTCTGAAATTTATTTTTTTTAATCCAGTTTTCACAAGAGATTCTAAAGTATATGTGAGTAAATGTGGTGCTGTGGAACCATAAGATTGTTTTGAACTACAAGGTCGGTGGTTCAAACTCACCAGACGCTCATTGGAAACCCTATACAGGGTCACTATGAGTGGGAACCAACTACACAGCACTTAACCACAACACCAATTACATGTAGGAGTCCTGGTGTGGCACTGTGGGATAAAGCACTGGACCTCAAGGTCAGTTTGAATCACAAGGTCAGTGGTTCAAACTCACCAGCCACTCCTTGGAAAGGGTACCCTACACAGGGTCTCTATGAGTCAGAACTGACTCGACAGCACTTAATAACAACAAATTACACGTAGGAATCCTGGTGGGTCTGTGGACTAGGTATTGGGTTGCTAACTATAAGGTCGGTGGTTCAAATCCACCAGCCACTCCTTGGGAGAAAGATGAGGCTACGAGTACCTGCAAAGATATACAGCCTCAGAAACCCTATATGAGTCAAAACTCACTCTATGACTCTGCGCTTGGGTAATTATATGAAGGGGATAGATTCTGCCTTTTTTGTGGGAGAGATTTTCTTGTAACAAATTATACTGAATTCTTACAGTAAGATTACAAAATCAACAAAGGTTAGTAAATCAAGATACAATAACAGTTTGATTCACCAGCCTTCCTGTACCCTGCCACCTATAACTTGTTATCATCACAAGAACGAAAATTAACAAGTATCCTTTGAAGAGAGGACTACACCCCTTAATTCGTTTAAAAAGAATAAAAGCATTTAACTTTAATTCTTTCTTCCTTGGCTTTGTCTATGAGCAATTAAAGTCTTCTCTGGTGTGGCACTGTGGGTAACTGCACCACACAGTAAAGCCATTTGAACTGCAAAGTCAGTGGTTTAAGCTCACCAGCTGCTCCTCAGAAACCCTATACAGGGTCGCTATGGGTTGAAATCAACTCAATGGCACTTCACAACAACAACTACATCTAAAAATCAGGTCGACAACCAGTTTCAGCCACTTTGGCCATACAAAATTCCTGTCCTTTTCACATTCCTCTTCCCTTTATTTTCGACTGAAATCTGTATGTGTAAACCCATGGTGGACTAAGAAAGGAAGTTACAAGGTTTTAGTTCAGTTGCTTTTGTTTTTACATCTCAGCACCGGCTTCTTACACTTTACTACTTTTAGACAGTCTTTGTCTTTGTGCACTTTTGAATTAATAGATTTAGATTTCTTGGCCTTGGTTTTCTTCTTGTGTATACCAGGGGTCAGCAAACTTTTTTCTATAAAGAGCCAGATGGTAGATAAATTTGGCTTCATTGGCCATATGGCTTCTGTTGGACTACTCAACTAGAGTGCACTGAAGCTCAAAAGTAGCCATAGACAATATGGCTACTAGCAAGCGAACATGACTATGTTCCAAAAAATTTCATTCACAAAACAGGCGGCCAGCCATAATGTGCCAATTTCCACTATTTTCTAAATTATGTCTGTGATTGTTTACTAAGTCTTTCTTAAAATTCAGGGATCATGCTTAGCCTTTGATTTCCACATTCTCAGCTAATCCTAACGACACTAGCTGGGCCAGGACTAATCCCAGGTTTTACTAAGAACAAAGTTCATGATCTTGACCACTGTGCATAATGCCTAACCATTTAGTTTTTGGTGCTAAAATAAGCACATTTTTCTGTTTTCGGTCAACAGAAATAAATTCATTTGGTTATTTCACAATGAAAGACTTTTATTTTCAAGTTTCAATAAGTTCAGACCATAGAAGATGAGACCATCTCTATTCTTGTAGTTAAACTCCCACTAAGCATAATTTGGGAATGTTAGCATGTTTGCTGCCATTGAGTTGGCCCCCAATCATGGTTACCACATACACAGCAGAATGAAATGCTGACACTGACCCTGTGCTATCACATGATCCATTGCAGATGGCACCATTGTGATCAATACAGTTTTGACCGATTGAGTTTTGGAAACAGATAGTCAGGCTTTTCTTTCTAGCCATCTTAGTCTGGAAACGCCACTGAAAGCTCCTCAGCAACATAGCAGTATGCACATCACTACTAACAGATTAAGGAGTGGTGACAAGTTGGGCTGCTAACCTCAAGGTCAGCAACTGTTCTGCAGGAAAAAGATGAGGCTTTCTACTCCTGCAAAGATTTACAGTCTTGGAAACCCTATACAGGGTCGCTATGAGTCAGAACTGACTCCACGGCATATAACCACCACCACCATGACTAACAGATTGGTAGTAGTGAGAGTACATTATATGCATTGGCTGTGAATGGAACCCAGGTCTCTGGCACAGAAGGTCAGAATTCTAACATTGAACCATTAAATCAGAACTTCAGTTCTTAGTCACTAACTTTACACAAAATTTCCAGTGAAACTACTCATAAGACCTTAATTACTAGAAAAAGTGTTAATTCAAAAGTACAAAGATTGTGCTTTTGATTTTTCTATATTAAATGGAGCCCCTAATGTCTAGCAGAGTGCAGGGCATGAAACAATAGCAGAATTAATTCCTGAGAATTTGCCCAGTGAAAGGACAGGACTTACGTTAGCCTATGCCACTCTCTACACAATTGGTATACAACATTTTTGAACCTAAAGAGTACTTTTTAACTTTTTAACATTTCATGGACCACCACACCACACCAAATACATACTTATATTTCCATCATACTTTTATAATCTGTGTATGTGCATGCAGAAGCCTAGATTTCTTACAATAGCTCTCCTCATCCAAGGTATAACATTATACTTGGGACCAAAAGTCCACATCTTCAACAATTGCTATGGTATTGGAAAATATCAGCATCTTCATTTCCTAGGGAGTGTCATAATAAAATACTACAGAGGCAGAATAGAAATTTATTTTCTCCAAGTTCTGGAGATTGGAAATCCACATTTAGGTGTCAGAAAAACCATGTTCTCTCTCCAGGCACTCTAGGGAATGATCATTCCTTGTGTTCTCCAACTTCTGGTAGCCTCAGCCATGTCTTGGTATTCCTTGACTTTTAGATGTATCTCCACATGGTGTGTATCTTTCTCTTGTCTCTGTTTCCATGTGAGTTCTCCCCTTTTATAAGACATCACTCAGAAGGGGTTAGGGCTAGGACCCACCCTATTCCAGTACAAACTCTTTAACTTATCTGCTAACAAAAGAAAAATCTTTCCACCAAACAAATTTACAGGTACAGGGGTTAGGACCAGAGTATCTTCACAATCCATCCCTTTATAGCCAAGTCATCACATAAATTCCTACAGCCTATATTTTGGAGGCTTCTTTGATAGAAGAGGAAAAACAGTTACAATAGATAAGTCCCATTCCTAGAGAAAATTCATCAGTAATTACCTATCAACCACTGTTGATTGTTAAAAGTCCAAAGAGAAAGTGCAGTGATACAACCAATCACCAGCTTCCAAATAGATCTGACTACAACATACCTGTACTGGGGACTCATTAAACATATGGTTGTTGTTAAGTACCATGAAGTTGGTTCCGACTCATAGTGACCCTGCACCAGGTTTCTGAGGCTGTAAATCTTTATGGGAGCAGAATGCCTCATCTTACTCCCACGGAACTGCTGGTAGTTTCAAACTGCTGGCCTTCACGTTGGCAGCCCGACTTATAACCACTACACTACCAGAGCTCCTTAAACATGTAGTGGATGACAGCAAATTTTGAAAACAGATTACACACACCTAGAATGTAATACTATTTTTAAATGGAAGCTTGTTTATATATGGAGAGTCCTGGTGTGGCGCTGTGTGTTAATGGGTCAGAATTGAACCCCATATAGAGAGTCAGAATCGACTCAACAGCACTTAACAACAATAGGGTTGCCGGATTCCTGGTGTGGCGCTATACAGGGTCGCTATGGGTAGGAACCAACTCAATGACGGCTAACAACAACAACATAGGGTTGCAAGTCCTGGTGTGGCTCCTTGGAAACCCTATACAGGGTCGCTATGTTGTCAAGAGCCATCGAGTTGGTTCAGACCCATAGCGACCCTGTATAGGGTTTCCAAGGAGCACCTGGTGAGCTTGAACCACCGACCTTGCAGTTCAAGCGACTTTGCAGTCTGACGCATTAGCCCACAGCACCACACCAGGGTTCTATAGGATGGTGTAAAACTGCTCCCTAGGTTTCTGAGGAAGTAAATCTTTATAGGAGTAGGCAGCCTCACCTTTCTCCTGCTGCATCACACTTAGTGACCAAAAATTTAAGGACTGCCTACTTAATAGCCCAGCACTTAAGTGCCTTGAGAGACAGGTTAAGGCACAATAACTTCTCTCTAAGAAATTTCATTCTAACTGGGAGAAGCAAGTGGCAAATACGCAGTGGTAGCTCCATGGGTCACATTCAAAATGCAAAGGCAAATGGAAGGACAGGGTCAAGAGTAATTACTAATTCTACACAACTGTGTATTCATATTGTTTATTGTACTGCATTAAAACATTCTTGAATGCAGATTTGGAAAGAACTGCCTCTTCTACACAGAACTGTATTGGTTAAATAAATGTTCAAATTTTCTAGGCGTGATTCCTTTAATAAAGTATCTGATTGAATGTTAATCAAACATTCATGAAAAATAGGTGGTAGCAGAGTGGTTGACTTAGCAAGAACAGAAAATAAGGGCAGCTCACAATTAAAGTTTCGTCATTCCAATATCCTAATTGTCACTTAAAAAGGTCCCAAGATTTGAGAAAATGTCTACTTTTTTCTCTCTGGGTATTTTCACTGATAGAGACAGGAAAAGGCTGAGGCAGCAATTTTAAAATCCAAATTGAAGAGCGATCTCTGACCTTCAGAAAAAAAAATAATATGTTTGCAATTTGACCCTAAAATGCAAATGAAACATAAAATTAGAAACCAGGGAGAAACCTAAGAGATGGCCTAATCCATGGTTCCCAAACTGGGCTCCCCATTAGATCATAGGTGGGGGACATGTTTAAAAACAAGGATGACCAAGCCATACCTCCAGAGATTTTGATGTCTTAATCTGTGTGGGATTTAGACACTGGCATTTTTTTTAAGTACTGCAAATGATTCTAAGAAGATGGTTTAAGAATCACTGATCTAATCTGAACCTCTCATTTATTGGAGTGTGAAAATGAGATACAGAAAGATTATATTACTTTGGGGCAAAACAAAAATAAAACATCAGCACTCCTGATCACTGGCTGTGGTGTACTTACTGCTGATCCTCAAAGCAGCAAGCTTTAGATGGCACAAAAACTTAAATAATGATTTTTAAAGATTGTGAAATGTTTTAATCTTATAGTGATGGCACATCCAATTCTTCACTATCCTAGAAATTACTGACCACAGTACCTAGTTAGCAAGAAGAGTTATTTGGATAGGAATCAGGTAGCTTACATCATTATTATCACCCATCTGTGAGTCACATTATGAACTTAAAAGTTGACTTCAAAGTGTCCTAGTTGTACTTTGAAATATGTACAATGTGTACCACTCTACACATTGAAAAGGAGAAAATCAAGACCTTGAATTTGTAGCTCCCAACATCTGACACCCAAAATCTACCGCTACAGAGATTTTTTTGTTTTTTTCCAACTGATATTGGTGGTGAAGGTTATGTGCCATGGAGTCGGTTCCAACTCATAGCGACTCTGTATAGGATTTCAGAGGCTGTAAATCTTTATGAGTGCAGAAAGCCTCATCTTTCTCCTGTGGAACGTCTAGTAGTTTCGAACTGCTGATCTTGAGGTTAGCAGCCCGACTTGTAACCACTATGCTACCAGAGCCCCTTGATATTACATTAAGAAGCAACAAAAGTGCAAAAAAATATTTCAAGTTATGCTCATGTGTTTAAAACCAGGAAATTTCATGTGTTTCTGATTTTAGCTTTTCAATTAGAATTCTTTGTGTTGATATAAAAGTATAAAGGTTATTATGTCTAATGCACGTCCATAGTAGTTTCAGCAAAAAAGTCAACTCTTCTAGAAAGCACTACATTAAGTAGGTAGTGGATGGGGCACACAGAAGTTATTAGCATCACTTTATGTGGACTCTTTGGGGCCGAAATCAGATCTTTCATTGTTATTGTTGTTATTAGATGTTATCTGTATAGGGTTTCCAAGGAACTGCTGGTGGGTTTGAACTGCCAACCTTGTGCTTCATTATTGTTGTTAAGTGCCATTGAGTCAGTTCTGCTTCATAGAAACCCTGATAGGGTTTCTCAGGAGCCACTGGTGAGTCTGAAACTCCAACCTTGCCGTTCAAACCAACTTTTCAGTCCAATGGTTATCCTACAGTGCCATTCATTAGGTGGGGTTTTGTTACGATGTGTTTGCTAACTTTGTAGTAAGTTCCCTACACCTAATATTGTGTCTTGAAAGAAATAACAAATGTTGCTTTATAAATGTTGACAGTGTTGTGAATATATACATTATCAACAACAGCAACCAAAAAAAGCATTACCTTATAGAACTCAATGAAGACGTTTTAGTAGGTGGGCTATAGATTGTCATATGGTCAATAATATATAGTACAGTGGTGAACAGCATGAACTCTGGAGACAGAAACCTGCATTTGAGACAGAAGTCTGACTGCTGGCTATGTGTCTTTGTGCAAACTATTTAATCTTCCAGTGCCTAAATTCCTTCATTTGTAAAATGACAATCGGTACTTACAGAGTCATGAAAGGACTTCATCAAATGAGTTAATATATGTAAAGCAATTATAAGGGTACCTGGTATCTGGCAAGTGGTTGTTATTATTTTTATAAATACATACACATATTTTAGTGGGTGCACATGAAGATAAAGGAAAGACTAAATATCATTTTCAACAAATTAAGTTCCAAAATGATATAATGATGTATTTCTTATGAGTAAAACCTTTTAACATTATATTTATTTTATGAAACTCACATCAAGACACATCAAAACTAAATTTAGAAACTATAAACAAAGAAAAAAAGCCTGGAAAACAATCAGATAGAAATATAGAAATAACCTAGAGTGGAGAAACAATTCAAATGAAAGCAGATTTTTTCACTTGAAACCATGGAAGTTATATTTATATTTATATCTGACATTTCTTTTTTATGTACTGAAATTAAGAAAACCAAAACAAAAAACTGTCAAGTCCAAAATCTATCTCCGACAAGAATATCCTTTAGAAATTCTCAGAGGAAGGAAAACTAAAGATTTTGTCACTATCACACCTGTCCAAAAATAATAATTAAAGGAAGCTCTACTAAAGAAAAGAAATTGTAAGAGAAGAAGTCTTAAATTAAAAGTTATCATCAAGTCAATTTCAACTCATGGTGACCCATGTGTGTCAGAGTAGGACTGTGCTTCAGAGGTTTTCTATAATTGATTTTTCAGAAGTAGATCTCCAAGTCTTTCTTATGAGACACCTCTGAGTGGATTCAAGCCTATAACCTTTTGGTTAGCAGCCAAACAGTTAACAGTATGTACCACCCAGGGACTCCAAAGAAAAGGGCTTGTGTGCCAGTGAGTCAGTTCCAATTCATAGCAACCCTGTAGCTGGTGGATTAGAACTGCCTATATTGTGGTTACCCATCCAATGCTTATCCTACGGGGGCCACACTATGGCTCAAAGAACACTTGGAACTGTGGAAAGAACAGAAGAATAATGGACTGAGTTAAAATAAAGATAAATAACATAGACTCTCCTCCTCATGATTGAATCAAAAATTACAATGCCAGAAGATGTGATGATAAATGTATGTAAAGAAGTATTTCAGACATGTACATTTTAAAGGTGGGAAGGGAAAAACGACCTCAGTGAAAGTACGTTTTCTATACATCACTTGAAGTAGTAAAACATTGATACCACTTAATCATGATTAGTTATGTTTGTAAATTATAATACTTAGAGCAACCACTATTAAAATGATGTAAAATTAGATACTCAAAAACATTTCAAACAAATTAGAATACAAGAAAATAGAAGGAAAGCAAGAAAATAGAAATTGAAGGGAAAAAACAGGGGTAACAAACAAATGTCACATAAAAACTGACTGACTTAAATAATATTTATATTATTTCATTAATATTTCAATAATTTGCCTAAATACACTAATTAAAAGATGGAGATTGGAAGAGTGGATGAAAAACATGATCCAACAAGATGCTGTCTACAAGAAACTAACCTGAAACATAGCAACCTCAGTAGATTGAAGCAAAAAGACGGAAAAAGATATAACGTGTGAACATTGATTTAAAAAAAAGGAAGAATGTCTATATTAAATATCAGATAACAGATTTCAGAGCAAAGACATTTACTAAAGAAAAAGAGAGACGTTCGTTGTTGTTGTTAAATACCATTGAGTCTGTTCCAAATCATAGTGACCCTGTATAGGGTTTCCAAAGAGCAGCTGGTGAGTTTGAGCCATTGACCTTGAGGTTCAAATTGACCTTGCAGTCCAGTGCTTTACCCACCAAGGAGGCTTAATCCACCAAGAAGACATGATCTTATATATGTATGCACCAAATTCACCAACAGTGTTTCTGCCAAAAATTTCAGAATTGTTTTTCCACAACCCTTTCTTGAAAGTTTTAGTGATGTTAAATATATTTCTTTGTATTATTTGCCCTTTATTTTCCCCACAACCAGCCCAACTTCTGCTAATTTCCTTATGATGATTTTTTCCCCCTAGCCACCAAGATAAACACCATCATTTTTAATCAAAATGACTCTTCCCTTCTGGTGTTTCTTACAATGTTTCTATTCCTTTATGGTGGTTCTTATCCCAGTTCAGGTATTCATTTCACAAAACTTCCTCACTTGTCTCTACCCTTTCCAAACCAGATTAATCATCCACTAAAGTGGCTGTCACTGCCTCTCACACAATCTAAACTCCCACTCCTGGTTCACAGATTTTCTGCACTTTGCCCACAAAGTCTCATTTTTCCCTTTGCTCCCATGCAATTGTATCTCACCAATCCCTAAAAATGTGTCCAGATTCTTCCATCCTTGTAGTTCACTACTTCCACTGAAAGTTACCTTTCTCCACCTGAAAAACTTTTACACTTTCTTCAAGGCCCTCTTCAATACCAACTCCATTAGGATGAGGGTATTTGAACAGGTGTTGAACATGAAATAATGTCTTTCTCACAAGGTATAATCTCTTTTTCTTTGAATTCCCTATAAAATATTATACTTCTCTAAAGATGCCCAGCGTAATATGTCCTGTATCTATTGATATGTATCTTTAACTTCACTCCCTAAATTGTAACTTTCCAAACACACTAAGAACATCTTCATCTTTGTACCCTGTACCCTCTGCAGTGCCAAGTTAAGTACAGTATAATATTAAAGACTTAAAAAATACTTATTGAATAATTTAAAAACCAAACCTATCTCCTTCATCCAAAATATTCCTTCATTCTTCATCACAAATTTGAAATCTTATCTTTCAAACTTAAAATGCTAATTATCAGTTCAACTCATTATGTGTCCTAAAGCATAAATTGTTTAATTAAAAAAAACTTTTTTCTATTGCATATAACAAAATATACATAAGTGAATTTATATGTAAGAGGGGATTCAACAACTTTGTGGGAAAATGGAATTAAAAGACATTGGAATTTTTCCATGAACTTATTGAAGCCTCCTCAGATATACATTGGGAAAAATCTGCTGCCAAAAAAAAAATCTCTTTAAAGTATTAAAAAAAAAAAGCAAAGACGTCATTTTGAGGAGTAAGGTGTCTGACCCAAGCCATGATACTGTCAATCTCCTCACATGCTGTGGAAGCTAGACAGTTAATAAGGAAGATTGGAGAAGTAAGCGTTGATGCCTTTGAATTGTGGTGTTAGCAAAGAATATACCATGAACTGCCAGAAGAATAAACAGAACTGTGTTGTAAGAAGTATGCCACAATCCTCCTTAGAAGCCAAGACAGAAAGACTTCATCTCATGTACTTTGGGCATGTAATCTAACCAGGAGGAATCAGACCCTAGAGAAAAACATCATACTGAGAAAGCAGACGGTAAATGAAAGAGAGGAAGATCCTGAACAACACAGATGGACACAGTGGCTTCAACAACGGACCCAAACATGGAAAGGATTATGAGGGTGACATAAGAACAGGCAGTGTTTAGTTCTGTCTTATATAGACAGGGTCACTGTAAATAGGACCTGACCCAATGACACTTAACAACAACAAAGCAACATATGCTTTTGTAGAAATCATACATAGTCTACCTATAATATAGACATACATATAACTTCTATGAAGTCCTGGTATGGTGCTGTAGGATAAGCATTAGACTGCAAGGTCAGTCTGAACCACAAGGGCAGTTATTCAAACCTATCAGTTGCTCCTCAGAAACCCTCTCCAGGGCTGTGATGAGTCGGAACCAACTTGACGGCACTTACCAACACCAACAACAACAATGACTTCTCTATGTATATTTATGTTTTCAATCTTTTTACCAAACAATAACATCCTTAGTAAAATGTCCTAAAAGCTGACCTGAAAAGTTAGATTAGGGGATTAAGTGTTTCTTTATAATAACTGATTTAAGCTTTCTTGGTCTTTTAACTATAAAATCATTTACACTTGTAATATGAATAGCAAGAACTCTGAACTCTATAGAAGAAGCATATAATGACAATTTTTACGTACCTTCTATATGTAGTTTGCACTGGTGAGTTCTCAGTGACCAATGGTTCCTCCACACAGGGTTTCCTCTGATGCTTGCACTTACTCAACCCTCCTCCACCTGGAACAATGTGTACCCAGAGAACATAATTTTAATTTAGTACTGATCCAACCTAAATGTAATTTAAAGGATGCAGTGAATATTTTAAATGGATGGTAGATTCCAAAGCCAGAATTGTTTTGTACTTGACACTAAACCAAACCCACTGTGATCGAGTCGATTCCAATTCATAGCAAACCTATAGGACAAAGTAGAACTACCTCTTTGGGTTTTCAAAACTAAATCTGGATGAACAAATAGTGTCATCTTTCTCCCGCAGATTATCTGGTAGGTTCGAACTGCTGACTTTGCAGTTAGCAGCCCAACAAGTAACCCACTAGCCACAAGGGCTTCTCTTCAGACCACTACTCCCACTGATTTTTGCAATTGACCATATGTGAAATTAACTTATTTTCTGTCACTGCTTTTGGAATCCTGGTGAGTCACTGCAAGATAATGCACTGGATGACAAGGTCAGTTTGAACCACAAGGTCGGCAGTTCAAACTCACCAGCGACTCCTTGGAAACCCTATATAAGGTGGCTATGAATCGGAATCAACTCTACAGCACTTAACAACAACAATCACTACTTACTTTTGAAGTCCTGATGTGGCACTGTAGGATAAGCACTGGACTGCTAACTACAAGGTCAGTGGTTCAAACACACCAGTCACTCCTTGGAAACCATATATGGGGTTGCTATGAGTCAGAACTGGCTTGATGGTACTAAACAACAGTCACTACTTTTACACCAGTGAATTTCCATTTTAAGATAATATTAGCACATGGAGTGGATTATAATCATTGTAATGAAACAAGGTGTATGATTTGTTGAATGTAATACTAATGATCTGCCCTGTAAATGTTCACTCAGTCCACAGTAAAAACCTTAAATTTAAAAAAATATAAAAAGTGGCTGAAGGTAGAACACCCTTGGTGAAAAACAGAGGACAAGTTGTGGGTCAATGAATAGTCTCTACTGTCATCTCAGTTTATGGATCAATGAACAAACACTGGGATGGTCAGTTAGAGAGGCTAGCTGACACCCAACCTACATTCCAGAATTTGAAGAGGCTCCACTTTGAACATCATATTGAAAATTTATTTGAGTTACATCTCCACATTTTATGGCCATATAAATATGGAATATTTTGCATTGAATTTTATCCCTTCCTAGGATGATTGACCAATAATAAATCATTCATTATTGGCCAAAATAAAGAAAAACACTATATCTTTTTAAAGAGAGAGAGAGAATATTAGCATGTGTCTCTAATAAAATATTTATTGTTTATGTTTTACAGATCCAGTATCAGGGTCTTCTTTAGACTGGGCATATGATGTGGGCATCAAACACACATTTGCCTTTGAACTTCGAGATAAAGGCAAATTTGGTTTTCTCCTTCCAGAATCTCAGATAAAGTCAACCTGTAAAGAGACCATGCTAGCTGTCAAATTTATTGCAAAGTATATTCTCAAGTATGCTTCATAAGGAATTATTATCCATTTGATATAAGTCAACTAAACACGTGTCTGTGCCTTTCATGGGAAAGTCAACTGTCATCATCCATGCATGAAGCTTCCACATTTTAGATCCTTCACTTGCTCACCTAAGTACTGTGTTACTTTTGTTTGCTTTCATTTGTATTTAGTATTACTTTAACAAAGTACATTAAATAAAACTTTTATTCACTTTTCCTTGCTTCAGGTAAAGTTTAAGCCCAGCAGAAAGTAAAATTTTGAGTATTTTTTAAAGATGTTACGCAGTGGGAAACAGGAAAGAAATGAAAACCTTCAATTTCCCCAGAATCTGATTATGACCATGAGGCTTTATCATTCTGTATGTTAATATAGTAGAAATAAAATGCATTTCAGTTTTTTAAATGTCTCTTTTGTTTTTAAGGTATATTCTCTACATTTCTCTATTTGTATTAATAATCAAGCATTTACTGCCTTTCATTTAGATGTTGATAAGAAAGAGTATTTTCAATCTTAAAAAAATATAATTTACCAATATATTTATCTCTACAAAAACAACATATTAATACAAGTAGACATCTTGTATATCTTCACATTAGCAAACCACACCAGGACTCCAAAAGGATGTTATAACAAGAACTAAAATGGTTCATATAAAGATGAATCTCAGTGTTTTAAACAGTCAATCCACTTCTCACCAACATTAAGCACATTAACTTCAAAATAATTGAATTTAACCTGCCATAATCAAAGGAATCTACCTGTCAAAAATACCTCTTGGCAGTTACAGACAGTTCTGTCAGCTGTGACCCCAACCCTCCCAACAGATAGAAAGGAAGCCTAAAATTGTATGCATAAGTAAGAGAGCGAAAGCCATGTCAGCCAAGGGCATTCAGAGTAACTTATCTTTACAATATCTACAATAGCATTTTTTAAATGATGATGTTACAAAATACCACAACCCTCTACCTTAAATCCTCATGTGACAGTAGTGATAACACTTTCCAGATATCCTGAACACAAATGTCTACCACAAAGATAAGCATAATTTATCCTTGCCTTTCCATAGACATATATTTCTCAGAACACTCTGGAAATAATTTTCAAGGATCCCGAAAGATACTGAGAAACCATGTCAACAAATGTCTAGGGACACTCCTCATGAGGAAGCATGGTGACTCCATAGGATAAGCACTGGGCTGTGAACTACAAAGTCCGCGGTTTGAGTCCACCAGCCATTCTGAGGGGAAAAAAGAGGCTTTCTGCTTCTATAAACATTTAAAGCCTCAGAAACCCTATATGGGGTCACTGCAAGTCAAAACTGACTCCATGACACTTAACAACAACTCCTCATGAATCTTTTAGCAACCCACTAATAATTTATTTTTTAAAAAAAGGATATCATCAAATGTACAAGGTGATAAAATTCCTTCTGATAGTTGTCAGGTAAGTAAAAGTTTTTCATTCAACAGAGGCAGCAAGATAGCAGACTTAACAGAAATGCTACACAGACCCTCTACAACAAAAATATGGAAAACCCAATGAAACAGACATACGTGATATTCCTAAAACACCGAATTTCAGATGAAGGAATAGAGAAGTGGACCGAATGTTTACTAGTAGAAGAAACTGATTTGACATGGCAAAGAGAAGAAGAAGAAGACAGACTGGTGTCTTGTACCAGCCAATCAGACATGGCATGATCATCTTAAATTTTCAGGAGCAGTTTTAGAGACAAGACAGCAGCTTGGTGGTCCAGAGGCATACTGGTGACTCACAGAGGTACAATTGTTTTTTGTTTCCCACACTATCCTGGTGACCAGAAGTGTGACTAGGCCGTACCTTCATACACCCTCAGGGGAGTTCCTGCTCTCCCAGAAGTTTTGAGCACAGTTGTGAACCCAATTAAAATGAGTTGGGAGTTATCCACACCAACTCTAGTGCCTGGATTCAGTTGAGCCCTGCTCCAAACCTGCACACCCGGACCTGGCAAGCCCTGAACTAGTGACCACTAGGAAAAGAGGCCATACAGATAAGGTAACCTATGCAAAGATGTCAGCTTGAGGACTAAGGTGCACCTGACCCAAGCCATGGTATTTTCAATAACCTCATATACATGCGAAAGCTGGACAGTGAATAAGGAAGACCGTAGAAGAATTGATGATTTTGAGTTATGGTGTTAGAGAAGAATATTGAAAGTGCCATGGGCTGCCAAAAGAACCAATAGATCCATTTTGGAAGAAGTGCAGCCAGAGTGCTCCTTGGAGGTCAAGATGGCCAAACTTCGTCTCTCATACTTGGGACATATTGTCAGGAGGAACCAGTCACAAGAGAAGGATATCATGTTTGATAAGGTGGAGGGTCAGAGTAAAAGAAGAAGACCCCCAACGACATGGATTAGCCAAGTGGCAGCATTGATGGACTCAAGCGTGGCAACGGTAGTGAGGTCGGCCCAGGATCAGACATTATTTCATTCTGCTGTGCATAAGGTCCCTATGGGTCAGTAACAACTCGATGGCACCTAACAACAGCAACAACATTTTGGCCGGTCAGGTGCAGCTTGGTCCTTTCGAACTTCAAGACTGGCTTTCTGAAGGCAGAGACTTCTTGATAGCATAGAGACATACTACTTACTGGCAGAAAAAAAGGGGCAATTTTTCTTTCTTGTACCCCATATTACCCTGGTGACCATAGGTGTGGCCAACACCCACCCCCAGCAAAGCTCCTGCTCTCCAAGCAGTCAGAACTGTACGACAGTGAGTCATGCCATTGTAAAGCATATCAAAGTGAGATGGAAGCTATCAGCATCAACCCTAATACCTGGCTTCAGGTGAGGATTGGTCCAGAACCCCAGAGCCAGTTCTAGCCAGCTCTAATCCAGCAGGAAATCTTGCCCTCAACTGCCTTCTGGGATGAAAAGATCTTGTTCCCAGTTTCTTTAGGGTCTGCATGAATACTTCTGGATTGGGTGCCCAGAACACCTAGGAATATAGGAACTCCATCTAGGGTCAAACACCAAGGTCTCATCCCTTGTTCAGCAGCCACATGAGATCCTTAGCTGGCAGGCGCTCCCAGAATTTTCTCTTCTCTGAATCTGACACCTGCCCTGGTTTTTTCCTTTCCTTGTTTTACTTTTGATGTTGTTTATTCATTTTTCCTCTCTTCACTCTCCCTTGATTTTTATCCTCTGATCCACTTTTACATTTTTTCTTCTATTTCTCCACACCACCACCATCACCCTTCCTGACCCCCCACTTTGTCTTTCTCCTTTTTTTTGTTCTTGATTTTACTGTACTCCTCCTTGCTCTCCTTCTCATTGACTCTTCCCTCTCCCTAATTGTGTTTGGTGCTTTTTCTTTCTTTTTATTTTCTCTCTTATATTTCTCTACTGTGTTGTTGGGGTTTTTTTGTTGTTGTTTTTAATGTTTTGCTTTCTATTCCTATTTTCTCCTCTTGGTTATTGCATTCTTTTCCTAGATGCTGTCTGTTTTTTTGTTGTTTTTTCCCCTTTCATCCTCTACTATTTTTTTTCACTGTTATTTGCTTATTTGGGATTTTTCCCCCCTTTTGTGTGTATGTGTTTTTCTCTTCTTGCCTCACCTGATGAGGCACAGCAAGCATGGCCACATAACCCAGCTACCTTCTGTAGTCACACTCACTGGGCAAGAGTCAATACCAAATAATTGTTATCAGGACTGCTTGTGAGGGCTGAAAATGTAAAGGTAGATGTTTTGTAGCAAGGAGGGAAGTGATTAACTTTGCAGTCTAGGAGCAGAGGTCCCTGGGACCATCAAGGGAGAAGAGTGGAGAGCGGGACCTTACCCAAAGAAGCCGTGATGTCTGAGATGGAGGCACAGACGATGACATGGAAAGATGGAACTGTTGGGAACTTTAGACACAGAGAGGGAGAGGGGCTGTGTGCTGACGACTGGGGGACAGGCTTGTAGTGTATACCCTTTGGTTGGTTGATGATACAGAAATACTAAACAGTACAATCAACCAACTGGACCTCACAGCATTATACTGAGCACTTAAGCCAAGAACAGCACAATATACATTCTTTACCAGTGCACATGGAACATTCTCCAGAACAGGCCACATGTTAGACCACAAAGCAAGCCATGATATATTTTTACAAATTGGAATACTATAAGGCATCTTTTCAGACCAAAATGCTATAAAATTAAAAATCAACAATGGAAGATCAAGAAAAAAATTCAAATACATGGAAATTGAATAACATCCTGCTTAAAAGCTACTAGGTAATAAAACAAATTTTAAAAAATGAAAAAAATTCCTTGACTCAAATGAGAATGAAAACACAGTATACCAAAAACTTTGGGACACCGCAAAAGCAGCGCTTGTTGTTGTTGTTAAGTGCCCTCAAGTCAGTTCCGACCCATAGCGACCCTGTACAGGGTTTCTGAGACTGTAAATCTTTATGGGAGCAGACCGCCTCATCTTTCTCCCATGGAGTGGCTGGTAGTTATGAACTGCTGACCTTAAGGTTCGCAGCCCAATTCGTAACCACTAAGCTACCAGAGCTCCTTAAAAGCAGTGCTTAGAAAGCAGTTTATAGCAATAGAGGCACACATCCAAAAAGAAGAAAAAAACAAAATGACAACACATGTAATGTAACATCTTCAACAAACAGAAAAAGAGCAGCAAAGTAAGCCTACTTCCACAAGAAGAAAATAAATAATAAAGAAGGTTGTTGTTAAATGCCATCAAATCAGTTCTGACTCATAGCAACTCTGTATAGGGTTTCCAAGGTGTGGTTGTAAGCTTGAACCACTGACCTAGTAGTTCAAATCAACCTTGCAGTCAAGTGCTTGCGGTCCAATGCCAGTCCATTTTAGTTCAATAATGTCTAGGATGTGGTCCTAGTGTGGTGCTGTAGGATATGCACTGGCCTGCTAATAGAGTAACCCAGGCTAAAGGCAAGAAGTGACTGGATCATAAGCTTTCAAAAGGGAACCTAGTTCTAGATGGGGCGGGGGAAGGTAGAATCACCACTGAATGAATTCCAATCGGTTGAAACCAGGCTGGCAAAAGGAAATGGGGATAAGACTCTTATGGTACAATAGTGAATAATTGCCATCAGGACTGACTGTGAGGGTAGGAAATATAGAGGTAGATGTTTTTTGACAAAAGAAGGAGAGTGATAGATTTTACAGCCCAGGAGCGGAGTTCACTGGGATCATCAAGTGAGAAGAACGGAGAGAGGGACCCTACCCTGAGAGGCAGCGACACCAGAGATGGAGAGAGATGGTGACGTGGACAGATGGAGTGACTGGGGACACTGGACTCAGGGAGGGAGAAGGGCTGTGTGCTGGAGGCCAGGGGGCAGGCCTGTGTGGTGTACTCTTTGGTTATTTGATGATGCATGGAGGGGATTGTAATCATTGCAATGAAACGAAATACAATAGGGTGAGTGTAAAGCTGATGTTCTCCCATGTAAACCTCACAATAAAAATTAAAAAAAAAAAAAATAGTCTCATAAATAAATGTAACAAATTAACCTCAAATCTGGGAAATCTCATAGAGCTTGTATAATAATAACCTTTGCCATTGTGGTTGTTGATGGCCACTACTGAATTTTTTTCCATTGTCTTCACACACAAGAAATATAAAGTTACATTAAATGGTTACGAAAGATAAAATCGTTCCAATGATCACAAGCAAGATGAAATATTCCAAAATTTTACAAAATGATTAGGTTCTGTCCATTTATTTTCTATAATATTGATGACCTTATAAATGATGTCATTGTACATGTTACAATTTTTGAGGCAGTTTTAGATCTCATACTTTAAGAAGAATTAACCCATAGAAATGCAAGAAGCAGAAGTACCCTTGTCTATTGAAAATTTCTTAATGTATAAGGAAAATAAGATATGAAGGTGTTATTGACTCTGGTTACAGAGAACTACTTCTTTTCATTCAACTGGTGGCATGTAGAAAATTATAAGTGAAACTAAAATTTAGGGGGAAAATACGGGGGCCCTTTCTAACAAGGTCTTAATATGTAAAACTACATTAAAAGCAATAACATTCTTTAAATAGTACAGTTGAAATGAATACGTGGCAATAGTTCAAAGATTATCCCTTTACACTTCTTTCTCCTTTATAACACAAATGCATATTACGATTAAGATAGGCCAGGTATTTTTTTATAATGAGTCATAATAGCATCTTGAAATTTTCGGCACTACATAGGCTACTGTCAGAATTTCCTTAGGCAAAGCTTTTGGGAGACTCTCTTGCATTCCGTTGTCACAAAATCCATTACACCAGGACAGATCTCAGCCTGCCTGAGTAACATCTATCTGAGGGCTATAATTTTGTTATAAAAATTTACTCTC
Organism: Chrysochloris asiatica; assembly: GCF_000296735.1. NCBI lineage: Eukaryota > Metazoa > Chordata > Mammalia > Afrosoricida > Chrysochloridae > Chrysochloris > Chrysochloris asiatica. The sequence goes on from NW_006408792.1 coordinate 3,657,909, forward strand.
ACATGAACTTAGCATAAAAGGTCTCCGTCCAGAAAATAGGAATAGAAATGGATATATTATCACTTGAACTGCTTTTTGCTCACTTATCCTTCAATTACAAGCCATAAGTTCACTCGTGTCAAGAAAGGTTAAACCAGAAAAATGTAAAACAATTTTTGAAATATGTGAGAGAATTCTGACACTTAACATTCCAAATGCATTATTATCGCTATGGCATTGCTGAAGTGTGCCATTGATTCATTTTACACCGTGGATTAAAGGCTTAGAAGTCTGTTCGTGAAACAAAGGGGGAAAAAAGCCCATAAATCTCAATGTCTATATGAAATCAGTTGTCAGAACTTAGGTTTCTTTTCTCATTTAAAAAGTCATCGGTTTCTTATTTTTTAAAATCTGCTGTATAAAACAAATTTCAAGAGACAAATTTTAATGGGGCAAAGAGGAGGGAGGTGAAAAGAGAAAGTTTTGAGAACTCAGATAATACTCGCAGTAATGGGCATATTAAAGGTAACATTTGCCTAGCACTCAATAATATAAAAGGAGCCCTGATGGTGCAGGGGTTAAAGCGTTCCAAAGCTAACAGAAAGGTGGGCTGTTGGAATCCACCAACTATTCTGTGGGAAAGATGCAGCAGTTATTCACAACTTTAGACACCCCCATTAGGTAGTGCTATTGAAAGATAAAGCATTGGACCACAAGGTTGGTTTGAAACACAGGTCAGTAATTCAACCTCACTAGCCATTCCTTGGAAATCCTATACAGGGTCGCTGTGAGTTGAAACTGACTAAACAACACTTAACAACAACTCTGTCCAATCAGATTTCTATGAGTCAACAGGTTTATTTTTCTTCCTTGCTTAAATAACATAAAAATTAGCCTCACATGCAAGTCTTCATTTGATCACAAATGAACTCTATGAGACTGTGTTAGGAGAGAAGCTATCATTTTCCCTAATTTATATTTTTTAAACTGTGGTTTTAAAGTATTGATATGATTTGTGTACTGTAAGTTGCAAATTGAAACAAGACCTTCACATTTCAAAATTCAAATTCTTCCCATCTTGCCATACTGTCCACCAGTAGTCAGTACTCTAGTAGGCAGACAAGTTATCCAATTCATGAGTCATTGGTTTAAGTTCCATTTATCCATTCTTAAGGTGATCTGTGGATTCTTGGTGTGGAGTTGTAGCAGCAGCACTAGACTGTGAACCACAAGTTCAGAAGTTCAAACCTAGCAGCTGCTCCTTGGAAACCCTATACAGGGTCACTATGAACCTTAAGCAAGGCTAAACAGAACTTAGATGGCACTTAGCAACAAAGGTGATATATAGGTATCATATGGCTCTGTAGGCTAAGCAATGGACTGCAACCCACAAGGTAAGCTGTTTGAGTCCACTAGCTGCTCCGCAGGAAAAAGATGAGGCTTTCTACTCTTGTAAAGATTTATAGCCTCAGAAATCCTATACAGGGTTGCTATGAGTTGGAACCAATTCAACACCACTTAACAACAACAACAAAACGTGACTTTGTAGGATAAGCACTAAACTGGTAACTGTATGGTCGGCTGTTCAAACCCACCAGTCTCGCTCAGAAACTCTATGATGTTGCTAAGTGCCCTCAATTCGGTTCCAATTCATAGCAACCCTGTTTAAGGTTTACAAGGAGCAAGTGGTGAGTTTGGACTTAGGATACAAAATGACTTTGAGGTCCAGTGCTTATCCTATAAGGCCACACCAGGACTCCTAGAAACCCTATACAGGGTCATTGTGAATCGGAAACCACTTGATGGCATACAACAACAACATGATTATTACTGTAGTTATTGTTAGGTGCCTTCAGCCAATTCCAACTCATGGCAACCTCATCTGTGCAGAATGGAATTTCATAAGGATTTCAAGACTATGACCTTTCAGAAGCAGACTACCAGGTCTATCTTCCAAGGACCTCTGTGTAGGTTTGAACCACTAACCTTTCTGAATGGTTCTACTAATGACCCATGGGATTCTCTTCTGGATGATCTAGACAAGCGTTTCTCCCACTGAAATTGCTGGAAGGCTTGTTATAGTCCAGATGGCTGGGCCCCACCCCTAGGGTTCCTGACAGTCAGAAGTGGGGCCAAAATTTGTATTGCTAACAAGTTCTCAGGCGATGCTAATGATTTGTGGTTCAGGAACCATTCTTTGAAAGTCAATGATAGAGAATAATTTCCAAATGTTTCATTTTTCCATGATTATATCTTTTTGGAGTTCTGTTGTGGCACTGTAAGATAAGCACTGGTTGCAACGTCAGTTTGAACCATGAAATCAGAGGTTCAAACCCACTAGCCACTTCTCAGCAGCCCTGTAAAGGGTCACTATGATTTGGAGTCAACTCAACAGTACTTTAACAACAACAACAACAGCATATCTTTTTTCATAATTGTAATGCTCTTTAGAGTCCCGATGTGGTGCTGTGGGTTAATGCATTAGACTGTACAGTCGGTTTGAGCTACAAGATTTGCAGTTCAAGCTCACCAGTTATTCCTTGGAAACCCTATACAGCGTCACTGTGAGTCAGAATCAACTCGATGGCACTGAACAACAATAACAAGTGCTCTTTATTGAACTATAGTGTTTATTTGCAAAAAAATAATGATCTCATAGGTTTCATCTTTAATTAAAATTGTAGGCAAAGAAAACAGAAGGCATAATGAGCAAAGCTCACCCGCCCAAGTTGAAAAAATTATAGACAAGAGTTATCACTGAAATTAAATGATAGCAGGTATGTCCAAGGAATAGTGCAGGGATTTGCTCCCTTTATGAATCTTGTGACAGATGAATGTGTGGAGATGGCAGCGAAGGAACAACAGAACAATATTGGAATGGTGGGAATACGAGGAAATCATATCATCATGCTTTGAAACCAATATAAGTAATAGCTGTGTTCACCAGCGATATCAATGACGTCCATGTGTCCCCACTGCAAAGGGCCTATTTTACTGATGAAAAAATCAAGCTGTGTACATTTTTCATACAATTGCTTTTGTTGTTAAATAAACTTGAAATTGTCAAAAAGGAATAAGAGACACAGTAAAGGTATTTTCATTTGAATTCTTCTCTTCTTTAAAAAATGTTTGTAAATAATAAAAGCAGCAACTTGACCACAGATAGACAGGTGGGTAGGATAGGATAGATGAATGGATGATGTCAAGTGAACTCCAATTCATTTATGAATTTATGTACAACAGAATCAACAAAATGAAACATTGCCCAGTCTTGTGTCATCCTCATGAGCACCAGTATGTTTTAGTCCATTGTTGCAGCTACTGCACCAATTAATCTCACCAAGGGTCTCCCTCGCCCTTCCTGGCCCTCTATTTCTCCAAACAAGATGTCCTTGGCAATTGATCCCTCCTGATGACATGTCCAAAGAAGAGAGTCAGACAATGTCCTGTTGTAATTCATGTTTTCATTGGCTAATTTTTAGACATAGATAGCCAGGTCTTTCTTCTTAGTCTCTTAGTCGGAAAGCTCTACTGAATCCTGTCCACTATGGGTGATGCTGCTGGTATTTGAAATATCAGTGGCATAGCTTGCAGCGTCATAACAACAAGCAAGCCACCAGGGTATGATAAATTGACAGATGGGTGGTGGTGAAATACAGGTTGACACATTTCAAATCCATTCAATATTTTTAAAGTTTAGAAATATAAGGAAATAAATAAGTGTAATAAAGTGTTCTTGCCTTGAAATTCTATTGATTCTACAGGTTTGAAGGTAATTGTAATCAATTTATACTTCATTTATTACTTTCATATTTTTATTTATAGATTTATTGGATTTTTTTTAAGGTTTTAATGTTTTTAATTTTTAATTTTAAAATGTTTATTCTGCTGAGGACCAGATTCACCGTGGCTGTGTCCAAGTGAAGAAATTATGGTTTGGAATCATTGTAAAACGACTTTGGCAGTGAGCAGTAGCTTTCTTAATGATAAAAGAGAATAGCAAATTCTGTGGGAAATTTTTATAAAAGTATTTTTGGAGCTAACAGCATTTGTTTCACGAAGAGTAAGGGGAGGATTCCAGCTGATATGATTCTCTACCTGTCATATAAAAAGCACAGACAGGGTAATGGGATAATCTGAGGACTTTCTCATGTTCAGGCAACCCGTGATGTTGCCACTTGACAAAGCTCAATTGTGTCTGCTCCAATTAATCTTTTATAAAGACAAAAAAAGGTAAGGATCATGTGCCTTGTCCTTTCAACAGAAGACTAGAAAGAATTGAGTCAGAAAGGAAAAGTAATAAATTCAGATATTTTACTAACTCTCTTCCACAATCCCCACCCTCCACCAAAATTATCTAAATGGTCTGCCTCTAAACCTCATCTTAACCCAAATGTCCACTTTCTTTTGCTCTCAGAAGCCAAGTCTTTTAGATTAGACATGTCTCCCCAGACCTTAGACCAGTGTAACCTCATTATACTGGCATGCCCTGCATACTCCCTAAGAGTCCCTGAGTCACCCAAATGGTGACATCTGACAGATGTCAAAACGGAGGCATACAGTAGCTAAATGCCCTATACAATTGCACAGTTAACAAGCAATAGAACAGGAATTCAAACCCAAACAAAACAGATTTTATAACTTCATCTTTTTCCTCCAGAGCAGCTTGTGGATTCGAACTACTGAAATTGTGATTAGTTGTAGTTATTATTAAGTTGTTAGATGCCACCGACTTGGTTCTGGCCCATAATGACACAATATAGGGTTCCCGAGGAGTTTCTGGTGAGCTTGAACCATGGACCTTGAGGTTCAAACTGACTTTGCAGTCCAGCGCATTAACCCACAGTGTCACCGCCCGACACTAATCCATTATGCCACCAGGGCTCATTTTCATAATGTGTATATGAAACTATTTCCACTCAAAGTGTAATCCTCAGAACAGACTCAGTAGCACCTGGGAGTCTGTACCCCAACCTGCCCTGTACTCTGCACTGAATCTCTACACTCTAGTGCCTTAGATTTGGACACCTGGATAGCAGTTCGAATCTTGAGCTATAGAGAATATTAACCAACCATATTCCATGCTCTTATCTTGAGAAGTCCTTATATAGGGTCGCTATGAGTTGGAATAGACTCAAGGGCACTTACCAGCAACAACATCTTGAGAGGTTACAAATCTGAAGCCCAGAACATCTTAAAGCTACACAGAGACTTCGTATGAAACTAAAGTAGAACTCACGTTTTCTAAAATCCATCTGACCTTGAACTAAGAAGTAGACTTACATACACTGATCAAGTTAACATAAAACTGAATAAACCCAGTGTTTTATGAAAGTGCAGATTTTTTTCTTCAAAGCATACCTGCTGAAAACACGTCCCAAACTATACCTTTCTTTAAAACCTTTCTAAAAGGGAAAAGATAGGGGCAGAGACCAAAATAGAAAACATTTTGAAAGTAACTTTGCTGATCTACTTTGTGTGCTGTTAAAGTTTGTGGTTTTCACATAAGCCTGAAAATAGAAGAAAAATTCATAATTAGGAGACTTGCTTATGGTTTGCAGGGATTTAGAATTTTAACTATAAATATAAATTAACAAGTACTTAATGTTCTTTTCAAAAACAAGATCTTAGCAGTGATAGTCTATCAAGCACTCTTACCAAAAGCTGAAAGCGCAGCAATAAAATCTCATTCCAGGCTGAGACCAGACACAAAAGTCAGAAGTGATGAAGTCATTATCGTTTGCTAGATTAAAAACACTCAGTCTCAATAACAACTCAGACCCAGTTCAGAGTAACAGCTTCAGTCTATCAGAGTAAATATTTTATGTGCCAAAATATGTTGGGTACACAGTCTGTACCAAATTATGTGTTTAATTAGCTGCATTTCATCAGATGCCTTTGTACCAAGGCTATCTCTTCTATATGACTTTTTTTTTTTTCATATAAAGTGAATAAAACAGTCACTGAAAATGCCTACATTTAGGAAATAAGACCATAATTTCACCTTCAAAATTCCTTGACTTAATATTTTTTATTCAAAGTTTTTCTTTTTAAAACAGAGGATTGTTTTTTTCATTTTCATTTTTAAAAAAAAATTACATTTTAGTTTCAGGTAGACATACTACTGTGTAAGAGAACTGTCACTGTCACTACTGAAGCTCTTTGATAGTTACTTTGTATCATGATGTTATCTAGTATCTCAATACTGCTATGTTGTTGTTAAGTGCCGTCGGTTTTGACCTATAGTAACCCTGCAAAGGGTTTCCAAGTAGCAGTTGGTGAGCTTGAATTGCCAACCTTGCAGTTCAAACCGACTTTGCAGTCCAGCGCATTAACCCACAGTGCCACACCAGGACTCCAAACTGCTATGAGACAGGTATAATTAGCACTGTTTAGAGTAGGGACCCAAGGTCCAAAGTCAGGAAACCACCTATGCTTTTCAACAGAGTGGCAGCATTTGGATTTGAACCAAGCTCTGAGTCCCAATCACAACACCAACCAAAAATGATCCTAAATCCTGTGGGACAAACATCCAAAGTCTGTGAAACTGAGAGTGAACTTTTTTGCCATCTAACAAGTGGAAGTTTACACAGACAACATGGACTTATAAGGAATGAGAAATTAAATTTTAAAAAAATGTTTAAAAGCAAAAACTTGTCATTAAGTCAACTCTGACTCATAGTGATCCCATGTGTGTCAGAAAAGAACTGAACTCCTTAGGATTCTCAATGCTTGAGTTTCTAGAAGTAGTTTGCCCTTCTTCCAAGGAGCCTCTTAATGAACTCAAACCTCCAAACTTTCAGTGAACAGTAGAGTTTGTTAGCCATTTACACTATTCAGGTATTCCTTAAATGATGATGGCCACCCTCATCCTACCATAGCCCAAGAAAAATCACATGGTTACAGCTCTCCTCACATAAAAGAAGATGGGCATCGTTCTACAGGGTACAGGTCCAACCAGGAGCAGGCCAGATTCATCCAGTCAGGGAAAGGACAGCAATTCTCCTCAGCACAAATGACAGCAATGCAATGGTTTGAACAGTAGTACATCAAGCTGCCCCAGGGAGAGAGTCTCCAATCTTCCCCTCAAATGGGTCCCACTGCATTGGATCTTATCCAGAGCTGCCCACACTCAGGAACTGGTACTTTCATGCGAAGTAACCCACTAAATCCCTCCATAAATAACAGAGGTCAGTCACTCTGAAAGCATAGCATTTAAACCTACATTCAAACATCACTTCCATAATCAGGTAGCCTAGTTTTAAGACCTACAAACATCAAGTAACTTATCATACAATTTGGCAACTTTGAGAAATGAGATCACATTATAACTTGGCATTTGTTTAGGAGTCCCAGGCTCCAAAATGAGTGTGTCCTAGTTGCACTTGTCAATACTGCTACCCCAACACAAATTCTACCTATTCTTGCAGGCATTATTCAAACCCAGCCTCCTCCAGGAGCCTTCTTAAGAGGTTCCAGCAGTGTCGGATTACCTAATAAAACATCAAGGTAACCGTGAGCCTATTTACAAATCTGTAGTGAATAATTTCACATTTTTCACATCAAAGACTCTGCTTTTAGGTATGATTGGCATCAGCCTCTCTCCGAACCCCAAATCATCTTTCTACAGAATCAAAGCTTTTTTTCAAATTTGCAATCCCTGATAGGGATGGAGTATTCGATAAGTAAGGTAAGCACAGATTTACTTGTGTTTACTTACTAAGCTTTGGTGAACAGTTTCACATGTGAACTCATTGCTCCAGTTTCTCCGAGTCTGAGTCACTGACTTTGGTACATAACCATTAACTGCCCTGTGTGTAAGGTTACCCTTAGTTACATATGTGTCTCATCTCCTGGAGATCAGTCACTAATACAGCAACTTCTTTTTTCTTTCCCACAATAATGGACAACGGTTGACGTAGTGAAGGACAAAGCTGAGTCAGGTAGGCTGCTTCAGCCAACCTCCAATAGAATGACCACAATCCAGACTGTGAGGTACAGGAAAGTGGTCCAGAGTAAATTGACTCTGCCAAGTGGATGTTTGTCAACAAGACTCACTGGGGACTAACAGCTCATTAATTTTACAATTAAACTGCCAAATCATTAATTTACAGGAAGCAGATAGGGATACAGGGCGAATGCAGAGTAGATATATTAGAGATGGAGACAAAGCATTCGTTCCAAACAGTTTCTGCAGGGGCAGACATTCAAAGAGACTGGGAGAACAAATGCTGTTGTAAGATCATGCTAAGTCTCAACTTTATGCAAGCAATATGGAGAAAACCAGACATACATAACCAGCCTAGTTGATTCTTCTGACCCATGTGTATCAGAGTAGAACTGTGCCCTGCAGGGTTTTCAATGGATGGTTTTTCATAAGTAGCTTTGCTAGGCTTTTCTTCTGAGGCTACTTTGAGTAGATTCAAAGTGCCAACCTTTAGGTTAGTAGCTAAACATATTAACTATTTGTACCACCCAGGGACTCCCAAAACAGCATAGTATTTCCCAGTAACCATCTCTTTGTGTTCAACATTTCCTTTTCCTTTCACTTGAAAAGATAAGAACAGCTCTGCTTTTCCCTTTCAGGGCAACTTACAAATGGGAGAGGAGGCCAGTCAACATCCCCAGAGGTGCAAACCCTTAGTCAGAAGTCACTTCCTAAATGAGCTGTCTCTGCACCCCTGTCCTTGTCACAAGCTCATCTTCCAAAGGAAACCAAACAAAAATGGATATGAAGTCAGGAGAAATGAACTGTTACTGCCATCAAGTTGGTTTAGACTCATAGCGACCCTGTATGGGGTTTTTGAGGAGAAGCTGGTAGGTTTAAACTGCCAACCGTGTGGTTCCCAGTCCAGTGCCGATCCTACAGCACCATACCAGGAGTCCGGATGAAGAAGAGGCTTGTGTAATTAATTAATGGATCATCTCGGACTATTGTTAAGGACTCACTTATCAATTTGTCAGAAGCTCTTTGTTGACTATGAACAGAATCTTCTAAATTTCCAGCAACATGTGATACAACTGAGGAAAATCATTTTTAAAAATGTTTAGTTAAATAGAAAATACTAGAGACCCCAGTGTTTCCTGAAATTATACTATCAATGCTAGAGGTGATAAACAGATTTACTTGTGTTTACTTACTAAGTAACAGTAAGTAAACAAAAGCAGCATATCTTTGAAAAGCTACGCATAGTTGTCAATGAAGTGTCACTGTTAGAGTTGTTTTCCAGCAGACTTTGATTTTTAGAGCAGCTTTCAGTTTACAGGAAAATTCTGTAGCTAGCATAGAGTTCCCATATCCCCTCTGTATACAGTTTGTCCTTTTAGTAATGCCTTTCATTAGTGTGGTGCATTTGTTACAATTGATGAACCAATATGGATACATTAATTAAAGCTCTTAGTTTACACTAGGGTTCACTCCGTGTGTTATACAGTTCTATAGCTGGTAAATACATTAATGTCATATGTTCACTATCACAGTATCATATAGAATAATTTCACTGCCCTAAAAATGCCCAGCACTTCATTTATTCATCCTTTCCCTCCTTCCCTTAAGCCCCTGACAACCACTGATCTTTTCATTGCATCTATAGTTTTCTCTTTTCAGATGTCATATGGTTGGAAGCATACAGTATGCAGCATTCTTCACACTGGCTTCTTTCACTTGCATTTAAGATTCCTCCATGTCTTTTTTTTTTCTCTCTCTCTCTATGTCTTTTTGATAATACATTTGTATTGCTGAAAAATACATCTTTATATGGAAATACCACAATTAGTTTATCCATTTACCTACTGAACAACATCTTGGTTGATTCTAAATGTTGGCAATTATGAATAAAACTGCAATAAACATTCACAGGCAGGTTTTCATGTGGACATAGTTTTCAGCTTATTTAAGGAATACCCAAGCATGTAATTGCTAGACCCTATGGGAGTCCTGGTTTGGCGCAGTAGGATAAGCACTGGAAGACAAGGTTGATTTGAACCAAAAGGTGGCAGTTTAACTCCACCATTCACTCCTTGGAAACCCTGTATAGGGTTACTATGAGTCAGAAACAACTCGACAGCACTTAACAACAACAACATGTAGAGCAACAGAAACTCTCATACAACGTTGGGACTACAAAATGATAGTCACTTTGGAAGATAGTCTGGCAGCCTCTTACATGAGCTTACTGTTACTGTTATTGTTAAATGCTGTCAAGTTGATTCCAATTCATAGCGACCCTACACAGGGTTTCTGAGGAGCAGTTGGTAAGTTTGAACCTATGACCTTACAGTTCAAACTAACCTTGTAATCCAGTGCTTATCCTACAGTGCCACATCAGGACTCCACATACTGGCCAGTATTTGGTGTTGTCAGTAGTAGTTTGTTATATTTAATTTAAAACTTCAAAATATCACTTGAAAATGCAATATTTTTCAGAGAGATTATTGTGTATGCTTTAAAAACATAGATATAAAAGAGAGGGCATATGCACAAGAACACCCACACTTGCAGATAATACCCACTGGACCTGGCTTCAATGACTGGATGAACAGAGCTCAACTAGAAGAAGAAAGAAGAGGAAAAAAAGAGTAATCTGATACAATTTGATGAACTTCACATACACCTATGGTTGCAGTAGCTCAAAAGAGGGAGCACATCTTTACAGTGAGAATCATTCCCACCCCCTCAATACACAGGGTAGACAGGGATGGGCAACTTGGACATTGGTTACCCAAAATGGGGGGAGGGCTACAAAGGCAAGAAGTGACTGGCTTACAAGCTTTCAAGAGGGAGCCTAGATCCAGAGGGCGTGGAGGAAGGTAGACTCTCCACTGAGTCTTATCCAATCTGTCTGCATGGGGCTGACGAAAGGTAATGAGGATAGGTCCCTTGTGGTACAATAGTGAATAATTGTTATCAGGACTGGCTGTGAGGGGTAGAAATGTAAAGGTAGATGTTGTGTAGCAAAAGGAGGGGAGTGATTGACCTTGCAGTCCAGAAGAGGAGGTCCCTGGGACCATCAAGGGAGAAGAGCAGAGTGTGGGACCCTACCCAGAGAAGCAGCGATGCCAGAGATGGAGGCAGAGATGATAACATGGAGAGATGGAGTGGCTGAGGACTCTAGACCCAGACAGGGAGAGGGGCTGTATACTGATGACCAGGGGGCAGGCATGCGGAGTGTACCCTTTGGTTGGTGGATGATGCATGGAGAGTATGCATGGCAATAAAATGATATACAATAGGATGAATGTAAAGCTAATGTTCTCCCATGTAAACTATCACATAATTCGTAATAAAACATTTTTTTAAAAAAACATAGATATATGGCCACTGAGCTAGCTAAAAGTTGCCAGAATAGATACACAGGAGCCATTAATTAGGTTAGTTCTTGATGCTTCTCAGGAATGTGTAGTAAGATGTGTAAAGAATAAAGCTCGCAGAGCCCAATGGTTATTTCTGATGGCATGACTGAACAATTATAAATTCTCAAACTTCCCAAACACTGAACTTTAAAGACTCTTAAAAGATGGAATATTAATGAATTGACATCTAGTAAAATAAAGATATCAGCAAAACTGATAGAAAATTTGTTTAAAATGCCAGCAGATAATAATGGAGCACTTTTTAAAGAAATGATCCGCTACCAATGGTCCTGGTGAGTGGGAATAAAGGACCTCACAGTGGTTAAGTGAAAGGTTGGTGGTAAGAAACCCCAGTTACTCTACAGGAGAAAGATAGGGAAGTTAGCTTCTGTGAAAATTACAGTTTGGAAAGCCCTGTGCACCAGTTCTATGGTGTCCTATAGGATTGCTATGAGTCAGAATTCTCTCAACAGCAATGGGTTGAGTTGGGTTTGGATTTGGATGCTTCTGAATGGAGAAATGACTTGCAAGGATAAAATTCTGGATGTGAAGTTATTTTAGGAAGAACTTAAGTTTAGTATGCTCATATTTGCATGCTGTGTCTGTCTGTACAACTGTGATGTAAACTTTTTCTTGTTGTGAATAAGTGCCATCAAGTCAGTTCCAACGCATAGCGACGCTATATAGTTTCCAAGGAGCAGTTGGTGACCTTGAACCTCCAACTTTTCTGTTCAAACCAACTTTGCAGTCTAGCACATTAGCCCACAGCATCACACCAGGATTTTTAAAACCTGTCTACATAAATCTAAACACCTTAAAAGAGTATATGAGAATTCTATGTAAACTTACAGTCAATTCATAATTTTTTAATAGTTGGGTTTTTGTAAGTCTCCCTGATTAGTACCACTTGGAGATTGGGCTTACATTAATGAAAAATATGATGCTTATAAAAGACATTTCAAACATTTAAACCAAAGGTTTCAAAAAAAATTTTTTTTTAATTAGTAACATTTTTTCTTTCTCACTGACACACTGATGACCTCTTAAACATCAATAAAATATGATAAGTGCTTACGTAACTATTGGAAGATTTGGGGAGCAAAGGAAAAGGAAAATCAACCACTGATGTTTAGGGATCAGAAGTCTGAAAAAATCACAGCAAGCCTCTACTGATGACTCAGATGCCTGCAGCACCAACGCAAGTAGAAGAATTCCCAGAAGTCTCAAGAAACCTCATGACTGCCATTTATACACTCACCTGCTGACAGAGAATATATTATAAAAGTTATACCCATTAATAGTTAATAATCATTAATAATCCCTAGCCTACCCCAAATCCTGTAGGCTAGGGATTCTGGAAAATCTTGTTCCCAGACATCTCCCTTTGAAATGCCGTGAACAAGCCTCCCGAATATTACAGGGAATGAGGAAGATGGTGACTTCCCAATAAATCATCTGCACAATTGCTTTGAGGATTGTAGCACATAACCTTGTTCACAAGTCTTCACTCCTTCCTTAATAGAATTACACATCCACACTCTTTCCCATGAGACTTTGCAGTGCCTCCCACTGTGAGCAAGTGTATATTCCAGCTCACTCATATTGGACTTGGCCATGTGACTTAACTGGTGGTCAATGGAACATTAGCGAGCATAACATATGCAGAGTCTTTAAGCTGCTTTGTGATTTGGCTTGCCCACTTGCACTCCAAGGGTCTGTCAAAAGAAAAGGAAAAAAAAGGAGCTACTGGCACTGAAGAAAGCGACTTGAACTTGATTCAGAGCCTGGAGCCAAGGTTAGCCAGTCCTGGAGTCCAGCTGAGTCATAGGAAACCCACAGACTCATGAGGTAGAAAAAGAATATTTGTTAATGTAAGTCCCTGGGATTTTGATTTTGTTTATTATGCAACAAAAAGTAATACAAGGATCAAATGTACAGTATCTAAAACAGTGCTTAGCCATGGTAACCTTAGTATTTCAGGAATCTTTAAATTATATTGCACTATAAAATTGCAACACCTTCGGGGTATTTAAAGATATATGTATAGCAGGTATGAAGTGCTATGTGGCTCAATATGTAAAATAGTCACATTTTTTGCTTTTTTCTAAATCAAATTTAATCAGCACCCAGTATTATCATTGGTAAGAAGTCTAACAGTTATATTTTCTCCAGCCCCAGCCCCATCCCTTGCATAATACAAAACACTGGGTCTTGCCTGGTTCCAAATAATAGGGAGGAAAGGAAGGAGACAGGCTTTCAGATAACTTATGAAAATAATACTAATTTCAAAAGCATATTTCATACCTTTCTAGAATACCTAAGGCCTAAGACCTCAAAAATTTATGAGCAACACATGTTCTGTACATTGTTAGTCTCTCTCGAGGGAGTAAATGTCACCCATTGTCCTAATTTATATTTATATTCTTAATTACTTAAATTAGAATTAGAATTAAAAGGATTTTACAGGGCTATTTTGAAGTAATAGTGATTTAAAAAAAAGAAGATGGTCTATCACCATTTTAATTTAATGTATCCTTTAAAAAATGTAATCAGAGTAGTTTGAAAAGGCAGAAAGGATTTGTCTTAAGTGATATACAACAAGTTTGTGCATATGCAATTAAGTATACATCAGAATAAGTACATAGAAAACCATTCAAAGGATAGCATCATTCTTTGAAGGGCAATTTGGCAATACTTTTAAAGAGCCATAAAGTGTTTACATTCATGGACCTCATAATCTCACTCTTAAGAATAAATCTAAACCAATAAATCAAAAGAAAAAAAATTATACTTATAATAATTTTACACTCAGTATTACTAGTAATGAAAAAGTAAAAATAATATAAACATTCTACAATGAGAAAGATTTAGTAAGTTTTGGTATGTGAATTTTATAGGCTATTATGCAGTATATTAAAAATAAATACTGTCCAATCATAAAATTTAACAGAAAGAATATTCTGCATTTCCCAAAGGAAATACACGCAAAGCAAGTTAAGTGGAAAAAACCTTACAGTATAAATTATGTGATTACTTATGGATTATCATTAGAAATGGTTCATAGACAAAAGAGCTCCAGTGTTGTATTTTATATTCTAAATTTTTAAGGCGCATTTTGTAAAAGTAAGATCATCAGTCAAAACTTTATGCCATTTCATGCTGAAAAAAATTATGTTGGTCCCTATAAAGAGTAGCAAAGGATGGTGGGTATGTTTCCAAATTCTGTGACCAGTCACTATTACTAACTCTCTTCCCCAAGATCAGCCAAAAATACAAAGAAAAGTGTGAGAAATCCCTAAAATGAAGACAATGAACTGTTTTGAGCTGCTATGGAAGGGAAGAAGTGATTTTGCCAATAGAGCATTTGTTCTTATTAGGTACCATCAAATTGATTCACATTCAACCTAGTGACCCTATAGAACACAATAAAACTGCTCCCTAGGGTTTCTGAACTACAACTCTTTACATCCTGGTGGATTCAAACCTTGTAGCTAGCAGTACACATTGAATCCATTCTGTCATCTCCTGGTGGAGAAGATAAAATAACCAAAGTGTTGGTAAGAGAAATAGTGACCAACCATACCTACAACAACTCAGACCTCTGGTCCAAGGGATCTCAAGAGGGAAAGAAAATCAGTGGCAAAAGTGACTGTGAAATGCTGTGAAAAAACAAGGCAACCAGCTTTAGGAAGTCCTAGTGTGGTACTGTGGGTTAATGTGCTGGACTGCAAAGTCTGTTTGAAATGCGAAGTTGGAGGTTCAGGCTCACCAGTGGCTCCTCAGAAACCCTATATAGGGTGGCTATGGGTCGGAACCAACTCAATGGATCTTAACAACAACAACAACAACTTTGGAAACTTACTATACTTAAGAGCATCACTACCAAAAGTTGCTCTTCCCTGAAGAGAAATAAAACAAAAAGAAAGCAAAGCCCTGCCTTAAGTTCTTTTTTAAGAGTGAGGAGTGACTGCTTTTCCACTGGTTGGGCTTCTCCACACTAGTGCTCATGAATGTACCTCTGCCCCCATACCCTGACAGAGTGTGATGACAGAGACCAGAGTCTGCTCTTCATTCATATGCATTGCCTGACTGAGTAGAACAAACCACAGAAAACAAGCCACAGACCAAAATAATAATATAGTTCAGAAGCCTACTACTCTGGAAGGGATTGCATTAGAAGTTCCTGGATAAAGTGGGATAAAAGCACAAAACTCAAAATCATAGAAAAGATCAGACTTAATGATCAGGTAGAGATAGGAAGAGCCTCAATACTATCGCCTGGTCACCCTTCAGGTCTGGAACTGAACTGGAACATTATGGTTCAAACCCACCACCATGGTTCAATTTTCAGCCAAACAATAGATAGGTATATAGGGGAGAAAACAACAGTAGTGAGGTACACACCATAAAATGGTCAACCATTTTAGATCAAAAGGGCAGTAAATACCCAAAGACAAAGTTAATAAGGGTTATGAAGAAAGAGGAATGGAAACACGAAACACAGGGAGGAAGAGGGATAAGTGATATCACATTCCGAGAAGTGCCATCATTGAGATGAAACAAAGTGCACAATTTGTTGGATATAAACCCCCCATGAATCCTGCCTCATCAACATAACAAAGACAACCCATTCCCAAATGCTATTATTAACACAAGTATTGTTATTGTTAAGTGCCTTCCAGTTGGTTTCAACTCAGCGACCCTGTACAGGGTTTCTGAGGTTTTCTTAATTCTTTGCAGGAGCAGAAAGTCACATCTTTTTCCCGTGGAATGGCTGGTGTGCAGCATATATTTGGGGGAATAATTCAATTCTTAACAGTGGCCTCACATATAAAAAGAACGAAATGTTGCTCAGTCCTGTGCCACCCTCACAATAGTAGGTATGTTTGAGACCATTTTTGCAGCTACCATGTCAGTTAATCTTGTTGAGGGTCTTCTTTTTCATTGACTCTCTAGATTATCAAGCACGATGATTTTCTCCATGATTGGTCCCTCCTGATAACATGTCCAAGGTAAGAAGATAAAGTCTTGCCAGCCTCACAGCTAAGGAGCATTCAGCATACTTCTTCAAAGACAAATGTTTGTTCTTCTGTCAATCCATAGTATATTCAATATTCTTCACCAACACCGTAATTCAAATGTATGGATTCTTCTGTCTTCCTTCTCACATGCATATGAAGCAATTGAAAAGATCGTGGCGTGGATCAGGAATGCCTTAGTCCTCCAAGAAACATCTTTGGCATTAATGGTTGGTACATATAGTACTGTTGAGTATTTTAGAAAATTGACATAAATATTAACCTACCACATGAATCCTTCTGTAATTTATTTCTTTTCATTTAACACTGTTAAATTATAGTTTAATCATTTCAACTGATATATATATATATATATATATGTTGTTGTTGTTGTTGTCAGGTGCCATTGAGTCAGAACCGACTCATAGCGACCCCATGCACAGCGGAACGAAACAATGTCCGATCCTAGGCCAATCTCACTACCGCCGCCACACTTGAGTCCATCAATGATGCCACCTGGCCAATCCATCTCGTTAGGGGTCTTCCTCTTTTTATCTGACCCTCCACCTTACCCAGCATGACATCCTTTTCCAGTGACTGTTTCCTCCGGACAATATGTCCAAAATAGGAGAGACGAAGCTTAGCCACCCTGGCCTCCAAGGAACACTCTGGCTACACTTCTTCCAAAACAGATCTATTGGTTTTTTAGGCAGTCCATGGCACTTTTAGTATTCTCCTTCAACACCACAACTCAAAGGCATCAATTCTTCTACGATCTTCCTTATTCACTGTCCAGCTTTCGCATCTATATGAAGCTATTGAAAGCACCATGGCCTGGGTCAGGCGCACCTTAGTCCTCAAGCTGACATCTCTGCTCTTCAATACTTTAAAAAGTTCCTGTGCAGCAGATTTGCCCCGTGCAATACATCGTCTGATCTCTTGACTGCTGCTTCCACGAGTGTTGATAGTTGATCCAAGAAGAATGAAGTCCTTGACAACTTCAATCTTTTCTCCATTGATAAGAATGTTGTTTATTGGTCCAGTGGTGAGGATTTTTGTTTTCTTTACATTGAGATTAATCCATATGGAAGGCTGTGCTCTTTGATCTTCATAAGTAAATGTTTCAAGTCCTCTTCACTTTCAGCAAGCAAGGTTGTATCATCTGTATATCACAGGTTGTTAATGAGTCTTCCTCCAATCCTGACGTCACATTTTTCTCATATTATTTGCTCAGCATACAGGTTGAATAAGTACGGTGAAAGAATACAACCCTGTCTCACACCTTTCCCAATTTTAAAACATTCAGTGTTCCCATGTTCTGTTCAAACAACTGCTTCTTGGTCCAGGTACAGATTTCTCATAAATACAATGAAGTGTTCTGGAATACTCATACTTCTCAATGTTGTCCATAGCTTGTCATGATCCACACAATCAAAAGCCTTTGCATAGTCAATAAAGCATGGGTAAACATCCTTCTGGTATTCTCTGCTTTCAGACAAGATCCATCGGACATCAGCAATGATATCTCTCATTCCTTGGCCTCTTCTGAATCCAGCTTGAACCTATGGAAGTTCTCTGTCAATGTATGATTGTAGCCGTTTCTGTATTACCTTTGGCAATTCTTTATATATATATAAAGAGAGAGAGAGAATCCTAGTGACATTGTAGGATCAGCACTGGACTGGGAACCACAAGGTCCACAGTACAAACTCACCAGCTGCTCCTTGGAAACCCTGTACAGGGTTGCTATGAGTCTGAACAGACTCAATAGTACACAACAACAACAGTGTGATGCTATAGAATAAGCAATGGACTGCTAACTGAAATGTAGGTAGTTCAAACCCACTAACTACTCCTTCTCGGAAACCCTGTACAGGACTGCTGTGAATTGTATCCAACTCTACAGCACTTAACAACAACCACAAATATATTTATATATACATACACACACACACATGAAGGTGAGGCAAAAGTTATTCACACTCTGGTGATATTAAAACACCATCCATGTCCACAGCTAATGACAACATTGAGTATGATGTGAAATGATTCTGTTGAATAGACAAGAGACAGTGGATTATGTGGCAAATCATTTGCAAATCAGCCATGGCTCTGCCTATGAAATAATCTATGACAGACTTGGGTTTCGAAAAGTTTGTACAAGACGAATACAGAAACAACTCATGGAAGACCACAAGCAGAGCGTTCGGACATCTGCAAACAAAATTTGGACTGATGCTCAAAGGAAGGTAACAGTTTCTTCAGAAAAATCATTACTAGTTTTCAGACATTGATTCGTTACTATGCACCTGAGAGTAAACAGCAAAGTATGGAATGGAAACATCCTCAATCTCTGACCAAGAAAAAGTTCAAAAGTCAACCATCCACTGGAAAATTGATGCTTGTGGTTTTCTCAGATTCTCAGGGGCCAGTAATGAAACACTATCAGAAAAGAAGGTTCAAGAATCAACAGTGCATATTACAGTGAGATGCTCACTGAAGAGCTAAGCCTAAACTTCAGATTAAACACAAAAGACTGCTATCCAAGTACTTTGTGATCTTTCATGACAGTGTACATCCACACACCTCTGCCCACACTGTTGGTACTCTGCAAAAGCTTCCTTTTAAGTTGTTAAAACATCCTCCCTATAGTCCTGATCTTGATCTATCAGAATTTACCTGTTTGTTCACCTGAAAGCAGTCCTTCAAGGATGAACATTCACCTTTGATGAAGAAGTTAAGAAAGCAATGCATTCATGGTTAACAGTTCAGACTAAAACATTTTTAATAAGGGACTACAAAAGCTTGTTGACAGATGGACAAAGTATATATTGAAAAGCAAGAAGATTATGTCAAAAAATGATCCATTTGTCTTTTCTAAAAGGTGATTGAAAAAAATTCTACAGCCAGAGTGTGGGTAATTTTTTACTCTCCCTTGTGTGTGTGTGTGTGTGTGTGTGTGTGTGTGTAAATATAGAAAGAGAATGAGCCCTTGTGTGGCACTGTAGAATAAACAACCTTGGACGACTAACCACAAGTCAGCGATTCAAACCTACCAATCGCTCCTTGCAGACCCTGTACAGGATCATTATGTATCAGAACCAACTTGAAGATGGCACTTAGCAACAACAACTGCAACACATAGATGTTGTTGTTGTTGTTGTTAAGTACCATGGAATCGGTTCCGACTCATAGTGACCCTACATAGGGTTTCCAAGGCTGTAAATCTTTATGGGAGCAGACCGCCTCATCTTTCTCCCATGGAACTGCTGGTAGTTTTGAACAGCCGACCTTGAGGTTAGCAGTCCGATTCATTACTACTACGCTACCAGAGCTTGTTGTTGCTAGGCATGCATATATTGATTTTATTGCTAGGTGCCATCAACTCAGTTCCAACTCAGAGTGACTCTACGTCTGATAGAGCTACATATGCACTGCCCTGTCCTTACATCTTTACAATTGTTATTTTTGAGCCCATTGCTGCTGTCACTGTGCCAATCCATCTCATTGAGGGTCTTCCTTTTTTTTTTTTCCACTGACCCTCCACTTTAACTAACATGATGTCCTCTCCAGGGTCTGGTCCCTCTTGACAACACGTCCAAGGTACAAGAACTAAAATCTTACCATCTTTAGCTTTTAAGGAGCATTCTGTTTGTTCTTCTGACAATCCATGGTGTTTTCAATATTCTTCTCACATACCATAATTCATATATTCATACATTGATTCTGCTCCATTCTTCCTTATCCATTGTCCAGCTTTCACATGTATGTGAAGCGACTGAAAATACCATGGCTTGGGTCCATAGTACCTTAGTCCTCAAATGGACAACTTTGCTCTTGGACACTTTAAAGAGGTCTTGTGCAGCAGATTTGCCTAATGAAGTATGTTGTTTGATTTCTTGACTGCTGCTTCCTATGAGCAATGATTGTGGAGCCAAGCAAAATAAAGTCTTTGATAACTTCAAAAGTCTTTTCTCAGTTTATTGTAATGTTATTTATTGGTCCAGTTGTTAAGATTTTCATTTTCTTTACACTGATGTACAATCCATACTGAAGGCTGTAGTTTTTGATATTGATATGTAAGTATTTCAAATCATCTCTGCTCCAGAAAGTAAGGTTGTGTTATCTGCATATTGCCATTATTAATGAGTCTTCCTTCAATCCTGAAGCCACATTCTTCTTCATATAACCCAAATTCTTGGGTTATTAACTCAACATACAAATTGAATAAATATGGGGAAAGGATACAACCCTGGTGCATACTTCTTATTTTTAAACCATTCAGTATCCCTTGTTCTGTTCAAAAGACCACAGATATTCAATATGACACCATTTTTATCCATTCGTCTATTATTGTTGTTAAATGCCATCGAGTCGGTTCTGACTCATGATGACCCTGTATAGAACAACTAGTGAGTTTGAACTGCTGACCTCACAGTTCAAACCAACCTTGAGGTTGAATGCTCAGGACTCCAGCCTAAAAAGAAGTTCGACAGATTCTAAAATGCTTTAGTTTATGAGGGCCAGCATGCTACATATACATTCTGTCTACTATAAGCACTACTCCGAAGACCATTTTTACTTTTCTCATTATGCATATTTGTAAGCATTCTATGGGGCACAGATCTAAAGTTTAAGGATCTTAGCTCATACTAGCTATTGTTTTCTATAATGATATACCAATTAATACTGCAACCAACCAGCAATGTGTAAGAACTTCTAATTTCCCTCATCTTTGGTAATGGTTAGTATTTTAACACTTTTGATGAGTATGAAATGCTGTATTTTCCGATTTTAAGTTCCTAGACTAATAGTTGACTTGAACCTTTTTTCATGTGTGCATTGGCCACTCAGGTTCTTATTCTATTAATTGTCTGTTCATATCTCCTGCTCATTTTCCTAATGGGCTATCTTTTTTCTTATTAACTTATAGAAATTATGTGTGTACTCTGAATACTAACTCATGGTTCCTTTGTTGTTATTGTTGTTGTTAGGTGCCATCGAGTTGGTATCGACTCATAGCGACCTTATGCACAGCAGAACGAAACACTGCCCAATTCTGAGCCAACCTCACTACTGTTGCCATACTTGAGTCCATCGATGCTGCATCCTTTTAAATAACTGATCCCATATGGTGACATCTTTTCACTATGTTTTTTAAATCTTCTTTCATATAAAAATTTTTACATATCAAAATGTATCATAGATAAATATTTCCCTTTGTGATATGAGCATTAGAGGGCTTATCTTATTGATTTATAAGATCAGCTTTTTCATCTACCATATTTCTATGCATGCATAGAATATTTTAGTTTTCTGTTTCAATTTATCGGTCTGTTGCTCTATCTTTATGCCAGTTACCTTACCACTTTAATTACAATGGTCTGTAAAATTCCTGCTATCTGGTAAAGTATATTTCCCCATTCTTAATTATCTCTGCTATTCCTAGTCTTCAAATAAAATTTAAGACTGGTTTGCAAGTTTTATATACACACAAAAAAAATCTAATTAAAATTTTATTGAAATTACGCTGCATTATTAGGTAAATTAGAAAAAAAATGTTATTTTTGAAATATCATCTTCCTATTCCCTCTATAGTCAGTAGAATACACAGGAAGTGATGCTATGTGTCTTCTGAGGTTGTCATAAGAAGACTTACAGCTTCTGCTTGCTACAATGGAACACCCTCTCAGGTATGAAGTGAGAAGACCAAGGCATGTAGAGAGGCCATGTTTACGGTTTCAGTAAAGGCTCCCAGTTGATCTACCATCCAACTACCACATCAACTGCCAGCTGTGGCAGTGAAGCGTCTTTGATGTTCAATTTAGCTGAACTTCCAAATGACTGCAGCCCTAGCTGATAACACATGGAGCACATGGTTGCCCATCTCAGTTCAGAACTATAAGAAATAATAAAATGTTTGTTTGCTTCCTTTTAAGCCACTGAATCTTAGGGCTGTTGTGCAGCAATAGATAACTAAAAGAGGTGTTTTCCTTTTATTTTCTACAATGTTACTTGTATTTTAAAAGACAGCTCTTGTTTTTAATATCTTCTCTTGGACACTCTTGATGAACTTTTTATTAACCTAATATTTTATCAATTAATTCTTTCAGAGTTTTTGTTTTGTAGACTAGTGGTCCACAAATAATTAAAATTATTTTTCTTATTTTATTGACAGTTTCAATATAACCTAATTAGAAACAGAGATAAGAGTCATCTTTATGCTGTTTCCAATGTAAATGAGACTATTTCTATTATTTCATTACTAAGAACAATGTTTGTTTTGTGTTTTGGTAATATATTTGATCAGGTTATTGTCAGGTTTTCTTTAAAAGGATTGATGCAATTGAAGTAATCTTATAATGTTTTTCCTTTAATCTGTTAATTTATTAGGATTTTTTGATACTTTTTTCAGATGTTGAATCATCATTACTTTCCTAGATTAAACTGTACTTGTTCCCCATGTATTGCTTGTTTAAACATACTGTGGTATTAGATTTTCTAATCATTTAGGGTTTTAATACCTTTATTCATAAATTCTATTGATCTGTAATTTTTCCTTGTATTGTCTTTATCCAGTATTTGTATCATCAAGACTACAGTAGCCACATCATATATTGTCAGCAGTTTTCTTTCTTTTTCTTTTCTCTGACAGAATATATAGAAGATAGAGACTATCAGCTACTTCTGGGTGTTTTTAAAGACAGCACTTTCCACTGCTGAAGAGCCTCAATCGATAGGCTCCTTTTTTTTAATTAAACTGGATTTAGTTCTGTCCTCTTGAGCTACTAATGTTGCTGTTAGGTGCTGTCAAATCAGTTCTGATTCATAGCGATTCTGTACAGGGGTTCCTAGGATCAGCTGATAGGTGTGAACCACCGACCTCTAGTCCAATGATTATCCTACAGCGCTACGCCAAATGAAAAGTCTTCAATTAGTTTGGGATAGTGTTTATAGCTCTATGTACACCAAAAAAAATTAAAAATTAAAAAGTATTTCTTTCTTTTTTAAGTATTTCTTTCTTGAGTCAAAGCAACCCCAGTTGTTTCAACTAATTCTTCCAAAGGCATGACTATCATTGCTTCATAGTCTCGTCACTGAACATGCTCCTATGTGTTTATTATATCAACATTCATGGATAAAATTATAAGAGGAGATGATAGAGAATTGGAATAAAAGATGTGATCAAGCAATAGATGATTGTATGAGTGTTTGTCCCTCTTTTTCTGAGAGGAGGATGTTTTCAATATTTTCCATAAAATAATTGTCATAATCAGAAAAACTAGTGATATGGCGATAAACTTCCAAAAAAGAATATTGTAAGTTTATCTTAATTTCTTTTTATAAGAGCTGTTTGCAAGTGTTAATTTATTCATTCGAGGAGCTATAAGAATTTGCACTAAAACTGACCTTATTAAGAACTGTTCACTAAGATTACATTTCATGGCAGACACCAGATTGAAAATGAAAAACAATTCCCAATTTTCCAGAAGTTCTATATTCACAGCATAAAACATATGAATGGACTACCCAGTTTTATTTAACAATTGTATATGAGTGGATAAGCACTGGACTGCTTACTGCAAGGTCAGGTCTGTGGTTCACACCCACCAGCCACTCCTTGGAAGCCCTATGCAGGATTGCTATGAGTCAGAACCAACTCCATGCACTTAATGACAACAACATATAATTATTTCATTTACTCAGCATCCTAAGACCTTCTTCAAATTCTAAAATAAACATATGTGTCAAAGTTTTGTGTTATATCATTTATGTAATTCTGATGGCTCTATAGTGATAATAATGTCAAAAATTTTTCATTTATATCTGAACTTGAACAATCACTAAGTGACCAAACTTGCTATTGGTAAATATCAGCCAATAAGAAATCCAAATTTACATGCAGTTCAAGTTTACCCAGAGACTAATGAGCAGAACTCATCTGACCCTTGATTAATCCAAAAAATATTATTTTGAATTCTGTTTCCTTTGGATAAAGAAATATACCCAATACAATAGTTTTCAGAGCTTTTTAACATTTAGAAGATATTTTTAATATTTATTTTTCTATAAAGTTATCTATCTAAAACTAGCAAGATTAAGAATGCTAAAAATTAATACATTATAAGAAAATGTTAAAATAATAGTTTATATTATTAAATCAGAACTGACTCCACAGCACATAACAACAACAATTATTAATTAGGACTCCTGGTGTGACACTGTAGGATAAGCACCGGACTGCTAACCACAGAGTTGGAGGTTCAAACTACCATCCGCTCCTCGGAAACTTTATACAGGGTTGCTATGAGTGGGAATGTGCATTTATGAGGAGAATGTTAACTTCCCTTTGGAGCTCCTGGTAAGAGAGGGTTCCAAGGAACTTCTGTAAAGGAAAGACTAGATGTGACTTTGCAGTCTTGAATCCCATCTTTTGTTTTTGGGACTCTCTCTGTGCACATGGAATCCATTTTTTATGATTTCACAACTTTTATTTAGTCAATATACCCCAAGATAGAATTAATCATGTATGGGCAAATGAGTAGCACATGTTTAAACATAACACACGCATTAACTTCAATGGCATGTCTCTCTTCTTCCCCCTTTGCTGAAATCATTTCTGATATTTTGAGGGGTGATTTCTATTTTTAAAGCACAAACAGCTCTCTCTCGCATCCTTGCCTTCTCGCTTCCAAGATGACAAAGAAAAGGAGAAACAACGGCTTGTGCCAGAAAGGGTCGCTACCACGTGCAGTTGCGTACCCAAAGACAAGGCCAATAAGACGTTCGTAATTCGAAACATACTAGAGACTGCAGTCGTCTGGGATATTTCCGAAGCGAGTGTCTTCGATGCATATGCTTTCCAAGCTTATGTGAAACTACATTATTGTGTGAGCTGTACCATTCACAGCAAGGTGGTCAGAAACCGTTCTCGTGAAGCTTGGAAAGACCGAAGACCCCCCCACCCCAATTTAGTCTTGCAGGTGCTGACCCATGACCGCCACCAAAGCCCATGTGAAGAATTGAGCCCTTAGAGGCTGAAGTAAAACTAAGCTGCAAGAAAATACAATGAAAATTACACTTATTTGTGGCATGTTAAGTGTGTGTATGTGTCTGTGTGTCAGATAGGAAGGGGTTTGAGGTATGTCCAAGGGCCTCATAGTATTACCAAATACTCACGTGTGTGAGATGCCATCTTTTTTTTTTTTTTTTAATTGTAGGTAAGATGAGGGGGGCTACAAAAAACGTGGAAAAGTTCCATGTTTTATATGGTACAAATTGGTTGCTAGTTCTTCGTGTGTATAAAACTTAAAGTTATATTTGTTTATAGACTTATATCAGTTATTTTTTTCATGGGGTGAAAACATGTAGGACACTAGAGGCATTTCTAGATCTTTTTGTGGGAGTCTTGGTGTGGCGCAGTAAGGATAAGCACTGGAGTCTAAACCACAACATATTTGGTACTTTTCTGAGTCCAAGTTCCACATGCTACCCCTTACCCCATTACACAGCCATCTTTATGTCCATCTGTAGGTAAATCCCAGCTCTGCTACTTCTGCCTTTATGGCCTTGGATAAATCACATAACCTACTCCCAACCCAACCCCACCCCCTAAGGAGCTCTGGTAGCATAGTGGTTACGAATCGGGCTTTGAACCTCAAGGTCAGCAGTTCGAAACTACCAGCTGTTCCGCGGGAAGAAAGATGAGGCATTCTGCTCCCGTAAAGATTTACAGCCTCAGAAACCCTGTACAGGGTCACTATGAGTCAGAACCGACTCCAAGGTACATAACCACCACCACCACTCCCAACCACCACCAATAACATACACACACACACTGGGCTCCTCTCCCCAAGCCAAAAAAATCCTATTGGTATCAAGTTGAGTCTGACTCAGTGATCCTATCTGGCTCATGTTGAGTTGTTAGACCTGAGAATCGGAATGCCAGATTGGAGAGACCGCACCAGAAACACAGAGTAGTAAACGAAGAGTCTTTATTGCTGATCAGCGTCGGCAAACAGGCTAAAGAAAGCTCTCTAAGTTTTGCAGCCCCGAGCTGTCCATTGGGGCGGTTTAAAAGGCTAAAAATTCAGGATACCGAAGCAAAAAGCAAGGTTATTCTCTTGGAATGAAGGTTATTCTCTTGGAATGTCTCTGTAATCTGGCACCTGGTGTTTGTTTTCCAAGGTTGTCTGGGCGTATTCTGGGAACTGACACTCGTGGTTTATCTACATCTTGTTACATTGGTTTTAAGCATGCAGCTACAATTGGATATTGTTTGGGACATATAGCCTTTGAAACCTGTCAGTTGTTTTTTTGTTATTGTTGTTATTTGAAACTACTCAGGATATTTGGGGCAGGGGCAGACCTGGGGCAAGCTTTCTGGGGTACATTCTATTTTTGGTGTCTTATCAGAGTCAGTTGTGACCCATAGTGATCCTGTATAGGGTTTCCAAGGAGCCGCTGGTGAGCGTGAAACACTGACTTTACAAAGCAAACCAATTTTGCAGCCCCTGGCATAAACCCACAACACCACACCAGGGACCTAGTATCCGGCTCTACTGCTGTGGGTTAATGCACCACACTGCAAGGCCATTTGAACTACAAGATTGGTGGTTCAAGCTCACCAGCTGCTCCTCAGAAACCCTATACAGGGTCACTATGGGGACGGAAGCGACTCGACGGCACTTAACAACAACAACAACTATCCTAATATTAGGTCCTGGTGTACCACTGTAGGAAAAGCACTGGTCTGCTACCCACAAGATTAGTGGTTCAAACCCAACAAGTAATTCTTAGAAACCCTAGCTTTGAGTTGAAACTCAACATTCCTATTTAAATGTATTTTGGGGTTTAAATGTTAAGTGCCATCGAGTCTATTTTGACCCATAGCGACCCTGTATAGGGTTTCCGAGGAGCTGCTGGTAGGTTTGAATCACTGCTGTTGAGGTCCAGTGCATTATCCTACAGTACCACACCAGGACTCCTAGAACCTAGGACTCAATACCTTGAGATGAGCACAGTTAGCATGTTACAGAGAAAACAAGATGGTGTGTGCCAACATAGTGAGCTACTGGGAAGAGAGGGTCCAGTCTGTGGTAACAAAATCCTCAGTACCCTGGGTGAGTTGTGATTGTTGATTTTAAAGCAGTAACATAATACATGTACTTTTTTTAGCATCCTTAAAGGGATATGGAGCAGCTCCCAGGATCAATATTTCTGTAGCAAAATGTAACCAGAATAACCGCACCCATCAGAGATCAGAAGAATTCAATGGTGTGGTGCTGTAGGATCAGCACTGGACTACAAACCACAAGGTTGGCAGTTCAAATCCACCAGTTGCTTTTTGGAAACCCTGTACAGAGTCACTCTGAGTCAGAAATGACTCCACAGAACTTAAAAGAGTCCTGTAGGATTATAAGGTCAGTGGTTCAAACCCACCAGCTACTCCTCAGAAACACTACAGAGTCTCTAAAATTTGGAATTGACTTAAGAACAGCTACCATTACAAATTCTTGTGACCAAGGCCACAGTAGATAGTCAATGGGGAAAAAATGTAGAACAACAACTACAACAACAACAACAAAAAAAAAAACAGGTGTTTTGGACTGATAGAAACCTGGGAGTCCCCTTATGAAGTATCCTTTTAACTGAACCTGGCTGGAGGTCACCCTCAAATAACAGATATATCACCCAGGCATACTATGAGGGAACTTCAAAAAGTTTATGGAAAAGTCTATTTTCATTCTATTTTTACATGAACTTTTTGAAGGCTGCTTGTATATGTAAGTAGATTGTATACAATCTATTTTACCAGTGTTTACCCTAAAATAAAGATGAGAAGGGAAAGTGGCACCGAGAAGCAGAAATAATGGAGCAACCAGAACAGAAATATTAAGAATGTTGAAAACATAACCAATGTCACTGGAAAATATGTGTGAAATTGCTCAATGGGATCCTAATTTGCTGTGTAAACTTTCATGAAAACTTGATAAAGTATTTTTTAAATTGAAAAAAAAGAAAAATACATACAGTGAAACCTACGCAAGCTCAGGAAATCCACAGGACCACCTTGTTTTCCATGTCTCACAAGTCTTCTGGCCCTAACAGTCTTACCTTAACTATCTCTTCTGTTAGAAGAAAACATTCATGTTTTCTTCCTCTGACAGGTTACTGCCTTACACAGGTTCCGGCTTTCACAAGTTTTACTGTATGTGCAACCCATTGTGCATTGCCTCTTGACTTAATGCCTTCCATAATTATATAAATCCCAAACCTCATGGTTTAGTATTGAGCCAAAAACATGCCACATGTACATGACACTAAAGGATTTAACCTTGAAATGCATCCTACCAAATGGAACCCCTTTCCTTGCCAAAAGCTTTGCAGGCATCTGTCACAACATTTATCTCCCTTCTAGCAACGGAATCAGCAACTCACAATGATTTCTTACATCTGAATTCTGGGCCAACTCTCTCCCACTTCATCATCTACGGGTCTTCCCCACAAATGTATAGAACAGGTCTCTTTCTAAGCCCACCGAATTCACACCTCATCTTCTCTCCCTGATTCACAATGCAATGTTATTTTCTTATAAAATATAGAGTTGACATATACATTTCTGGCTTATTTATTAATTCAAACTTCTGTTGTATTAAATTATATTGTTTTAAATACTTCAGTTTTAAATTGTACATACTGTTTTCTTTTTAAGTAATTCACATACATGAAAACCTTTTTCTTTTCATTCAAAAAGAGCAGTTAAAAAGTAAAAAGTATGTTTCCTTCCCACACTAATCTACAAGTGCCCACTCCTCTTCTCCAGCGGTAACTACCAAAAACATTTTGTTGGGTTCTCTAAGATCTGCTCCTCTTCTTAAATGGCTTTGTTGTTGTTGTTGGTTCTGACTCATAGCAACGCTGCATAAAGTTTCCGAGGCTATAAATTTTTACAGGGGCTAAACGCTTCATCTTTCTCCTGCTATATGGTGATGCTATTAAGTGCTGTCGAGTCAGTTCCAACTCATAGTGACCCTGTATAGGGTTTCTGGGGAGGGACTGGTGAATTGGAACCTCCCACCTTGTGGTTTAAACCAACCTTGTGGTCAAGTGCTTATCCCACAGCACTACACCAGGGCTCCTAATTGGTGATAGACAGCTAGTATGTGAGAAGAATCAACAAAGTGAGATCTAAATTGAGGTGGTCTTACATGTTTCAATCACTATATTCAAATGAAGGAGTTCTGATAACATAATGGTTAGTGTTGGGCCACTAACTGAAAGATCAGCAGTTCCAAACTACCAGCTACTCTGCAGGAGAAACATGAATCTGATCCAGTAAAGATTTATTGCCTCAGAAACACTATACATGAGAACTATACAGGAACCAACTCCCCAGCACACAATCACCACCATTATATTCAAATGAAGAATCCCCTTTTCCTTCTACATGACCTCTTAGGCAAGTTCTATAACTTGCTGGGCACTTTCAATTTAATTTCTTTTAATGTTTTATTGTGAATTATGTGATAGTTTACATGGGAGAACATTAGTTTTATATCCATCCTATTGTATATCGTTTCATTGCCATGGTTACAATTCCCTCCATACATCATTAACCAACCAAAGGGTATACAGTATAAGCCTGCCCCCGGTGATCAGCACACAGCCCCTCTCTCTCTCTGGGTCTAAAGTCCCCAGCCGCTCCATCTTTCTATGCCATCGTCTCTGCCTCCATCTCTGGGGTCACTGCTTCTCTGGGTAGGGTCCCACTCTCCGCTCTTCTCCCTTGATGGTCCCAGGGACCTCCACTCCTAGACTGCAAAGTTAATCATTCCCCTCCTTGCTACAAAACATCTACCTCTACATTTCCAACCCTCACAGTCAGTCCTGATAACAATTATTCACTATTGTATCACAAGAGACCTATCCACATTTCCTTTCATCAGCCCTTCCTAGACAGATTGGATACTACTCAGTGGAGATTCTACCTCCCTCTGTAATCCAGTAGATCTAGGTTCCCCCTTGAAAACTTGTAAGTCTGTCACTTCTTGCCTTTGTAGCCCCTCATTTTGGGTAGTCAATGTCCAAGTTGCCCATCCCTGTCTACTCTGTTTATGGCGGGGGTAGGAATGATCCTTGCTGTAAAGATTTGTTCCCTCTTTTGAGCTACTGCATCCATAGGTGTAGGTCAAGTTCATCAAATTGTACCAGATTACTCTTTTTTTCCTCTTCTTTTTTCTTCTAGTTGAGCTCTGATCATCCAGTCATTGAAGCCAAGTCAAGTGGGTATTATCTGCAAGTGTGGGTGTTCTTGTGCATATGCCCTCTCTTATCAGCTAGACGCTTTACTCTCCACTCTAGTCCTCTGTGGCTATGTCACTGACTCTGGGCCCAAGAGTCCCTAGGTCTTGCCACACTGCTGGCCAACCAGATCTCCACCCGGGTTCACAGTCAATTTAATTTAAATGTTTAATTTAAGTTTAAATGCTTACCTCATATTCAGTTAAATCTCATATCCTCCCTCCCCTTCCCTACTGAAGACCTGCCATTGGGAAGAAATATGTCTTGCTTTTCCTTTCCTGGATCAACATCACTAGCTTTGGGAGTAGGAGATAGGGGGAATAGGAGAAGTAGAGATCCTCTTACATTTTTGGTAACTTGTAGGTGTGTGGAGGGCTCCCCTGGTCATAACTCTGGCTCAGTCTAGTTCCACCTGCTTCTGATGGCCTCCACTCGTATACATGGTGGTCACCAAGGATGGGGCGATTTTCTTGGAATAGTGCTGACCTTCACCAAGCTTTCCTCCATTGTTGAGAGCTGCCTCAGAAACAGGCATCTGTGTCACTTCAACCATACTAGAGGACAAGCAGAGGGATCACTCAATGCAAAGGCTCTAAAATGAAGTGTTGCTTACATGTTAAAGGAAAAGAACGGATGTCAATGGAACTAGAGAGAAGAGCAGAGTAAGAGTTAAGGTGAAGGAGAGGATGGGCCCACCTTATGTAAAGTCTTGTAGCATCATGGGGGGTTTTGTCTTTTGCTCTTAGTGAGTTGGGAAGACAATAGAAGATTCTGATCAAGATATATCATTGATCTGTCTTTTGTTTTAAAATACTCTGCGTGTATGCAGAGACTAGATATCAGGGTTGAGACTAGACTTTGGAGTCGGGGTAAGGGTAAAAGAAGGAAGAAGAGAGGTAAACTATTACAGTGACCTAGGTGAAAGATGCTGGTGGCTCAGGCCTGGGTGGCACTGGTGGAGGTATTAAAATGTAGACAGAATCTAGCTATATTTTGAAAGTGTGTGAATGCCATTGAATTGGTTCTGACTCATAGTCACCCTGTGTAGGGGTTCTGAGAAGTGGCTGGTGAGCTTGAATCACAGACCTTGTAGTTCAAATGACCTTGCAGTCCAGTGCATTAACCCAAGGTGTGACACCAAATTGCCCTCCAAAGTGATAGCATCCGTATATATTATCACCAACAAAGGTGAGTTCTGTCTGCCCATGTATTGGCCAATTTCCATTTCTGAGGCTTTGCCACACTGGTCAAAAGCAGCACCTACTTTTTTAAAAATGAAATTTGTTTTTCCATTTTTTCAGTGAGGACAAATATTTTCATGTTTATACCACATTCATGTGTTTATAAATTATGTGCATTCCTTTTAATCGGTCCATGTTCTTTACCCTTTTTTCTGTTGGATTGGTGATTCACATCTTGCTTTATCTGTTATCCTTTGTCAGTTTGAAATTTCCCCTTGATTTTTTCTATAATGTTTTTCATGCAGAAAACCTTAACTTTTATATACTTAATATTACAAATCTTACCTTCTTAAAGAAGACATTTTTCTTATCCACCCATGCTCCTTTTATCAAAGTCTATTCAAAACATATTGGTCCTCCAAGATTCCAAAATAGATACTTTTATGGTCAATGAAGTCCAGAAATAACTGTAGTCCTATCCCCTTTTTAGGACTTCTAGTGTGGTGCTGTATCATAAACTCTGCACTGCTAACCACAGGTCAGTGGTTCAAGCTCAACAGCCGCTCCTCAGAAACCCCATACAGAGTCGCTATGAGTTGGAACTGACTCAAAAGTACTTAACAACAACTATCCCCTTTTGAAAGACTTCAGTGTACATGAGTATGTGTTGTTGTTATCATTAATGCTTAGAATATCAATCTTTATGTGTTCCATTTCAGTTTGGACAACTTCCAATTTTCCTTGATTCATACTTCATGTTCTGATTATTAATGGATGTTTACAATGTTTCTCTTCAGTTTGAGTTGTGTCCCATCATCAAATGAAGGTCCCAAAGGCTGTACTCCATTTCCATAATCACAGTCAACTCTACTTTGAGAAGGTAGCTCTTCCCCAGTCGTATTTGGAGTGCCTTCCAATCTAAGGAGTTCATTTTCTGGCACAATATTCTGATGCTATTCATCATGTTTCAATATTCTGATGCTGCCTGACAGTGTCCCACTGCTGTTCAGAAGGTTTTCAGTGACTAAACATTCAAAAGTAGTCTGCCTTTCTTTTTTCCTAGTCTGTCTCTGGTATTTAAAATACTTGTGATGTAACTTCCAGCACCAAAGCAACACACCTGCCACCACAGTATGACAAATTGCCAAAAGAGTGGTGGATCAGTATGTGCAAATGTATATATTGTTTTCCCTCCCAGATTAGGAGGCTAGAAGTCTGAATTCAGGTCATGGGTTCCAGGGAAAGTCTTTCTATGTTGGCTCGGGAGGAAAGTCCCTGTCTCTTCAGAGTTTCTGATCCTAGGCAATCTTCATGTGCTTGGCATGTCTCTTTTCTTGTGTCTCTCTACTAGCTTCCATTTAACTTCTTTTATATCTCAAAAGAGAATAACTCAAGCTATGTACTACAATGACCCTACCTTGTTAACATAGCAAAGGCTAGTCATTCCCAAATAGGATTATAACCAGAGGTTAGGATTTACAACACATATTTTGGAAGGACCCAGTTCAATCCATGACATCTTCTTATATGCTTTCAGAAACAAAGTAGGGGATATATAAAGAATTAGAAATAAGGTGGTGGTTCAGTGTAGAATTCTCACTTTTCTATGCAGGAGACTGAGTTTTGACTCCCTGTCAATGCACCCCAAGTGTAGCCCCCACTCATCTGTCAGTGGAGTCCTGTGTGCTACTTTGATGCTGAGCAGGTTTTAACAGCTTTCTGACTAAGATAGACTATGAAAAAAGGCTAGGCAATCTACTTCCAAAATCAGCCAAAGAAAACCCCTGTGAAGCACAATGTTGTATTCCACAATCTACCACAGGGATGTAACATTTCATTCCATCGTGCATGAGTTGGCATGAATCAGGGACCAACTCAACATTAACTAATTATAACAAAATATAATGAAAGAAATTTCATCTATATGCCCGACAGGGATATAAAGCACCGAAGGATACTTTTATCCAAATAACAATTTAAAAAATAATTTTAAAAAGATGAAACAGGATACTATGAATGCAAGGAACTTGTGAAATATAAAACCTCTAGTCTAATGTAAGTATTATGCATGTTATAAATAAAAATAAGAATGATGTGCTGAAGCTATAAAGAAAAGCCCCTTAAAAGATGGCAAATCGGTCAAGATGTGGTTAATGGCTGGAGAAAAGTGTGAATGAAGAAGGAAATAAGGA
The DNA here is from genome assembly GCF_000296735.1 of Chrysochloris asiatica. Taxonomy (NCBI): domain Eukaryota; kingdom Metazoa; phylum Chordata; class Mammalia; order Afrosoricida; family Chrysochloridae; genus Chrysochloris; species Chrysochloris asiatica. The sequence continues at coordinate 3,691,935 of NW_006408792.1, forward strand.
CCCTTGCTTTCAGCAGCATGCTTGGGCCCATGAATCACATTTCTCTCCACAGTTCTGTCCTAATCACATGGGTGTGGTCCCCTGGAGTGCATGCTGATACCTCAGCCGTGGGTCAGTAGAGAATAAGAGAAAAATAGGATCGGAGGGGACTAGAGCTAAAGAAATTGAACCAAATTAGGGTCTTCCTCAAGTGAGATTGGCAGTATATCAAACTGCAGTGTCCTGAAGGGATGTGATTGGGTAGGTCAATGAAAAAGGTGGGTATCCACTACTAAGCAATGGATGGCCAGGGTCATTTAAAATAGGACTTCAGACAATGGCACAGATTTCAGGGGGATAGTACAAATCTTCAGAGAGGCAGCAGATTGGAGTGGTTAAAAATAGTTAAAGGCAAGAACTCTGGCACCGCCCTGCCTGGGTTCAAATCCTGGCTCCACTTCTGACTAGCTATGTGAACATACGCAAATTCCTTATCCTCTTTGGGTTTCCATTTCCTCTTCCTTAAAAGAGGGTAAACCATATAGGATTCAATCTAGATAGCATACAGTAAGTGCTATGAACATTTTCAGACCATTTGTCAGAAAATTCTTGTGTTAGATTTTACATGCACAATGACTCTGATGTGAATGGAGTTGTGCCATGTGCTTTCTACACAACTACACACATCAGCCTACGACTCCAGCTAAACGTTTACTTTCATATCTTTATGCAACATGTTGCCTATTCCTAATTGTGAAATGTTTTAAACAAGAAAAAAAGGCATAAATCATGTTCATCTTTCCTCCTAGGGTGGTAGGCTGAAAAATGTTAAACCTTATATTTTACAATAAATTTTGGAAAATTCATTTCACATGAAATGTAATTACTTCAAAATGCAATTTTTAAAAAAGCAGAGCGTAGTTCAAAATGTTCATGTTGCTAAAAAGGAAAGAATTGTGAATATAATGTAATGTTGAAAAAGCCAGGCTAGTAACTTCTTCATTTTGAAATAAACTTTTGGAGAGGTTTAACAAAACTTGAAAAGCTTTGAAAACACTTCCCTAACAATTTAGGTCCACAGAAGTACATGACAGGGCTTGAAGTAGTTCAGCTGAAACACAAACTAAACTTCTGGTCTGAGCAGGGTTTGGGGGTTTTTTTCCCCCAAAATTATTTCCCTTTCATCAAGAAATAAAAAACCTCTTTGTTTCATGTATCCAGCTGAGCCCCGATGGGCATTCATTCTGGTTTGGTCTAAATGCAGAGCAGCAGAGAGGACCTGTCTTAAGTCTACGCTGCCTAGTGGACATGTATTCACGTCTATACTGTCACAAATGTCCTCCCACTGTGCTTTTCATTGCCTAGTGGTACCAAAAGAAAGCAGCCAGTATTGTTTATGAAATGGCTGTGAAACAGATATTTGATTTTGCTTTCCCTCTGAATCTCTTATAAGCAACGGAAGCAAAGGAAGAAGGAAGGAAAATGAAAAGAGAGGCAGTCACTTCAGTAATGTCACAACAAAATAGAAAGGAGAAGGAGAGAGAGAAATACAGGGAAAAGTTGAAAGACACGAGGAAAAAAGTAGAGGAAAAGGAGAAAGAAAGGAAGAAACAAAATTTCAGCTCTCCACTCATACAAATGGAATATAAACTCATTGTAGTTTGGAGAAAGTTTTTGGGGGGATGTTAGGGTTTGTTTGTTTGTTTGTTTGTTTATAATGATAAATGTTTATATCCTGGTGAGTTGTGGTCTTTATTTTCTGTACTATCAGCCATATGTTCATTTGAGTCTTTTGTTCTCAAAATTGTACTATTTAGATTTCTATCTGAACCTTTGGGTGATGAAAAAAGGAGATAAATTTGCAACTGTCCTGGGAGAAACAGAATGTCTAAGCACAGCCTGGACTAGGAGAAGCTAAGCACCTAGGATGTAAAATTTAAGGAGGCGCCAAGTCTGAGTGTTCTCACGTGAATGTTCTCCTTAAACAGAACTCCTGAGATGCCTCACTTGTCCACTGTGTGATGCCTCATCTGTCCCCGCCCACTCCTACTCCTCAGCCCTGACAGCAACCCCAAGGCTCCTCCTCTTACTTCCACCTACAAATCAGTGACTTGACTTCTTTCCCATATGAATCTCCTCCCTACAATGACAACAGCCTCCCACCCCATTGCAAGCCTTATTCTCACCGCATCCAACGAAACCGCTTCTGTTCTTAAGAATTCTCATGGTTAATAAATAGGCCTTGTATCAAGAAAGAAAAAATGAATCAAAGACATGTTCTTGGTTATGCCACTTCCTCTGAAACCACCTTAGTGATCTCATATCTAAAAAATCATCCAAATTTCTATCCCAAACTGATTTTTAGCTAAATATGAGAGAAAGTCTACTAAGATAGGCCTTGTTATTTACTGGATTATTTCATTATTAATTTTGATTTCTGACTGAGGTTTATAGGAGAAATTGTAATGTCACAGAGGCACCTGCTTGGGGCTTTCTCCAATTACCCAAGGCCATCCCTTCTTCCCACTCAAGTTTATTCCTTGCCTATAGACAATTGCATTACAGTGGTTCTTACTTAGGAAGAAAACCAGTTCTCTTCCAGTCAACTCCAATTCATGACAGCCCCATGTGTGTCAGAGTAGAATTGTTCTCCACAGGATGTTGTTCATTGACTGTTTGTTGTTGTTGTTTTTCAGTAGATTACCAGGTCTTTCTTACAAGGTACCTCTAGGTGGACTCAAACTGCCAACCTTTAGGTTGTAGCTGAGCATGTTAACCATCTGCACTCCCCCAGATGTATTATATCCCTTAGTTTTTGAGGAGACAGGAAAACAACTCCAGGAAGAAAAGGACTTATGTCAAAACAACAGGGTTCTAGTCCATGTGTACAGCCCTCAGTGGACAGGTAGGCAGTTATCTCCTGGTCAGAGCACCCGCAGAATCTCCACAGCGGCAGTCAGCACGTTCCCTACTTTCTCTTGGAGCAGCCTTGGAATCCTGACCACAATTCTTCATTTGGTTCTCTTCATTCAATTCTTTTGATGACAGAGCAACAGCAAAATGCTGTGGCAATCAAAACTGCCTGGAAACAGCGTATTAACCATTCAAAGTTTTAATTGAGTTAATCAAGGAACTGCCAGCACATATGCTCTCCGCGGTGCTCTTGAAGATGAACTCGATGCTGTATCCTCCAGCCTCCATGCCTCCCCCTTAGAATCACTCTCCCACACAGAGGAGACTTCAGCATCCCCAGGAATGGTTTCACATGTGATGAAGTGGGGAGGATAGGCATGAAGAGGTGCCAGACATTTATAAACACTGTCTCCTTTAATGTTCAAAGAAACCTGCAATGCACATCTCAGTGTCATCATCTCGCTAATGAAGTAGAGGCAAATGAAATGAAACAGAGAAGCTAAATGACTTTTCTAAGGTTACTCAGGAAAAATAAGTATCAGAGTTGGAAGTCATATCTAATATCAGACTCCACTCCATATTCTTTGTCATCCCTTGTCACCGTTTCCTCCCATAACACAAAGTGACCAGTGCTCTGCTGCAGTGCATATGTACTTGGTTGGCTGCTTGGATCTTGGCCTTTCTTTTCTGATCTCAAATAATTGGAACCTAATCTGTAGATCTGGTAGCGTAATGGTTATGAATTGGGCTGCTAATCTCAAGATCAACAGTTCAAAACTACTAGCAGTTCTGCAGGAAAAAGATGAGGCTTTCTGCTCCTGTAAAGACTTTCAGCCTTCGAAACCCTGTACAGGGTCAGAATAGACTTGACAGCACTTAATAGCAAGAAAATCTGTAGAGGGAGTCCTGGTGTAGTGCTGTGGGTTAATGCACCACACTGCAAAGCCATTTGAACTGCAAGGTCAGTGGTTCAAGCTCACCAGCTGCTCCTTGGAAATCCTATACAGGGTTGCTATGGCTCGGAACTGACTCGACAGCACTTAACAACAATAATCAGTAGAGGCCTTCTAAGTCTGCCCCGTGTAAACCTCTTAAATTATGATGAGAGAAATGAACTACAGTAAATTGGATTATTGCACACCTAGGGAGCCAGTGATTCAGTGTCGGCACCGGGCGCTACCATAACTCCAGTGCAGAATATTGGCACTTTATTGTGTGTTGTCAGCATCACCCAAGCGATGAAGAGCTGACTTCCTGAGTGTTCTAGGCACATGCAGGTAAGTGGTAAGGTCTGGAGTGTGGTGAGGGGCAGCCCCCACATACATCAATTGTATTTTGAGATCCAAGTTCATTCTTTCTTTTCAACAGAACAATTCTAGTCATCAAAGCCCATAGACAAAGCAGATATTAGAGCAAACAGGAAACAAATTCTCCAAGAAATTTTTCTGGATTAATTCCTGCATCTTCTTCCAGGACTTCCTGGTTCTCGCTGCTTCTGTTCTGACAGAGCTCTCTGTCTAAATTGCTCCTAAATTGCTACAGCCCACCCTCAATTCCTTGCAATCTATTTTTCAACTGGTACCCTGGCTTGAGGCATCCCATTCTAATTGTACCCCTGCTCCCTGCCCACAGGTCCCTGTGTGATACAAAGAGTTTGCACTCAACTACTCACCAAAAGGTAGCTGATTCTACCCAGCAGCACTGTGAAAGAAAGGCCTGGTGATCTCCTTCCTTAAAGATTACAGTCAAGAACACCCTATGGAGCTCAGTCCTACAATGTAACACATGAGACAGCCATGACTTAGCACTGACTCCATGGCAACTGGTCTGGCTTTTCTCAGGTGCCTGCACCTCCATATCCCCCACCTTGAGTTACCTGCTCCCAGTTCTGGACTTGTCTCCTTCTTCCTGCCCCACCGCCAACCCCATTTCCTCTCAGCCAGGGGTTGCCATCTCCGATGTCTTCAGAAGCCAGGAAGGTAAGAAGAATGTGTGAAGTGCTGGTGTCAAATGATAGGGAATGGTGGGGAGGGTAACAAACTAGAAAGTGCCTGTCCACTTAGAGTAACTCACGTTTCTAAAAATGTAAAGCACTCTGCTACCCAAATAAAATACTTCTGTGTGCAGGATTCAGTGAGCACTAGTTTCTAATCTATGGGCATCGCTTTCTTTAAATCCTGACTGAAACTCAAATTTATTTCTCTAGCAGCTATGAGTCAGAACCAACTCAATAACACACAACAACAGTGTATCCTTTACTAATCGCTACTTCTTTACATGCCTTTGGCTGTATATATGATTTGTGCCTAGACCGGGTGTGGGCTGTGGGTTAATGAGCCAGACTGTAAAGCAGTTTGAACTGCATGGTTGGCAGTTCAAGCTTACTAGCTACTCCTTGGAAATGCTATACAGGATCACTATGAGTCGGAATTGACTTGACGGCACTTAACAACAATATGGCTTTTTAGTTTCATATATCTTGAGAACAAAAAGTTATTTTGTGTGTGTTTTGCCTTTCAAACTTTATACCCACTCAAGTTAAACCAGTCTTTTACTAGTGTCCTTATTGAATGCAAGTTCTATTCCTAAGTAAGTATAATTGCAACAATAGTAGCGATGGTGTTGGACGTCGATTTCAATTCATAGCTACCTGTAAAGGGTTTCCGAGGCTGCAAGTCTTTACCGGAGCAGAAAGCCTCATCTTTCTCCTGCGGAGAGACTGGTAGATTTGAATTACTGACTTTGTGGTTAGCAGCCCAGCTTGTAATCCACTACACTACCCTAGCTCCTTATATTTGTATCATTATCATCTTCGAAAACTCCTTAACAGTGGGACAGAAGTTAATTTTCTGCATCCCCATAGTTCAGAGGAGAGGGGAGCGTTCCGCTGTTAATTTGCACTGATACAAATAAACCATATGGCTTTCTGAATGACAGAGTCACTGTGACATCCAGCCAACTATGCCACAACCATCTCTCATTTTTCTCCCAGAAAGCTGTCAACACAGGATGGGAACCATAAAAGCTGGAGTCTTCCTGTCATCTGCTGCCCTCTACTGGAAGAACAAGCAATAGCCAATAATGTGGTCCTGAATCCAGAGTTCCTTGAAGCTTTTAATAGTCCACCCAGAAAAAATCACCCAGCCTGTGTAGTGAAGTACTGGTATGATACAATAAAACTATCCCCAACTACAGAGGAATAAAACCACAAATTTTCTATTACGGAAGGCAAAGTTTACGTGAAGTAAAAGTTGTTGTTATTAAGTACCGTGGAGTCGGTTCCGACTCATAGTGACCCTTCACAGGTTTTCCGAGGCTGCAAATCTTTACGGGAGCAGAAAGCCTCATCTTTCTCCCGTGGAACAGCTGGTAGCTTCGAACTTCTGACCTTGAGGTTAGCAGCCCAATTCGTAACCACTAAGGAAGACCCCAATGAGATGGATTGGCCAAGTGGCAGCCTCGATGGACTCAGCGTGGCAACAGTAGTGAGATTGGCCCAGGATTAGACAGTGTTTCGTTCAGCTGTGCATAAGGTCGCTATGAGTCGGTACCAACTCGATGGCACCTAAGACAACAACAAGGTAAAGCAATCAATGAGGCTGGGAGGAGGCCAGAATGAGACCTTCACATCTTGCAATAAAAAAGTCATTTTTTAGGAAGTAACTTCCTATAGTATCAAAACATCTAAACTTTATCTAAAAAAAAGTTTCACAAGTGTGCATTCATCTTAGGAAGTACAAGGAAGCAACAGGTTAAAAATTAAATCACCCAAAAACCACCCTCCATTAAAGGAAAACAATTGGCAATATTGTGAATGCTGCCATTCTTGACATAATTCAAGACTTATGTAAACATATGATTTGGCTTCTTCGTATATAGGATCATATTTCACTTATTTGCCATGGCATTGTGGCCACAAGAGAGTGTTTGTTTCCTTTCAACTTTTTATTGTGAATTGAGTGAAAGTTTGCAGAGCAGATCATATACTTTGTTTCATAACAATAACTGTAATCCTGTCTATGTGCCTACAATTAACAGGATTTACCTCTATTTTCTTTAACTCTTGCATAGAGTACATGTGTCCTGAAGTCTTTTCTTACCTGTGTGTCTCAGCCACTCAGGTTTCTGACTCTGTAGTGTACAATGGCAGCCAGTTACCTGAATTTCTCATCCAGGGTCTTCTTCCATCTGACTTTTTCAGCTGTCAAATGGTGTTTTCAATAGCCTCATATGGATGCGAAAGCTGGACAGTGAATAAGGAAGATCGTAGAAGAGTTGATGCCTTTGAGTTGTGGTGTTGGAGGAGAATACTGAAAGTGCCATGGACTGCCAAAAGAACTAATAGATCTGTTTTGGAAGAAGTACAGCCAGTATGCTCCTTGGAGGCCAGATGGCTAAGCTTCATCTCTCATACTTTGGACATATTTGTCTGGAGGAAAGTCGCTGGAGAAGGATGTCATGCTGGGTAAGGTGGAGGGTCAGAGAAAAAGAGAAAGATCCCTAACGAGATGAATCGGCCAGGTGGCATCATTGATGGACTCAAGTGTGGCAGCGCTAGTGAGGTTGGCCCAGGATCGGACATTGTTTCGTTCTGCTGTGCATGGGGTCGCTATGAGTCGGTTTCGACTCGATGGCACCTGACAACAACAACAAACAAGTGATCAATAATAGCATATTATTTTTACTTTCCATTGTTGTTGTTAAATGCCATCAAGTCTGTCCTGACTCATAGAGACCCTGTATAAGGTTTGCAAGTTTGTGGTAGCAGAACAGTCTCATCTTTCTCCTGAGGAGTGGCTTGTTGGTTTAAGCTGTCTACTTTGTAGTTTGCAGTTCAGTGCTTATCCTACAAAGCCACTACATTCCCCTTATTTTCTATATGGTAGTTAAAGTAATAAATCTGAGCACATAGAAAATAATTTAAATAAATACTATCTAAAGCAACCATCTTGGAAGACAGTCCTGACCATCTGCTTCCTAAAAACCAGCCATTGGAAACATCAATTTTTTTTTTGTTTTTTAATGCAACTGTATTTATCAGAATGAGTTGTTTAATTGTTTACAGCCCACTACAGTATTCGATTTAAATGTTGTGGGTATGGTACTCTACAAGAAGACTTCAAAAGACTTGTGGGAAAATTCCATTATCTTTTAATCCCATTTTCCATGAACTTCCTGAAGCACCCTCATATTTATACATTGATAGATAAATTCTTTAAGTTACAACTGTAAGGAAGATTTCTTCCAAAAAATATATGGAAGATGTTTAACACTCTCAAGAGAAAATTCTAAATGTAACCAAATCTATAGCTCTGTTAGCAACAGAACACAGTCATCATAACTCCAGAAGTGTAGTTTGTCCCCACGTTATAAACACAAGGAAAGAACTGCATCTACTTAAGGGAAAGCCCTGATGGTAGGAATCAAAGACAGCATGACCAGATTTAATGTTAAAGCAAAACTAAAAACTCCAGGATGGTACTTAAGTGAGCGTGATGGGAACGTATTGTTTCCTTATAATGATTTTAAATGGAAATTAGAATTCAATCACAAATAAAAGTAAATTGTAGACAGTGAGGCGAACAAATGTGTTTCACTCGGATTCACGGTGATTATCAAATTAGCAGCTACTCATTCACCACTAACCATTTTCACTCTCCTTGGTATCCCTAACAGCCCTGAACTGCAGCTTCGTGATGATTGCAATGGTGGCAGCTCATCAGGGCTGTATTTTAACTGTGTTCTCATCTTCCCTGTTTTTCCCTTTCATTGCTTGGCAAGGCAGAAGAAAAAAAGCACATTAGGAGAGTGAGAACTGGTTCCTCATTTGTTTTAAAGGTTGTGCAATGCCAACATCTGGCCACAGGCTGCTCTCCTTGTACTCTCCGGTCACCAACTCCCTCCAACTGCCCTGGTGTCCTTGCTGTGCCTCCACACACACCAGGTAACCTCCCACCTCAGGGCCTTGCACCTAAAACTCCCTTTGCATCTCCATCTACACAGCTTCACCCTCAGTTTAAATGATACCTCCTCAAAGAAGTTGACTTTCCCCAACTGTCTCTTTCTAAAAGAGCACCTCAGCAAACCACAGAAGAAAGGTGACTCTGAAACAGGGTTTCTGAGACTTTTAATCTTTACAGGAACAAAATGTCGCCTTTCTCCCAAGAAGCAACTGGTGAATCTGAAATGCTGACCTTGCCGCTCAGCCCAACAGATAACCCACTAAACTCCCAGGGGTCCTTAAGAATTGTAGCCAAGAAAACCCCTGGGAGCTCAGTTCTAATCTGGGGTCACCATGAAAAGAAATCAATTCAACAGCAAGAGTTTGATTGTGGTTTGTTCACTTGAAACTGCCTCATTCTGATATTCCCCCCCCCCCCAAAAAAAACCTCATTTACCACTACCTGACATGCCCTGGTGGTGCAATGGTTAAGTGCTCAGCTGCTAACTAAAAGATGGGTGGTTAAACCCACCAGCTGCTCCATATGTGGCAGTCAGCTTCTGTAAAGAACAGTCTGGGAAACACTCTGGCCTATTAAGTTGCTATGCATCAGAAAGAGTCCCTAATGAGACGGCAATGAGTGGACATAGTATCTGATACCTACTCTATGTTCTTTATTCTGGGAGGGCATAGTTATATAATAAAAAGCTTCCCTAGGAGATTCTGGTCACTTTCTATACACCCTGGTTAAGAATCACTGATGTAGTAGGCATTCTGATATAGCGCTGTAGGATAAGCCCTGGAACCCAAGGTGGGTTTGAACCACAGGTGGTAGTTTAAACCCACCAGCCATGCCTCAGAAACCCTATACAGGGTCGCTATGAGTCGGAATCAACTCCATGACACTTAACAACAACAAACAACCACAACCACCACCACAACAACATAGCTTTGTTGTTGTTAAGTACTGTGGAGTCGGTTCTGATTCACAGTGACCCTGTACAGGGTCTCCAAGACTGTAAATCTTTATGGGAGCAGAAAGCCTCATCTTTCTCTGCAGAATGGCTGGTAGTTTCAAACTGCTGACCTCGAGGTTAGCAGCCCATCTGGTAACCACTACACTACTTTAGAAGGCAGAAAGTCTGTATTACAATTCAAATTCCCAAGTGACCCCAAGCATGGGGTGAATCCGAACTGCTGGTGAATCCGGACTTCATAGCACAAGGCCGAGTCAAAATATCCACCTCTCAAAGCTGTGCTGATAATAACACAAAACAATAGATTTCAGACAACCTCCTAAACTAGAATATTAGCAATCGGTGTTTTATTTTTTCTCTGCAGGTGCATGTCTTACATTTTGAAGAACAAAACACTTAAGTGTGGTTAGTAATAATTGTTAAAAATTATGATAGCAACTATTTTAATTAGAACCCCAACAATCTTCCTCAATACGGTTTTCTTTCTCGTAAACTCTAAATTGTAGGTCTGTTAATATCATTAATGGCAATGCAAAAATGGAAACAAATGGAATTTGATCAGGACTTTTAGCCAATTTAATAATTTCATACTCTGAAATTCAAAACGACTAGTAGTTCTTCGCACTCAGAGCTGCCCCTATGCTTCCTGGCACACCGTCTGCCAGGAGGCGGCTGCCCCTAGGCTGAATGTTTCTTGTGTGTCACCCTCACCAGCCACGGGGCTCACTCGGTGTAGATGGAACGCAGAGACGACCGACAAGCGGAGGTTGCTCACAGCGCTGCCCGGAGAGACCAGGAGACAGCGCTTCAGGAAGCAACGAGAGGACAGGGGGCATTTTAAAAACATCAGCTCTGATCACAGACGAGTCCAGCATGATCTTTGAAAGGGCTGGGTCCTGTGTCATAGCAAAGTAAACAGTGAATTGGTGAGGCTTGGAATCAAGCTGGCCAGCCTGCCTCGCGGAAGAGGTCTCTGACAAAAGCGCCTGTTGGTAGGAATTAGTCCTCCAGAGTACTCCAGTGTAAGGTCGCTTTTTACAACAGAAATCATCAGGAAAGGGCTGGCGAACACACAGGTGGGGACATTTTGTTATTCATGTTTACGTAGCCAAGGTAATAAATATTTTATAGATGTGCTTCTATTTATAAACACACACACCCTCCCCAAGTCAGATACTTTAATTGGATCAAGAGTGACATCCAGTGGACAAATGTTGCTAACATCTATTTTCAAAATAAACATTTCTAAGTCCAAAAAAGTAATTTTCGATTATTAAACTATTCCACAGGATAACGAAGGTGTCATAAAACAATTTTTTTTCAATTGCACACAAAATCCTATGGTATCAGTCTCTATAACAACAGCAAAAAGAAGTTGACAAATTGGAACAAATTTTAAAATTTGTTCAAATTTCAAAAAGCAGAAAGCAGAAACTTATAAGAAGGAAGAAAACATTAAAGCAAAAAGGCAAATCTTTTCCCAGATCTTATTAAGTATGGTGTCCTTTTTCTTTTTCTTTGTTTTTTAAATCAGAAGAAGAGAGAGCAATTAGAATTTGACTAAGAATCTGTAGGCTTGCTTTTAGGATTGGAAGCAGCTGAGAAGCAATGGCCCCTACCCCTAGAAATTCTAATGAATGGTCTAGCCTGGGGCCAGTGAAAATCCATAACCATATTTTGTGACCCTGTTCCCCAATTGGTGCATATGACCTAACCCAGCTAGGCCATGAAACAGATTAACTGAAATAAAGGCTGCCCAGGAAATTCAAGACATTCACTTACTGTAACTACAGAGATGTGCATTTACCCTTTTTGATTTTCATAAAGAATTCATTCTGTTTCTTAGATTTCCTCTAGGACAGTATTTTGGGTTTTTTACCCCAGGACCAACCATTTGTACACCTGAAGCTGATTTCTTGAGCCCCTCAATAAAGTCACTGTGCCTCTCTGGTGCTACCAGCTTCTCTTTAATCTTTCATCCCTGCCTGGCAAGATCACAGCTTTTTGCTTTCTTACCCCTTCCTCATCTGCATTCCTTTCAATCACTTACTCACAGGACTCTTGTGGTCCCAACCCAGGGCCTCCCTCCCAGCTGCCTCACACTGATGTCTCTGAAACTCACTGAGTAAACATCAATTTCCCATGAAATAGCCTCCTTTCCACAAGAAACAAGTTCTTTATTATTCCCATGCCAGATCCTTACCATGCAGTTGGTTTGTGCCGCAGTCCTGTTGAGCCTAATTCATTCCTGTTTGTTTAATTGGTTAAATCAGATTAAAATGTGTTTTTGGCATGGGGTTGAGTATGTTCACTTGTGTGCATTTTAATTTACATGCATACACCCAATACTGAGACCCAAAGGCACGATTTTAAAATTAAGAGTTTTAAAAGCTATGCTGATAACAGTCAGTAATAGTTAAGACTTCACAGCCAGCGAATACTCAGAATATGTTTAGTTACCAAGAACGTCTGGTCTGGAAGTCCCCAGGAGGTATCACTCCCTTCTTCAAGGTTCCCAAACCTGGCTGCACCAGAATCACCAGGGATACTTGGCAAAAACACACACTCCTGGGCCCCAACCCAGCCTCCAGATTAAAGTCTCGAGGTAGCAACCTGGAATCTATTTTTCATCAGCCATTAACCAGCCCCACATATTTTCAGTCTGGTGTTAGCTCAAATCTCACCTCTTTCATCAAGGTCTAATAATGGTCCTGCTACTAGTGTTTCCCATCTTGATTTTTGTCATATTCATGTACCACCTGTACTGCAATTTACCTAATAGATTTTTATCCATTTGACTTGCATTTTGCAAAAATAAATTTTTTAAAAAAACTAAAATTACTACCATGAAATCAAGGTTTTGGTGTATTCGCATGTTATATTTTTTTCTCACACACAACATAATAAATATATAGCATTAAAATGTGTTTCTAAATACTATGCCCTTTAGCAGTAAACAGTGTTTGGGTACCAATGAAAATATGTGGGGCTGGTTGATGGCTTATGAAAAATAGATTCCAGGTTGCTACCTCGAGACTTAAATCTGGAGGCTAGGTAAGTGGCCCAGGAGTGTTTTTTCCAAATATCCTTGGTGATTCTGGTGGAGTCAGGTTTGATATATACCTGAAGAAAACACTGACCAAGGAATATAATCTAAGATTCCCCACCTTCCTTCCAAAGATGACCCTAAAGAAAATTGTGAAGAAGGGAAGTTTTGTATTTGAGGTCTCCCAGTTTTTGCATTCTTCATCCATCTCCTGCTTTCTTTCATCAGTAATCAATTAGCTCACTGGGTGGTAGAGTCTTAGAATCCAGTAATTCTAATATGAAAACCAAACTGTCTTGGAGTCAATTCCAACTCTCAGCAATCTCATGTGTGTCCAAGTAGAACTGTGCCCTATAGGATTTTCAGTAACTGGTTTTTCAGAAGTCGATCACCAGGCCTTTCTTTCGAGGTACCTCTGGGTAAACTGGTACCTCCAAACCATTTGCATCATTCAGGGACTCCAGTTCTAATATGAAGCCAGGGATAAAAATTATCATGTTATTTTCCTTTCACAAGATCTTTCACTTCAATTAGGAACTTCCAATCTCCACTATCACCTCTATTGTGAAGTGCCGTCGAGTCGATTCCGACCCATAGTGACCCTGTATAGGGTTTCCGAGGAGCAGCTGGTGAGCTTGAACTGCCGACCTTGCAGTTCAAATGGCTTTGTAGTCTGGCACATTAACCCACAGCGCCACACCAGAACTCCACATCACCTCTATAGGGCCACCCTTTATTCGTTGACAGATAGAGGCTAACAAAAAGCCATCCCAACTTATTAAAGCACTCTCACAAATATCAGTTAGAAACATCCCACCCCACCCCCTCAAAAAAATGATGTCTTGAGTCCAGAATTTCAGCAAAAACCAATATTCTAGGCTGTTCTAAATTCATTCTATTAACTGTTCCTACTGTATCAGGCCCTGTCTTTATCTCATCTTTCCTTTCTCTTTATTCTGTTTTTCTCTTTTGTAAGTTAAAAATAAATGATGTGCCCTTTTTTTTTTTCCTATTTTAAAAATGAATAATCAATGTAAGAAAAATTAGAAGCAAAAATAAGTAACAAAAGAAAAACAAACAATAGCATATTAAAGTCATTACGAACAGAAATAGTTATTTGATTTTTATTTCAAGCATTTAATAGGTTATTTTGTATTCCATGATGTCTCAATAAACATTTGCTGATTATCCTTTAAACATCTGGTTCGAATAGAAATCTTTTGTATTCAAGTAACAGAGAACTCAACACGAACTGGCTTAAGTGAAAACAAAAATGGGATCAATTTATTGGCAGGTGATTTTCAGGTGAAGCTTCATTCTAAAATTAAAAGCAGTCACCAGGACCCATTCTTGGCTGGCTATCTTTGAATGGGTCCAATTCCTCACTGTCTATGGTAACCTCTGGCAGCTTCCAGATTTTGTCATAATGATCACCAGGTGGCTTCTAGAAAATGTGAAGCAAGCCATAACGAATGCTGGACAGTAAAGTAATGTATACCATTATTCCATCTCTCATAGAAATCTAGGACCATAAGAAATCTAGAAATCATCTAGTTTGATGATTTTCAAGAGTTTTTAGTATGGTTTTGTTTTCTTGGAGAAACCTTTCTTCAAACAAGATCATATGATGAAGTCAAATATAGAAAGCATTCAAACTGAGTTGCTCATGTTGAAACAGGGTGGGAACACTTAACGCCAGCTATTCTGTTCCTTTCCCCTTCCCGATCCTCCCTGAGACAGTTCTGGTAACTTCCAAGGCTCCAAGAAACACATGACTGGTCACTTCAGAGAAAGGGAAACCAAGGCCCAAGGCACTGTTTACTATAGAACACTCTCCATGAGTGACAGCCAATGAAACTTGCTTAGCCTCACCCTGCTCCTCAACCCAGCTGCTTTCTCTCAGTCCCAATTGGAGTACTGTGTTTAGCATGTCTACTTCTAAGAAAACAAAGGAATCACAAACAAAGGACTCGTTTGGCCATTATCTGCAGGTATACACAGCCCTGGGTCCTCCAGCCATAGTAGGTCCCCAAGACCAACTCAGGACTGAACAAGTTTAAAGCTACACTGAACCTCTTGTGTTCCTCCAAATTCACAGAGGTTTTTGCTTCAAATCAATAAGGAAAATCAATTTGTGTCTCTCAGGGTCTAATCTAAGGACTTTGTAAATATTTCTCTAAGGTTCTCTTAGAAACGCTTGTGTCTAGAAAATATTTTTGGACAACATACAGTATGAGCAATAATACAATAAACTAAAACTGGAAACCTAGAGGTAGTTGTCCTAAAAACAAATAGGTTACTGGTTCAGCTTTAAAGGATATAAATGTTCTCTTAATGCACACTTGAGAGTGGAAATCAATGTCCAATTTATACAGATGCCAAAAGGATCCTAAACAGTTAAAAATAAAATAATAAACAGCACCATATATGTCTGGTAAAAAGAAGCACATCCCAGGACATTACCAACATGTTTTATCAGAATTTATAGCCAAAGATGGGTACAAGGAGACTAATGTAGCTTACAAATGCCTTCTTTCATTCTTCCAGCCCCCATCTCTCTCTCCCTGTTTTAATTAACGATTTTCTTATGCAGAAGATCCAGAGCATGGAAAATACTCAGAAAATACATTGATTATTTTTTCCAAAATAAAAGGCTAAGGGTCATCAGAACCGTAGATAGCATTGTTGCTATTGTTAAGGGCCGTTGAGTTGATTCCAACACATAGTGACCCTGTATAAGGTTTCCAGAGAGCAGCTGGTGAACTTGAACCACCGACCTTGCTGTTCAAACGACTTTGCAGTCTGCCGCATTAGCCCATAGTGCCACACAACATTGTTGTTGTTGTTGTTGTCAGGTGTCATTGAGTTGGAACCGACTCATAGCAACCCCATGCACAGCAGAACGAAACAATGTCCGATCCTGGGCCAACCCCACCACCACTGCCACACTTGACGCCATCTATCATGCCACCTGGCCGATAAATCTCGTTGGGGGTCTTCCTCTTCTTCTCTGACCCTCCATCTTACCCAGCATGACATCCTTCTCCAGCGACTGTTCTCTCCTGACAATATGTCCAAAGTATGAGAGACGAAGTTTAACCATCCTGGCCTCCAAGG